>NC_139591.1:14444558-15044558 GCF_946808225.1 Silurus aristotelis
ACATGGCCCCGGTCATCCTCTCCTTAATACAGTGCAGTCGCCCTGTCCCATGTGCAGAAAAACACCCCCAAAGCATGATGCTACCACCCCCATGCTTCACAGTAGGAATGGTGTTCTTGGGATGGTACTCATCATTCTTCTTCCTCCAAACACGTTTAGTGGAATTATGACCCAAAAGTTCTATTTTGGTCTCATCTGTCCACATGGCTTTCTCCCATGACTCCTCTGGATCATCCAAATGGTCATTGGCAAACTTAAGACGTGCCTGGACATGTGCTGGTTTAAGCAGGGGAACCTGCCGTGCATGATTTTAAACCATGACGTCTTGGAAACCTTGGAAACGGTGGTCCCAGCTCTTTTCAGGTCATAGACCAGCTCCTCCCGTGTAGTTCTGGGCTGATTTCTCACCTTCCTTAGGATCGTTGAGACCCTACGAGGTGAGATCTTGCATGGAGCCCCAGTCCGAGGGAGATTGACAGTCATGTTTGGCTTCTTCCATTTTCTAATGATTGCTCCAACAGTGGACCTTTTTTCACCAAGCTGCTTGGCAATTTCTAGCTGATAGACAGGTGTTCAAATACTTATTTGCAGCTGTATCATACAAATAAATAGTTTAAAAATCATACATTGTGATTTCTGGATTTTTTTTTTAGATTATGTCTCTCACAGTGGACATGCACCTACGATGACAATTTCAGACCCCTCCATGATTTCTAAGTGGGAGAACTTGCAAAATAGCAGGGTGTTCAAATACTTATTTTCCTCACTGTATATGATTGCTTTAGGAAGCTGTGCATTAAATTCTAACGGGCAAATAAGAATAGATAGCCATTTAATTGGTGCTGCTTCATTTCTTGCAGTATAGCTCAAAGTTTCAGGACACGTGACAATCCAGAGGCAAAGCCAGGGAGCAGAAAAGCAGGATAAAATAACCATCTGCTAGCTGAGTCATAATTTAGGGTCCACCATATTAAGACTGTGTCTGTTACCCGAGCAAAAGCCAAAGGGAAGAATGTTTACTTCAGTAATTTGATTGACAGTAAATTAGATAAGACTGAATACACAGCCAGCACCTTTGATCTAAAAATAGAAATTTAAATATTATATCAATAGATACTATTATTAGATATCTTATTATTATTTACAAAAATGCCACACAACACTAAACATGAATGTAACACGTTTGAAGTTCTTAACAGCAACATAATATGTTGCCAATGTTTGCAGGCTAATAATTTTAAAGCAAACCGTCTAATAAATATAGAATAAATTATCCCTGTGGATAACAACATGATTATATCAGATCAGCAAGTTTAAATTAATTTGACTTATTTCTGCCTCAAATTCATGAACTTGTGAATAATATCTATTCCTACATTTCTTTAAACAGATATTTCCAGAAGCAATAGAACTAAAATTAACACATTCTTCCTTTAACATTTACCATGAACTAAAATCATTAATTTATCAAAACCTTAATTAGAAAACCTGACCTTCACCTCTGTCAGCTGTCCAACTATAGACCAGTATCAAACCTCCCCTTTATCTCCAAGATCCTAGAAACATTTGTAACACCGCTCATACTTACATAGGTAACATTCATGAAATTTATCAGTCAGGATTTAGGCCTCATCAAATCAGAGACAATGTGGGTTAAAGTGGTAAATGACCTGCTATTGGCCTCTGTTTAGGGCTGTATTTATTGCATAAATAAGTTTCAGTTAGTCCAGAATACAACAGCAAGAGTCCTAACCTTAACCAGAAACTATGACCACATCAAACCTGTTTTATACACTTTACACATTATACACTTTACATTGTTTCCCAAAAAAATCTTGCATTGATTATAAAATACTACTGCTGATATATAAAGCACTGAATCGTCTTATGCCACAGTGCCTGATGGAACTTTTGGTCAATTATGAAAAGGTGCAGGCCATTTGTTGGCACATCGAATAGTGAAGACTACAGCAGGGGGGTAGAACTTTCTCTTACAAAGACCTACAATTATAGACGTTTTTCAATATGTGTTTGGGACTCAGATACAATCTCAGTGTTTACGTCCAGTTTGAAATCATATTTCTTTAGTCAAGCCTTTTGTGAATAGATTTAAGGCTTTTTTTTAGGTAAAGGATCTGGAGGAATCCTGGTTATAGAGTGTTCTAATGCACTTGGATGCTTGAATGCTGTCATCCCACCACTCTCACCCATTCACTCAAGTTTGTTGGCAGTTGTATAACTTATATCCCAGAGCTCCCTTATGTCTGTGTCACCTTTTAGCTAGTCTTGCCAGAGTCCTTAATCATACTCTGATCATACTACACAGTGTTAGTGTTTTTAACTATTATGTAACAATAAGGATACCTAATAATGCAAGTTTTTCTCTTTCTCCCTGTCTCCATGTTGCCTGTTGATTTGAACTGTAATTAATATAAACACTCGGCTACAATGGCTTAGTACTCCAGTTGCAATGTACATTTTTTGCATTCATAGAAATATAATAAATGGACATTCAGTGTCATCAATTGAGGATGGTTCCTTTTTGATTCTGGTTCCTCTAAGGCAGGGGTCTCCAATCTTTTTCAGAAAGGGCCAGTGTGGATGCAGGTTTTTATTCCAACCAAGCAAGTCCACACCAAATTCTACCTGTTCAAATCTAATGATCTTAATTTTCAATGACTATCAGGTGTGACCATTAATTGGTTGGAATGAAAACCTGCACCCACACTGGCCCTTTCTGGAAAAGATTGGAGACCCCTGCTCTAAGGGTTCTTCCTTTTATCATCTCAGGATCTCAGATCTCTTTTTCCTTGCCACTGTCGGCACTGGCTTGCTCATTTGGGATAAACTTATATCGACAAGAAAAATTATAATTATAATCAATTCACTTCTGTAAAGCTGCTTTGCAACAATGTCTATGGTTAAAAGCAATATGCAAATAAAGTTCTCTGGCTTTCTTAGACTTCCCAAAAACATTCTAGTAGTTGTATTGTTGACTCTAATTGTCCCTCATGTGTGAATAGCATGGATTGACATTGCAATCAAAAAGTCCTTGTGTTCCCACAAAAAGCACCATGATCCAACATTACCCTGCCTAAACAGTGGCCTTCTGTTACAACAAAAATAAACAAACCACCAAAAAAACATCAGAATGTTTTTTTTGTCCAATCATGTTTGTGGTTTGCTTATTTAATTTTTCCTTATAGGTCTATGAGGTTAATGCTGTGAACAATTATGACAACCACTTTAGCTTATAAGGCATGCTTATGTGGTTTAAAAACCTTTAGCATACAGTACTTGATGGAACAGTCCCCTAGGTGTAAAAGAGGGTGTGAATGGACTAGTGTCCAATCCCTGGCTGTTTTCCTATCTCAGACCTAGCACTCTAGAGAATAGACTCCAGAGTTGCCTGAACCATGACCAGGATTAAAATAAATGTAGTCAATTCAAACTAAGTGTGCGGCTACATTTCTGACTTTGTTACTTGTAAGTTAAAAAAGCAAACTATTTCTTGGTTGAAGATTACATTAAAAAACCTGCATAAATATCACTTTCGGACAAACAAGCCCTTCCAGACAAATTGCAGATGTTTTCACAGAGTGCTATGTATGTATGTATGCCCTCTGGGTTAGAACACTAATACACTCAGTACCATAATTTGACTGGCAGTGTGTACTCGCTAGTCAGTTCGGATTCATAATTTGCCCACAACAGGCAGACGCTGCCAAGAAAAAAGTGCCAACCCTTCAGCCAGTGAAGAGGTTGTAGGATATTCAGTAGCATAATGATTTGACTAGTGGGGCCCTGGGGAGCCTGAGAGAAGCCTGGCTGGAAAGAAGAGACTCTTATGCAATGTTTATAGATTTGAAGCATTAGCAAAGAAGGGTAATTGTATTTCGTTTATGCTACTTAGGCTTGATTAAGATGCTAGAATACTGTTGCTGTACAGTAGCTGTTAGGTAAGGTGCAAAGAATAGAAAAGTGTGAATGAAAATGATTGACTTACTCGCATTCTTTAGTAGGGAGGTATCATTTTGTATTCTAAAATGCACTTACTGTATTTTTTGGACTATAAGCCGCTACTTTTTTCCAACGTTTTGAACCCCGCGGCTTAAACAACGAAGCGGCTTATTTATGAGTTTTTACTAGGTTTTTCCCGGTTTCACAAACTTCAAGACAAAAAACTGAACCCCATAACATTAGACCAATTAAATTTCCAAACGGAAACGAAAAAAAGGCACCTCACCTGTGTTCTGAGCTGCACGGCATCGGGAGAAAAAAAAAATTTTTTTTTAAACGCACAACGATGCCAAAAGATAAACTCTCGAAAGAGAAATAGTTGTGAAAGGAAGGAGGAAGACAGTGAACAATTACTTTCTTGGTAGGCTACTGTTTAGATACAAGCCGTTGTAACGCGTTGAGTCTGGGTCATGGGATAGCTCACTAACTCCAGTTGCAACAGAAATCATATAAGCACAGACAGGTTTCCAAAACTCGTGCTTTTTTATTTTTCTTGGCAACAGCATTAAAGGGTTAGTCAAAGAAACTTAGAAATGAGCATCAGAAAATAATAAGGATATATTCCTCGGTCTTGCACACATGCAGTAATACCGGAAAATGTGGCGGAGGCTATTCCCAAAACACCGCTCTGCTCTTAAAGGAGCCACAACATATTTTACCCGTTACACCGTGTAACAGACACTGTCTTTCGTTAAAGCCTGTGTAAAGTTAATTAGTTTCAGTGTAGACAGGTGCGGCTTAATTATGTTTAAAATAAAAATCTTTGTAAAATTCAGTGGGCGCTTTATAGTCCGGAAATTACGGTATGTATTTTTAACGAATTAATCTTTTAAAAGACAGGACCTACATAAAGTATTCTTGATGTGCATAAGGCATCCTAATGATGAATTATTAATGATGACATCTGAGAAAAGAACTAATATATCAATATATCAATATTGATCTCACCCCCTCTCACCCCCTCTTTCTATCACTACAGGCTGCAGACAGGAGATGCTGAAGAGGAATTTCTGCCAGACCCGCGCAATGCCTCGTTAGTGGAGGATGACTCCTCGGCCACGCGGCAGGAAGACCCTGACCACTACAAGCTGATGGTGATGGCGGCAGAATCAGCCCCCCGACAGGACCTGAGGCGAGAACGCTCCGCTCCTTCTCCCGCTCCAGCCACACCTCACCGCCTTTTCCGGGCACCAGAACACTATTCCCCTTCCGCTCACTTCTGGTCCCCAATAAAGACACTTTAATCCCATTTTAACTTTCCCGTGTCTGTGTTCAGCCCGATGCGGTGGTGTGTCGCCACTAATTTGGAGTTGTAAATATATATATAATATATTTATATACATACATACATACATACACACACACACACGTGTGTGTGTGTGTGTATATATATATATATATATATATATATATATATATATATATATACAGTGAGGAAAATAAGTATTCGAACACCCTGCTATTTTGCAAGTTCTCCCACTTAGAAATCATGGAGGGGTCTGAAATTGTCATCGTAGGTGCATGTCCACTGTAAAAGACATAATCTAAAAAAAAAAATCCAGAAATCACAATATATGATTTTTAAACTATTTATTTGTATGATACAGCTGCAAATAAGTATTTGAACACCTGTCTATCAGCTAGAATTCTGACCCTCAAAGACCTGTTAGTCTGCCTTTAAAATGTCCACCTCCACTACATTTATTATCCTAAATTAGATGCACCTGTTTGAGGTTGTTAGCTGCATAAAGACACCTGTCCACCCCATACAATCAGTAAGAATCCAACTACTAACATGGCCAAGACCAAAGAGCTGTCCAAAGACACTAGAGACAAAATTGTACACCTCCACAAGGCTGGAAAGGGCTACGGGGAAATTGCCAAGCAGCTGGGTGAAAAAAAGGTCCACTGTTGGAGCAATCATTAGAAAATGGAAGAAGCTAAACATGACTGTCAATCTCCCTCGGACTGGGGCTCCATGCAAGATCTCACCTCGTGGGGTCTCAATGATCCTAGGGAAGGTGAGAAATCAGCCCAGAACTACACGGGAGGAGCTGGTCAATGACCTGAAAAGAGCTGGGACCACCGTTTCCAAGGTTACTGTTGGTAATACACTAAGACAGTCATGGTTTGAAATCATGCATGGCACGGAAGGTTCCCCTGCTTAAACCAGCACATGCCCAGGCACGACTTAAGTTTGCCAATGACCATTTGGATGATCCAGAGGAGTCATGGGAGAAAGCCATGTGGACAGATGAGACCAAAATAGAACTTTTGGGTCATAATTCCACTAAACGTGTTTGGAGGAAGAAGAATGATGAGTACCATCCCAAGAACACCATCCATACTGTGAAGCATGGGGGTGGTGGCATCATGCTTTGGGGGTGTTTTTCTGCACATGGGACAGGGCGACTGCACTGTATTAAGGAGAGGATGACCGGGGACATGTATTGCAAGATTTTGGGGAACAACCTCCTTCCCTCAGTTAGAGCATTGAAGATGGGTCGAGGCTGGGTCTTCCAACATGACAATGACCCGAAGCACACAGCCAGGATAACCAAGGAGTGGCTCTGTAAGAAGCATATCAAGGTTCTGGCGTGGCCTAGCCAGTCTCCAGACCTAAACCCAATAAAGAATCTTTGGAGGGAGCTTAAACTCCGTGTTTCTCAGTGACAGGCCAGAAACCTGACTGATCTAGAGAAGATCTGTGTGGAGGAGTGGGCCAAAATCCCTCCTGCAGTGTGTGCAAACCTGGTGAAAAAACTACAGGAAACGTTTGACCTCTGTAATTGCAAACAAAGGCTACTGTACCAAATATTAACATTGACTTTCTCAGGTGTTCAAATACTTATTTGCAGCTGTATCATACAAATAAATAGTAAAAAAATCATACATTGTGATTTCTGGATTTTTTTTTTTAGATTATGTCTCTCACAGTGGACATGCACCTACGATGACAATTTCAGACCCCTCCATGATTTCTAAGTGGGAGAACTTGGCAAAATAGCAGGGTGTTCAAATACTTATTTTCCTCACTGTATATATATATATATATATATATATATATATATATATATATATATATATATACACAACTCTAAATTACATTGAAAGTCTTTTCCAAATTCAAAGACATCACAGGTGCAATGGAGGTCCATCACAGGCAACCGTACACACATTCACAAATGTGCTGCACCATGAACCAATTCACTAATCATTAATGTTTTGGGGAATGTCTTAAGAAAAACCTGGAGAGCATGGAAGCAACCCAATAGACAATATGCCAAACTTAGGATCGAACTGGGATTTCTGAGGGATGTGAGCCTGCAATGGTACCCATTTTAAGGCACCATGGCACAATGTAATGTCTTTAGTTAAAATAGTTAGCCATCAGGACTATTCTGCACTTCAATCTATCTCAATTTCATTCATTAAAAATGTATTGCTGGTTTTAAATGGATTTGCATTCCATTTATTAATTTTCTCCCGCTTATCCGTAATCCGGGTCGCGGGGGCAGCAGTCCCCCGCCTTCGACTGCTGCCCAATCCTCACAGCACCGTCCCTTACGGTCCCTCCTGCAGGTGGTGAGCCCACAGGAAGGCGGCCCCACGTCACTCCGATGTCACGGACCTTGATATTTCCCTCTTAAGGGACCCCCGGAGCATAGAGGGTTAAGGGCCTTGCTTAAGGGCCCAAGAGTGGCAGCCTGGCGATACCGGGGCTTGAACCCCAGACCTTCCGATCGGCAACCCAGCGCCTTAACCGCTGGGGCCACCACTCCTCCCCTAATTTGATGACAATGCTGTGCTCCATGTTTCATATTTCTTGAAGTTCAACATTTGACCTTAGAGGCAAATACTGTACATAAACATTGAACTTGTTCCGCTCTTCAAGAAAACATGTCAATTTCAGTTCCTAGAAATGGACATTTAAGTTTCTTAGTTTTTTAATCCCACCTTTTATTTTGCAATACAATTGCAAATACAGTATAACCCCACTCTAATCTCCACCTTCTGTTACATCATTTGCTTATTACCTGATTGTGACCAAACATTTTGTAATAGTTTCCAACTACATTGTGAGTATCATTCTTTGCTTAACCAGTGTCAACTGTTGTAAATTAGCTTGGCCTTTTTGACCCTCGGCTGTTTTCTCACTCTTATGTATGAGGATTATCCATGTTTAATAGCACCTGCTTGTGCTCTGACCTCCACTATGGACTAAGACTATTGAACCCCCACACCCTGCATTTACTTGCTTGTATCTGGCCTTGTTGAAACTCCGGCCGCATTCCAACACAACATTTAGACAGTAAACACAGCCCACAGGCTCACTGTGCATCGACTGCTAAGTAAAAATATATTTTTCCAACTTCAGTATACACTGTGAGGCAGAACTTGGTCAGGATGATGAATTTGTTTCCCACTATCACCTATCAGGGGGTGACAGGCACGCTAGATGAATGTGTCCGACTTTAGGTGCAAGCGTCTTTTGAAAAATCTGGCCTTGGGAGCCAAGACGCAAGTCACTGACAGATTCTACGTAATTTTAAAATTATTTTTCCAGCTTGAATACTTTAAAATGTATTAATAAATGTAGATTCATGACTGTCAAGTCATGTTCCAAGTTCACTGTTGGCAAGTGGGGGTGGTGGTGGAAGAGTTTCCAACCGATAGTGTAGTGTATCCTTGACTCCATTACACTTCCATTCTCAGGATTTGAATTTTCCATCAACACGTATTGTCATAAACGACATTAAAGAAGATTTACGAATCTAATTTATACTCAGCTTCCTCTCTCTGTTTCTTTATCCAAGCTCGTTTAAATGCATCACTGTCATGAATCATAATGGCCAGTGGAGAAACACAGAGACTTCACGACAAATCAATGCGATTTAGTTGTGTAAGCTCCATCAGGTAGGCCAGGACTGTAGGAACATTATCTACTGACAAGTCGCAAAGCCTAAACTAATTTAGAGGTGAAGGTAATTCTTCTGGGTTTCAGCCAAAGCTGAGACCCCATACAATGTTTTAATCCTACCCTCCCTTTAGCGATGTAATGGATTTGCCTGCTTGCTTTTAGCAGGACACGGCAACATACTTCACAATTACTAGCGTTGCCCTCCAGCGCTCTCTCACCCAGCGACTAACTTTTATCATAAAACATGGCCATTGAAGATACATAGTCTAGCCATAAGCTGCCATGCAGGTGTGATTAAATGGACTGCTTGGCTGCCTCTAGACCGGCTCCCGGCACAGATTAACGGCCTGAAAGTCGCGATAACAAGAAATTTCACTCTAGATCAGATAGCCTGCTTTAAGTAGACGTCCATTCCTCTGCACAGTTAAAAATGGACAGTCAGGTTAGTCAAGTTTTTTGCACAGCAGCAGCCTTGAAAGGAGGGCCTTGAAATTGTCACACTGCTGTTTGTGTGTTTATCTAATGGAATACCGGTGGCCTTGATGTAAACAGACCGTTTTCATTTCCAGATGAATTTAAGATTGGTAATTGGAGTATAATTCGATGTCTAGATAAAAACTATGAGTTGTTTAAATTAACAAATGGCCTGTTTTTTTTGCATCAATTTGCATCCATTCAAACACAGCTTTATTATATCATGTTGACTTTTAACTGCAGAGCATTAATGAAAGTTAAATACTCATAATAAATATACACAAATTACTTGCCTTCAACAAGCACTGCCTCTGCAAAGCCACCGAGGTTGTGGTCGACACCTCCCTCCATTCTTGTGAACTACTCACCACCTTGCTGTCTGGTAAAAGGTACCAGATTTCACCACTCTTCTATCAGTTACCACTGGTAGAAGGTTTTGGAGCATCTGTGCTACCAACAGAAAATGTATAGCTTCTACAAGCATAATAGCTTCTACCCTTAGTATTACAGTATGTCTATTATTAGTCACCACCTGGTAGAAGGTACCAGAGCATCTGTGCTACGTACCACCACATTTCACAATGTGGTCTACCCAAACTTCTGTCCTGTATAGGTTTTATTTTATTTTTTAATCAGCTGCCGTGATGATAGCCAATTTATTACATTGTGTCATGTTCAAATGATGTTGACCTTTGTGTATATTCTATGTCTTGTATATCTATTGCAGGACTGTGCAATCTGTCTCCAATCCACAAAGGGACAATGTGGGTGCAGGTTTTCATTCCAACCAATCAAGGGCAACACCTGATAGTGATTGAAAATAAAAATCATTAGATTTAAACATGTGAATTTGGTGTGGAAAAGATTGGACACCCTTGATCTATTATATTGTTTCTACTAATCTCACTTTATAAATATAAAAATAAATATAATATAAATATAAAAAAGTTTATAAATATAAAAAAAATAATTATATATATATATATATATATATATATATATATATATATATATATATATATATATATATATATATATATATAGAGAGAGAGAGAGAGAGAGAGAGAGAGAGAGAGAGAGAGAGAGAAAGAGAGAGAGAGAGAGAGAGAGAGAGAGAGAGAGAGGGAGGAGAGTGTGTTAAGAAGGTGGAGGGAGTATTTGAGCAGCTGATGAATGTGGAAAATCAGAGAGAGAGAAGGTTGGATGAAGCAGGAAGTGGATAGGATTGGTAAGGAGGAAGTGAGGGCAGCGAATAAAAGGATGAAGAGTGGAAAGTCGGTTGGACCAGATGACACCTGTAGAAGCGTGGAGATGTTTGGGAGAGATGGAAGTGGAGTTTTTAACCAGATTCTTTAACAAGATTCTGGAAGGTGAGAAGATGCCTGAGGAATGGAGAAGGAGTGTGCTGGTACTGATCTTTAAGCATAAGGGAGATGGGCAGGCCTGCAGTAACTACAGGGGAATTAAGTTGATCAGTCACACCATGAAGTTATGGGAAAGAGTAGTGGACGCCAGGCTAAGAGAAGAGGTGAACATCTATGAGCAACAGTATGGTTTCACTCCGGTTGCATTATTTGCTTTGAGAATGTTGATGGAGAAGTATAGAGAAGGACAGAAGGAATTGCATTGTGTATTTGTGGATTTAGATAAAGCATACGACAGAGTGCAGGAGTTGTGGTATTGTATGAGGACGTCAGGTGTGTCAGAGAAGTATGTGAGGGTGGTGCAGGACATGTATGAGGACAGTGTGACAGCAGTGAAGTGTGCAGTAGTAACGACAGACTGGTTCAGGGTGAAGGTTGGACTGCATCAAGGATCGGCCCTGAGCCCTTTCCTGTTTGCAGTGGTGATGAAAAGGTTGACGGACGAGGTCAGACAAGAGTCTCCCTGGACTGTGATGTTTGCGGATAATATTGTGATTTGTGGTGAGAGTAGTGAGCAGGTTGAGAAGAGCCTGGAGAAGTGGAGGAACGCACTGGAGAGAGGGGAAATAAAAGTCAGTAGGAGTAAGAGAGTACATGTGCATAAATGAGAGGGAGGCAGTGGAGTGGTGCGGTTACAGGGAGAAGAGGTGGAGAAGGTGGAGGAGTTCAGGTACCTGGGGTGAACAGTGCAAAGTAATAGAGTGTGTTAAGGAAGTAAAGAAAAGAGTGCAGGCAGGGTGGAGTGGGTGGAGAAGAGTGACAGGACTGATTTGTGATAGAAGAGTATCTGCAAGAATAAAAGGGAAAGTTTATAGGACTGTGGTCAGACCTGCGATGTTGTGTGTATTAGAGACAGTGGCATTAAGTAAAAGACAGGAGGCGGAGCTGGAGGTAGCAGAGCTGAAGATGTTAAGATTTTCGTTGGGAGTGAGAATAATGGACAAGATTAGAAATTAGTTTATTAGAGGGACAGCCCATTTAGGATGTTTTGGTGACAAGGTGAGGTAGGTGAGATTGAGATGGTTTGGACATGTGCAGAAAAGAGACATGAGTTATATTGGTAGAAGAATGCTGAGGATGGAGCCACCAGGAAGGAGGAAAAGAGGAAGGCCAAGATGGAGGTTTATGGATGTGGTTAGGAAAGACATGCAGGTAGTTGGTGTGAAAGAGGAAGATGTAGAGGACAGGATGGTATGGAGACGGATGATCCGCTGTGGCGACCCCTAATGGGAGCAGCCGAAAGAAGAAGAAGAAATATATATAAATATATATATACAGTGGGTATGGAAAGTATTCAGACCCCCTTAAATTTTTCACTCTTTGTTATATTGCAGCCATTTGCTAAAATCATTTAAGTTCATTCTTCTTCCTCATGAATGTACACACAGCTCCCCATATTAACAGAAAAACACAGAATTGTTGACATTGTTGCAGATTTAATAAAAAAGAAAAACTGAAATATTACATGGTCCTAAGTATTCAGACCCTTTGCTGTGACACTCATATATTTAACTCAGGTGCTTTCCATTTCTTCCGATCATCCTTGAGATGGTTCTACACCTTCATTTGAGTCCAGCTCCGTTTGATTATACTGATTGGACTTGATTAGGAAAGCCACACACCTGTCTATATAAGACCTTCCAGATTACAATGCATGTCAGAGCAAATGAGAATCATGAGGTCACAGGAACTGCCTGAAGAGCTCAGAGACAGAATTGTGGCAAGGCACAGATCTGGCCAAGGTTATATAAAGATTTCTGCTGCACTTAAGGTTCCTAAGAGCACAGTGGCCTCCATAATCCTCAAATGGAAGACGTTTGGGACGACCAGAACCCTTCCTAGAGCTGGCCGACCGGCCAAAATGAGCTATCGGGGGAGAAGAGCCTTGGTGAGAGAGATAAAGAAAAACCCAAAGATCACTGTGGCTGAGCTCCAGAGATGCAGTCAGGAGATGGGAGAAAGTTGTAGAAAGTCAACCATTACTGCAGCCCTCCACCAGTCGGGGCTTTATGGCAGAGTGGCCCGACGGAAGCCTCTCCTCAGTGTAAGACACATGAAAGCCTGCATGGAGTTTGCTAAAAAACATCTGAAGGACTCCAAGATGGTGAGAAATAAGATTCTCTGGTCTGATGAGACCAAAATAGAACTTTTTGGCCTTAATTCTAAGCGGTATGTGTGGAGAAAACCAGGCACTGCTCATCACCTGTCCAATACAGTCCCAACAGTGAAGCATGGTGGTGGCAGCATCATGCTGTGGGGGTGTTTTTCAGCTGCAGGGACAGGACGACTGGTTGCAATCAAGGGAAAGCGGCCAAGAATGAATGCGGCCAAGTACAGGGATATCCTGGACAAAAACCTTCTCCAGAGTGCTCTGGACCTCAGACTGGGCCGAAGGTTTACCTTCCAACAAGACAGTGACCCTAAGCACACAGCTAAAATAACGAAGGAGTGGCTTCACAACAACTCCGTGACTGTTCTTGAATGGCCCAGCCAGAGCCCTGACCTAAACACAATTAAGCATCTCTAAAGAGACCTAAAAATGGCTGTCCACCAACGTTTACCATCCAACCTGACAGAACTGGAGAGGACCTGCAAGGTGGAATGGCAGAGGATCCCCAAATCCAGGTGTGAAAGACTTGTTGCATCTTTCCCAAAAAGACTCCTGGCTGTATTAGATCAAAAGGGGGCTTCTACTAAATACTAAGCAAAGGGTCTGAATACTTAGGATCATGTGATATTTCAGTTTTTCTTTTTTAATAAATCTGCAACAATGTCAACAATTCTGTGTTTTTCTGTCAGTATGGGGTGCTATGTGTACATTCATGAGGAAGAAGAATGAACCTAAATGATTTTAGCAAATGGCTGCAATATAACAAAGAGTGAAACATTTAAGGGGGTCTAAATACTTTCCGTACCCACTGTATATATCTCTTCCCGTGGGCTCACCACCTGCAGGAGGGACCGTAAGGGACCGGTGCTGAGAGGATTCAGCCCGATCCCTGGACACAGAAAACTGCTGCCCCCGCGACCCGAATTACGGATGAGCGGGAGAAGATGAAATGAAAATGAAATGAATATATATATATATATATATATATATATATATATATATATATATATATATATATATATATATATATTTATATATATATATATATATATATATATATATATATATATATATATATATATATATATATATATATATAAACTAAAAGTAACTTTTGGATTTGGTCGTATTTTGTTGCGTCTTGAAGTAATCAAATTATATGAAACCACTGTGACTTGAATAGTCAACATAACAATACTAGAATTTTAATGTGACTGCTATTTTGCAAGAAAGACACGTTTGCACAAATGCATCCAACAAACAGCAACTTATAACAAATAGGCTTTCCTTTAGATAACTAAACTGTATTAAGGCTACAGAACAAAAGTCAAACCTAGTCCTGGAAGGCCACATCTCCTCAGAGACTTCTACTTCATCATCTAAACCACCATATAGCAGAGGATTTAATTAACTGTTAAGGTGAATCAAGTGTGTTAAATGAGACAGAATGCAAAATTCTGCAGTGCTGCAGCCCTCTAGGACTTTTTTTAAATAAAAGAATGAAGAATTAAAACCACTGAGGATAAAAGACTGAAGATTAAATATCATACATTTAATATGGCATTTGCATTATGGGCTTTTTGGAAAGAAATGCTTGTTCTGCATAACTTAGGCTTTTTTAGTATTTGTCACACCTATTAGGCAAACATGAAAAATTGCTTTGGCATTAGGAATGCTAAATGGTCGATCGGCTCTCCTGCGAGTATTATACTGTACGCATGCTGCCTTGTAATAGGCCTTGGTAAAGACAGAGGCTTTGAAAAAGATGCCCTTTTTATTTTGGATTGTTGGAAAAATTGGACAAGGGTACTGTTAGTATTAAGATGGGCCTCACACTAGTTCTCTGAACACACATTCCTACAGTATGTTGTCTGTTCAGTGTCTATAGGATCTTTATGATATGAGTATGTAAGGTACATGTAATGTCTTTGTCTGGGCTCACACATCTCTGGATACTATGTCTTCTTACCCAATCAGGAAAGGTTTCAGCTCAGGTCTTTTCCACTGTGTGTGTATATACAGTGGGTACGGAAAGTATTCAGACCCCCTTAAATTTTTCACTCTTTGTTATATTGCAGCCATTTGCTAAAATCATTTAGGTTCATTCTTCTTCCTCATGAATGTACACATAGCACCCCATACTGACCGAAAAACACAGAATTGTTGACATTGTTGCTGATTTATTAAAAAAGAAAAACTGAAATATCACATGATCCCAAGTATTCAGACCCTTTGCTCAGTATTTAGTAGAAGCCCCCTTTTGATCTTGATGCTCAATTGGGTTTAAATTCAGGGCTCTGGCTGGGCCATTCAAGAACAGTCACGGAGTTGTTGTGAAGCCACTCCTTCGTTATTTTAGCTGTGTGCTTAGGGTCATTGTCTTGTTGGAAGGTAAACCTTCGGCCCAGTCTGAGGTCCAGAGCACTCTGGAGAAGGTTTTTGTCCAGGATATCCCTGTACATGGCCGCATTCATCTTTCCCTCGATTGCAACCAGTCGTCCTGTCCCTGCAGCTGAAAAACACCCCCACAGCATGATGCTGCCACCACCATGCTTTACTGTTGGGACTGTATTGGACAGGTGATGAGCAGTGCCTGGTTTTCTCCACACATACCGCTTAGAATTTAGGCCAAAAAGTTCTATTTTGGTCTCATCAGACCAGAGAATCTTATTTCTCACCATCTTGGAGTCCTTCAGGTGTTTTTTAGCAAACTCCATGCGGGCTTTCATGTGTCTTACACTGAGGAGAGGCTTCCGTCGGGCCACTCTGCCATAAAGCCCCGACTGGTGGAGGGCTGCAGTGATGGTTGACTTTCTACAACTTTCTCCCATCTCCTGACTGCATCTCTGAAACTCAGCCACAGCGATCTTTGGGTTCTTCTTTATCTCTCTCACCAAGGCTCTTCTCCCCCGATAGCTCAGTTTGGCCGGACGGCCAGCTCTAGGAAGGGTTCTGGTCGTCCCAAACGTCTTCCATTTGAGGATTATGGAGGCCACTGTGCTCTTAGGAACATTAAGTGCAGCAGAAATCTTTTTGTAACCTTGGCCAGATCTGTGCCTTGCCACAATTCTGTCTCTGAGCTCTTCAGGCAGTTCCTTTGACCTCATGATTCTCATTTGCTCTGACATGCATTGTGATCTGGAAGGTCTTATATAGACAGATGTGTGGCTTTCCTAATCAAGTCCAATCAGTATAATCAAACACAGCTGGACTCAAATGAAGGTGTAGAACCATCTCAAGGATGATCAGAAGAAATGGAAAGCACCTGAGTTAAATATATGAGTGTCACAGCAAAGAGTCTGAATACTTAGGACCATGTGATATTTCAGTTTTTCTTTTTTAATAAATCTGCAACAATGTCAACAATTCTGTGTTTTTCTGTCAGTATGGGGAGCTGTGTTTACATTCATGAGGAAGAAGAATGAACTTAAATGATTTTAGCAAATGGCTGCAATATAACAAAGAGTGAAAAATTTAAGGGGGGCTGAATACTTTCCATACCCACTGTATATATATATATATATATATATATATATATATATATATATATATATATATATATATATATATATATATATATATATATATATATATATATATATACACACTTGTCTGTTATCTGCATTAAACTCAAGAACAACATATTTGCAATTCTGTGTGCTGTGTGTTTCTTCCCTGATCAGAAAAGACACCACGGGCATAGTAGATCGCATGATAAAATCTAACAGATACTTGAGAATGTCAGTGCAGTTCTTATCTATTATCTGTTACCTGCTATTATAACTATTTGCAGCACCTTTTAAATGTTGAGTATTAACTTTCTGGCACAAGCACATGTTGCACAGTTATCGAAACACACAGCTGATCTTTATTAGGAATATTCGAAATAAGTCAGCCTAGTGATAGGAAGATCAAATCACTTCACTGACAGATCTTCGAATCTTGTTCAGCAACATTTATAAAACTTTATTCAAGTTAATTCTTTCATTTGAACAGAAACAAATTAAAATGTTCCATATTAAATAGCCAAATTTGCCCCAAATAGATCCATTTTAATGCAAAGCTTTGATCGTATTTCTAAAAAAGGAAAAAACAATAAACGGTAGCCAGGGACAAATTATGAAAGAAATAAATAATTTTTTCACCACTCAACTGAGCGATTCTTTTTCTCCTGGCCAAGCAGAAAACCATTCTTCTTTTGTAATGTGCAATCCACAATAGCTCTCTACAGGAAACAGAAATTATACATTCACCTGTAGAGTCTTCTGGTCAGAGTTGTTCATTTCCATTTCCTGTACAGAACCTCTGCAGTTGACAAATGAACAAAAGACTCAGACCAACAAACTCAAAAGGTAAATGACTCATTTCTCCTCACCGTACATATCCTGTGTGTTGTTCATGTTACACACGAATAACCACAAAATGAATGAATCATTCTCTAAAAAAACTAGCAACTGAACCTTTTCTCCTTCTGTCTTTTAGTCAGTGCCACTGTCTCTAAACCATACAACATAGCAGGTCTTACCACAGATCTATAAACTTTCTCTTTCACTCTTGCAGATATCCTTCTATCACAAATCACTCCTACCACTCTTCTCCACCCACTCCACCCTGCCTGCAATCTTTTCTCACTTCTGTAACACACTCTCTATTACTCTGTACATTTTAACCCAGTTACTTAAACTCATCCACCATGTCTTCTCTCTGCAACCGCACCACTCCACTGCCCTCCCTCTGATTCACACACATGTACTCTGTATTACTCCTAATGACTTTTATTCCCCTTCTCTCCAGGACCTCTCCAGGATCTTCTCAACCTGCTCTCTACCCTTGCCACAAACCACAATATGGTGTAAATAAAATAAAATAAATAAATAAACCACAATATTATCCGCAAATATCATGGAGTCTCCTGTCTGACCTCGTCCATCAACCTGTCCATCACCACTGCAAACTGGAAAGGGCTCACAGCCTTGATGCAGTCCCACCTCCAACCTGAACCAGTCTGTCATTTCTACTGCACACTTCACTGCTGTCACACTGTCCTCATACATGTCCTGCACAACCCTCTCATACTTCTCTGCCATACTTGACTTCCTTATACAATACCACAACACCTCTCTTGGGACCCTGTCATACGCTTTCTCCAGATCAACAAAAACACAATGCAACTTCTTCTGACCTTCTCTATACTTCTCCATTAACATTCTCAATGCAAATATTGCATGTGTAGTGCTCTTCTCGGCATGAAACCATACTGTTGCTTACAGATGGTCACCTCTCCTCTCAACCTGGCGTCCACTACACTTTCCCATAACTTTATTGTGTGACTCATTAACTTTATTTCCCTGTAGTCACTGCAGGTCTGCACGTCTCCCTTATTCTTGAAAATTGCTACCAGCACAATCCTTTGCTATTTCACAGGCATCCTCTCACCTTCTAGAATCCTGTTAAGCAATCTAGTTAAAAACGTCTCTAGGTTATGTATGTAATTCTGGTTCCCTGACGGAACAAGACGCTGCTTCAACAACGGTTTATGAACGCTTTCGCGTGAACACACTCTGAATCACGTGTGTAATCTGTCCAACCGAATGGCGCGACATCACCGGCGGGATGTGTTGAGGAGCCTGATGGCTTGACGGAAAAAACTGTTGCACAGTCTGGATGTGACTGACTTTTGCACAGTTAAAATGCTCTTAGCTTTGTGGATGCAGCGTGTGGTGTAAATGTTCCTGATAGAGGAGAGAGAGACTCCAATTATCTTTTTGGCTGTCCTCACAATCCTCTGTAGGGTCTTGTGATCCAAAATGGTGCATTTCCCAACGCAGGCAGTTAGGCAGCTGCTTAGGATGCTCTTAATGGTGCCTCTGTAGAATGTGGTCAGGATGGGGGCTCTGTCTTCTCAGGAAGATAGAGCTGGTGTTAAGTGACCAGGTGAAGTTCTCAGTCAGATGTGGAAGGAACAAGAAATTTGGTGTTCTCGACGATGTCCACAAAGGATCCATCAGTGTTTAGTTAGGAATTCCCTATCTATGGTTTCCTAAAGTCAACAACCATTTATTTGGTTTTGTCAACATTCAGCGACAATTTGTATGCTCTACACCAGTCTTTAAGCTGTTGCACTTCCTCTCTGTATGCTGACTCGTCGTTCTTGCTGTGATGTGGTTCGAGCTGTGCATTGCTACACAGTCGAGAATCAGCAAAATGTGAACAGCAATTGGCTAAGCACACAGCCCTGAGAGGCTTCAGATGCTGTTCCCTGAGGTTTCCCAGTCAGAAAGTCCAGAAGTCATTTAGTGCATTTAAAGCGGAGTCACAAGCAGGGAAAGTTGTCTTGTAGTTCATGATTGTCTGGATGCTCTGCCATACCTGCCGGGTATCTTCGCTGTCCTGGAAGTGGATGTGGATTACTTTGCCTTTTTGATGGCTCTGGACAGTTTGGCCCTTGCTGTTCTTAGGGCCGTCTTGTCCCCTGCTCTGAAGGTGGAGTCTCAAAATTTTAGCTGGTCACTGATGATG
Organism: Silurus aristotelis; assembly: GCF_946808225.1. Classification (NCBI taxonomy): domain Eukaryota; kingdom Metazoa; phylum Chordata; class Actinopteri; order Siluriformes; family Siluridae; genus Silurus; species Silurus aristotelis. The sequence goes on from NC_139591.1 coordinate 14,464,027, forward strand.
TGTACTTCTCCAAGTTTATGGAATAAACTCTCTAAACGCATCCCAGTCAGTGCCCTCAAAGTGCCCTGCTGGCCAGGTTTTCACCTGTTTCAGAACCGGGTATGAGCGTCTGACGAGCAATCTGTATGCTGGAATTAGCATAACAGAGACGTGGTCTAAGTAGCCAAGGTGTGGGCCAGGGGGTTTGTGTAAACAAGATCCAGCATTTTCGCCCCTCTCGTTGCAAATTCCACATGCTGATGAAATTTAGGGAGTATTGATTTGAGATTTGCATGATTAAAATCTCCAGCAATAATAAACAGTCCATTGAGGTGAACATTCTATAGGTCGCTAATAGCCCAATAAAGTTCACACAGTGCCTCCTTAGCATTAGTGCTAATACCTTTTTCCGCTCCATTATATCAGCTAACACTTTCTCTTTACCAGTCATAGTACCAATTTACAGTGAGGAAAATAAGTATTTGAACACCCTGCTATTTTGCAAGTTCTCCCACTTAGAAATCATGGAGGGGTCTGAAATTGTCATCGTAGGTGCATATCCACTGTGAGAGACATAATCTAAAAAAATAAATACAGAAATCACAATGTATGATTTTTTAACTATTTATTTGTATGATACAGCTGCAAATAAGTATTTGAACACCTGAGAAAGTCAATGTTAATATTTGATACAGTAGCCTTTGTTTGCAATTACAGAGGTCAAACGTTTCCTGTAGTTTTTCACCAGGTTTCCACACACTGCAGGAGGGATTTTGACCCACTCCTCCACACAGATCTTCTCTAGATCAGTCAGGTTTCTGGCCTGTCGCTGAGAAACACGGAGTTTGAGCTCCCTCCGAAGATTCTCTATTGGGTTTAGGTCTGGAGACTGGCTAGGCCACACCAGAACCTTGATATGCTTTTTACAAAACCACTCCTAGGTTATCCTGGCTGTGTGCTTCGGGTCATTGTCATGCTGGAAGACCCAGCCTCGACCCATCTTCAATGCTCTAACAGAGGGAAGGAGGTTGTTCCCCAAAATCTCACAATACATGGCCCCGGTTATCCTCTTCTTAATACAGTGCAGTCGCCCTGTCCCATGTGCAGAAAAACACCATCAAAGCATGATGCTACCACCCCCATGCTTCACAGTAGGGATGGTGTTCTTGGGATGGTACTCATCATTCTTCTTCCTCCAAACACGTTTAGTGGAATTATGACCCAAAAGTTCTATTTTGGTCTCATCTGACCACATGACTTTCTCCCATGACTCCTCTGGATTATCCAAATGGTCATTGGCAAACTTAAGACATGCCTGGTCATGTGCTGGTTTAAGCAGGGGAACCTTCCTTGCCATGCATGATTTCAAACCATGACGTGTTGGTGTATTACCAACAGTAACCTTGGAAATGGTGGTCCCATCTCTTTTCAGGTCATTGACCAGCACCTCCCGTGCAGTTCTGGGCTTATTTCTCACCTTCCTTAGGATCATTGAGACCCCACGAGGTGAGATCTTGCATGGAGCCCCAGTCAGAGGGAGATTGAACGACCTCAAACAGGTGCATCTAATTTAGGATAATAAATGTAGTGGAGGTGGACATTTTAAAGGCAGACTAACAGGTCTTTGAGGGTCAGAATTTTAGCTGATAGACAGGTGTTCAAATACTTATTTGCAGCTGTATCATACAAATAAATAGTTTAAAAATCATATATTGTAATTTCTGGATTTTTTTTTTAGATTATGTCTCTCACAGTGGACATGCACCTACAATGACAATTTCAGACCCCTCCATGATTTCTAAGTGGGAGAACTTGCAAAATAGCAGGGTATTCAAATACTTATTTTCCTCACTGTAAAGTACCGACACTAACCTCCACTTTACCACACTTCTCGTTCTTGCTGTCTGTGTAGACGTCTTCCACTCTCCTTCTCTTCCAGAATCGGAAATTCCACAGTACCCCGTCAGTACCTGTGGCGGTCATTGTGATCGTTTGTGATCCGCATATCTGATTTGGTTTTTATACCGAATACCCTTCCTAACACAACCCTCCCAATTTATCCGGGCTTGGAAACGGCACTAAGAGTGCACTGGCTTGTTTAACCCTAATGGCTGGGTTTAGGTACTAAAATAAATATGGTGATAAAAAAGTGGGTCATCTGGCAGGAACCACAAAAAACAAACATAAACAGTGCACTTTAAAATCAGCGAGGATGAGCTTGGCTTTTTACTCGGGAGAATCAGCTAAAATATAGAACGCCTTTGATTTTGCACCTGACTTCCCCATGACTGAAGGAAAGCTCACAGGCCACAAGCACAAGAATATCTTCTACCATCTTCAAGCCCACAGAGGTCACTTTCATGTTGATATAAAAAGGTACAAGTACTGAATAAGTAGCAGGGGGCAGGACGTATTTTTTAAGCACCCAGAAATGAATTAATTCGCTTGAGATTTACACCAAACTTCTGCTGGGAATTTTATTTATTTATTTATTTATTTATTTATTTATTTATTTATTTATTTATTTATTTTTTAATGATTATGATTTATAATAATTATTTTTCCTGAACAGAAATCTAAAAATCTGTATCTGTCACTCTGTACTAGATTCCAATAAAACAGTCTAAAGCAGGGTTGCACACTTTTTGAACATGCGAGCTACTTATTAAATTACCACATCAAAATGATCTACCTACTATAAGAATGCATAAATAAATAGAATTTTTTTTTTTATGTCATGCGATCTACCCACAATACCTTTGCTATCAACCGGTAGATTGTGAACGACGTATTGGGCACCCCTGGTCTAGAGAGTTTGGGAGATTTGCAAAGTTTAGCGCCATCTGTTTGGATTACCACAAGATAAGTGTATAAACCATTTTCCTGAACACACACACTACATAATGTACAAACAATAGCTTTGTTCCTCCAGTTCACTTTGTTTGAGATTTCAAATGACTCCGTGTATAAGCTGAGATCCCATTAGTAAACAACAATAAAAAAAAAATCACAGCTAGAAAAAAACAGCCACAGCTTAATTTCTGTGTACTGTTTTACATAACCATCTGTTGCGCTTCTTTACACTATATGGACAAAGATTTGTAAACACCTGACAATTTAATTTTTATGTGCTTTTTAAGCATCCCATTTTACATTTAGACCTTCATTTTCTGTTAAAATAACCTCCACTTGATTCTGGAGTGTGGTTAAGGTTTGTGCTCATTCAGCTACAGGGGCATTTGTAAAGTCAGGTACTGGATGTAGAGTGAAGAGGCTAGTGGTGCAGTCAGTGTGGAAAAAAAAAGCATCCCAAATGTGTTTAATATGGTTGAGGTCATCTCTCTATAGCAGGCCATGGAAGCTCTTCCTCTCCGACCAATGTAAACCATATATTCATGAAGCTCACTATGTGCACAGGGGAATTGGTAGCTGGAAAACGTTTGGGTCTCCTAGTTCAAGTAAAGGGAAAATTTCATTCTACTGCATCCAAAGACATCCTATACGGTTATGTTCCCACAACTTTGTAGTAACAGTTTGGGGAAGAACCACATATGGCTGGAAAAGGTCTCATGTCCCAATACTTTAGTCCCTATTGTGTATTTCTAAACAGCGACTCTGATGTAGATGGCAGATTGATGTGTTTCAAGTACTATACATCGGTCATTTATACCAGCCTGATAGTTCGATATTGGCGCTCTGCCAATTGACCAGCTGAAAATGAAAAATAATGAAACGCTATGGAATGTGCTTATAAGGATAATTATTAGCTGTTGGATTTCAGCCAGATGAAAAAAATTGACTGAAGACTGAATATTAAACATTGCAAGGTCATGTCATAGAAAGACACTTAAGCCCAAATGCCACAGTTGAGAGTACAAGTCATTATAATGATAAAAAGAATTTTTTTAATAAAGGTTTCTCCACTAGGGAGAAGTAGAGAGCAATAAGAGCAGGTTTTTGCTACATGACACTTTTGTTGTAAATTTGTTACGTTTTAAATGAAATAAAATCTAAACCAAGTTGCTGTTCTGTACAGATTTGAATTTAATGTATTTAAAAATAGCCTTATTAATAATGGATGTGAAATAAATGTGCAATGTGTTCGTGTTACGAATGTGCTGTCTCTGAACCAGTATCCATCAATCCGTATATTAGTTGTATAGTTTATTTTAATTCAATTCAATTGAATTGAATTTAACTTCAATTCAAGCAGAGCTGTAAAATTCAATGGAAAGGCACAAAGTGATTTTTTTTTTAATTTGGCTCGCTATTTTAGATTTCCATCGCAAACTTTTTCCATCAATCTGCAGTTCACACAAGCATGCAATCAAAATTAGTGTGTGCTTAGCACAATGATAAACACTCCCGTATGTTCGATTTAAAAAACAAAAGGAAAAAATATATGTGCTCGCTGGTCTAATGAGCTGCCTTTAGCTAAAGAAGTTAATTTAAAATGAATGCATGTGATCGAAGGAGGCATAACAAACACTAGTTCATTCCACTGGTATTCTAAATCAAGATCCAACGTTTGACGGTGCAGGCTTTTGTTTGCATATTTAACGCAAACACGGATTTAAGAAAAACTATTATATTAAGGCTGGTTTTGTATAAAGTACAACTGGCTTTATTGGAATAGAACACAATCACAATCACAACCACACCCACAACAAGAAGCCACGCCCCAGAATCTCATGCATCGCAAAACAGAAACTCAGTGTAACTGATGCAACACACACACACACACACACACATATATATATATATATATATATATATATATATATATATATATATATATATATATATATATATATATATATATATATACACCTACACACACACACATATACTTTTATATTCTTGGTCCTAAGTTGCAATTACTTAATAAATAAAGAATGATGTGTGTGTTAGCACGTGTGTGTGTGTGTGTGTGTGTGTGTGTGTGTGTGTGTGTGTGTGTGTGTGTGTGTATGAGTGTCTGGGGGATACAGTATGTTTTAATACCTTTGGTTAGTCCTCACAAGGAATATCATAGTTTTGGCTTCATGTGAACCATTGACTAGTCTCTATGATAAAAAATGTACAAACAAATAAATAAACAAGAAATAAAAAATAGGTATTGGTGTAAAGAGTAGGTATGACAGTAGGCATGACAGTGGATGACAAGGGCAGTGAGACGTGTGTGTAAGCACAGTGAAAGCCCATGTACAACAAAGCCTACTGTCGAAATATTATATTTTATATATATATATATATATATATATATATATATATATATATATATATATATATATATATATATATATATATAAATATATATAACTACTTCCAAGCTCCTGGAACAGACTTTAAGGAATATATATATATATATATATATATATATATATATATATATATATATATATATATATATAGAGAGAGAGAGAGAGAGAGAGAGAGAGAGAGAGAGAGAGAGAGAGAGAGAGAGAGATATTATTGCACCAATCTTTGTTCAATCATCTTGCCTCAGTCAGGACTAAAACTAAACCGGATCTCTCTTACTGTCACATGTGTAAACGAGGACCTTGGTGTTTTAACACGCATAAGCTTCAATAAGCATGCATTAGCAAATCCAGTCTATACATTGCTACTGTACAAGTGCATATGTGCAAATTAACACCACCATCACTAACAGCACGTTAAAGCCTACAGTACATGCATGTTACAGTATACACTGTAGCTATTGTAATGCTCTATTATTATTATTATTTTAAAAAAAGTAATAATAATAATAATAATAATAATTATTATTATTATTTTTATATTATTATTATTATTATTATATATTTTTTTATTATTATTATGGTCTGGAGAGCGATTTGGAAAAGGATGCATCAGTTGCAAAATTTGCTCACTCGCAGCACAACTTTATTCCAATCCGTGCAAAAAAGATGCCTTCTTCAAATAAAGTTATATGTTTTGCTTGCTTTTTATTTATTTGTTTTTGAAAGAAGAAGAAAAAGCACGCGCGTGTGCATCTCTTCGGTACTTTATGCGAAAGAAGGAAATAACTCTGACCTTTGCAGCAGGACAGCAGGACACAGCCGAGAATCAAAAAGAGTTTGATGAGAAATACGAAAGGTAAATCCATGCTGGAGCTGCTCTCGCGCGCGCGCTCTACGGCTCTGTTTCTTTCCAGCGTTCTGCAGCACTCACGCGCTCCTCCACAAGAGGAATGAGCAGCGCGCGACTCTCTCCACGCCGCTACTGACATAACCGAAGCGCGTGCGTGGGGCATGTACCTCTTAGGCCACGCCTCCGAGCAGAGGGCGATGCAGTTTCGGCGTGTACGCGCGTCAGCTCACCAGAGGCGCTAAGAGGGTGCGCGATTTAGTCATGGTCCGTGTCAGCAGGAACGCTCTCTGCTTCGAGATCATATTTAACAGAGCACAATGCTGAATATGTAGTACACCGTATCTCTGTTAAGCAATTCGGACTCTGATTTATAGTTATCCCTCTTTCTCTTTCGTACACTTCTGCCTGTGCTGGTCCATCTTACCTCTGTTGCGTCTCCTCAGTCAGTGCTTAGAAATCATACACTAAAACAGCAGCTCACATTGGGCTTGTGACAATACATGTGACATTTTACATTAATAAGGTCAGCTTACATCAGTGTGTTCAGTTAACATCGAGATCAGCAAATGTTACTGTGATTATCTAACCTGACTACAATGAATTAAAGTTATTGGTATCAGATAACTTTGCTGTGATCAGTTAACATTATTGATGATGATCATGATGATCATCAAATGTTAGTGTGATAACCTGTTCTTACTGTGATCAACTAATATAACAAGTATCAGCTAACATTACTGTGATCAGTAATGTAGTGTATTGGTTGAGTATTGTAATGGTGGGGTTCCTTTAAGAGGACTGAGAGGGTGTTACTAGTTTCCTCCTGGGAAGGTGATGTGCAATGTTTAGTGTCTTCCTAGCACGGGCTGAATTAGGACGTGTGTAAAATGCAGCACAATGTTCAGTAAAGGTTTCTAAGATCATGACTGACTCCTCCTGTCATTCAAGGATCTTACAACTGCGACGAGCGAATTCAAACCGACAGTGTGCAGATAAGTCTATATAAGTAAAGGATATATGAATGCATTGAAAGACTGGAATATTTTTTCTTTCATGCAAATGACAGTGAGGATGATGCAAAGAATCTTTCCATGCTGCTCAGTGTCTGTGATGCACAAACATATTTCACTTTACGTTCGGTGCTCGCCCCAACTTAGCCCTCTGCAGGGACTTATGCTAACATTGTAGCTGCCTTAAAACGCCATTACAGCCCAGCATCATCAGTTTGTTATCATTTTCACAATTGTAAGCAGAAACCGAATAAAAACATCTCTTAAAATATTGCTAAGCTTTGACATTTGTCTGTGCACTGTGCTTTTGGAGATCGGTTAGATGCCATGCTGCGTGATAGCATTGTGTGCGTGGTTGTGGTTGAAGCACTACTACAGCGACGCTTACTGGCTGAACCCATTTAAGGAGGCATAGAAAAAGGTGTTGGTTGCTGAAACAGCATAGATGAATCCTCGTCTGCTTCATCAACGACAAAACGAATCACCACCTGAAGACAATGTGCATTATGCGGCCTATACACACTCATCAGCACACAAAATAGCAGCTACCAAAGACAATAAAAGACATCATGAACCTTGTTACAGATGTGGTAAACAGCACACCCCACAAGGTTGCAAGTTTTCCACTGTTGTATGCCATTACTGTAAAAAACAAAACAAAAGGACACATAGCCCAGGTGTGTTTAACAAAGACTAGACACAGTAATGACCAGGATTCAGTTGGCACCACAGCAGAATGGCATACAAACATTATAACTAAAAAAAAAGAGCAGAATTAGTGCTCTGTTTACAGCACCTACTTCTAATTCAAAAAAGAGGTGACAGAAGCCATATCTGGCCACTATTATACTGAACAAACAAGCACACCCAATGGAAGTGGACTCAGGAGCAGCATGCTCCTAGATTAGTGAGCATACTTATCTCTCATTGTGGCCTTCTCAACCCCCTAAAATGCATGCAGACGAGGGAATACTGAAGCAGTGGTCACAGATAACCTGTGGAAGTGAAAGGGGAAAATGTTTGTGGACACAGCTATTAAGCCTGATGTGTATCCCATACTTAAGGATGACATCCTAATTTTAGGCAAAACCATGGAGGAACACAATGCACAGTAACTAAAATACTTTGCTGAAGCTGGGTTATGACTAAAAAAAATAAAAATACATTTTTGCAGTTACTCAAGTGGAATTTTTGGGGTTTCATATGGATAAGGATTGCATCAAACAGACCTGTAAAAAAGTGGAAGCTATTCAAAATGCCCTGGCCCAACAGAACAAAACAAAGCTCCAGGCATTCTTGGGGCTACTTAACTTTTACAGCTGTTTTCCCTGACAATAAGGCTACTGTTCTGGAACCCCTGCATCTCCCTCTTGACCAGCCTGCCCCTTGGCAGTGGGAAGCAAAACATGAGGTAGTATATGTTCAGGTGAAAAAGTTGCTGCAAATGGATAAGGTGCGTCGATGCTTCGCCTTATGGACTTGGGGCTCTATATGCCACATGGAGCATGATGGCTAGGAGAGGAATATTTGTTTTGCTTTCAGAACAATTAGCACCACTGAATGGAATTATGCCCAAATCGATAAGGAGGCATTTTTCGATCGTTTTGCTGTCAGAACGTTTCACCATTATCTTGCAGGCCACCACTTTGTAATTCTCACAGACCACAAACGCCTGCTTGGACACAATTCTAATCCTATGCCTACCATTTTTTCACCATGGATGCTCCGTTGAAGTTTGATCATTGGAGCTTACCACTATGAGCTGTGCTACAGACCTGGCAAACACATAGGAAATGCTGATGCCCTGAATTGCTTACCCTTATCGGTATCTGATGCTGTTACGCCACTGCCTTTAAAAGTATTGCTGCTTTGCCAGATGCACCAATGCATGCTGACTAATTAAAATCCTAACTCTTAAGCACCCAGATAGCTGGTTCAGACTTTTTTTTGCGCTGCAACAAACTTTCTGCACATAAGAACTGTGCCTATAGGTAAGCGGTGTGGTTGTTCCTAGCTTAGCGAGGAAATGGGAATCGCGGCATCACCGGCGGGGTGACGTCATGACCAGAAGGCTATAAAAAGCACATCAAGTAAAACCGTCACTAGCTTCTGTTTGTTCATGAAGCGCTCTATGTGTGTATGTCTTTCTGGTAAGTGGTAAATGTCTGAAAAAAAATATAAGAAAGAAAATAAAATCAAGCACTAAAAGTAAGCACTTTTTCTGGCTGTGTGTTTCACCTTGCCCCCGCAATATTACTGGAGGGAATACACACAACCTGTTTGTTGCTTGCTTGGGAGCGGAGCATGCTAGGTCGGTTCTCAGTCGGCTCACCCAGATTGTGCTCTCATGTTTTTGCATATGCTCCGCTCCCGGAGAGCACTCTTTGAGGAGGGTGCTCCCGCCCCTCATTGGTTCTGGTCTGGAGACAGGCATGTCTGTTTTTCCCTCCTTACCTGCTAGGTCCAGCATTTAGTCACAAGGTTCAGAAGCACGCCTTTTGGCAGTTTCTTCCCTTTGCAATGAGAACGCTTAGCTCCACCGATCTTCCTTTGAGGAGGGGGAGGAATCGAGGTCCACAAGCCCTCAGAGACTGATCAGGTAGTCCTTTTCGAGGAGCCAATAGAGGTAGTCACCCTTGCTGTAGCCAAGCTGGAAATAAATTGGCAGCCTCCAAGACCTCTTGAGTGTCCCTACAGGACATCTGCAACGCTGCGGGCTGGTCTGCCCCGCTGACCTTTGTCAGGTTTCTAGCCTTGAATTCTCTGCCACTCCTGGCCCCTCTGTCCTTTGCAATAGCTGTGCCCTTCCATACTAGGCAGGGAATGGTCAGTCTGGCAGGATTGGACTCTCGTTCCCAAAGTGTTGTTGACGCAGCTCTAGTTTCTGAAGGGAAATATCTCCAGGTTACGCTGCGTAATTTTTATAGCTTCCTGGTCGTGACGTCACCCCACCGGTGATGCCGCGCTTCTTATTGGACTGATTACACACGTGATTCGGAGCGTCGACAACTCAAAAGCGTTTTCAAAGCCCTGTTGACGCAGCGTCTTGTTTATTTGGGGGAACCATGGTAAAATACGTAACCTGGAGACGTTTCTTGCTGTCACAGCATGCCACACCCAGTTTATACCAGGGAAAGGTCCTGCCGAGTTGCTCCTGAAGCACTGTTGATATGCTCCACAGACAGAACGTGAGTGATTAAAAGTGCCCTGTTACTATAAGAGAGTTTGGACCAAATTACTTGGTGTACATGAGAAGTTACACCAAAGATTCTAAGTGGATACCTGGCGTCATCACTGATGTCACGGGCCAATTGTCATACAAGGTCAGGACTGGTGATGGGCAGGTGCACCAAAGGCATGTTGATTAGTTGCTAGACAGGGTGGCGCCTTCAGGAGACAAATCAAGGTTCAAGTCAGATGGCTACACTGTCCTTCTGCTGGACCCCGCAGTGGTAGACAGCTCTGAATTACAGCCACTTACTGCAGAGAAGGAAACACCTAGTGGAGAGCTTCCTGGGGCTAAAGGTGTCTGAGTTTGTTGCTCCTAGGAGGTACCCTGTATGAGAGCACCGGCCCTAAAAAGTATTTCAGATTTTGTGGGCTGGGGGAAAATGGGTGTAGTGTATTGGTTGTCAAGTCAAGTTAAATTTTAACCATATATAGCTGACGCATTACACAGTGAAATGAAACAACCTTCCTCCTGAACCCTGGTGCTACATACAACAACAATCACAGAAAACACAGGGCTTAGGACTAGTGTCTTTGTATTGTATTGTAATGGTGCGGTTCCTTTATGAGGAATGGGAAGGTGTTATTAGTTTCCTTCTGGAGAAGTGATGTACAATGTTTAGTCTGTTCCTAGCAGGGGCTGAGTTTAAATGTGTGTAACATGCAGCACTATGTTCAGTAAAGTTGCTAAGATCATGACTGACTCCTCCTGTCATTCAAGTATCTTACATGTAACATTACTATAATCTTTAAATATTACTGTGATAACCTGTTATTACTGTGACCAGCTAAAATTATTGAGATCAGCTCACATTACTACAATCCTCAAATGTTACTGTGATTACTTGACCTTATAGAATCAGCTAAAGATATTGGGATGAGATAACATCACTGTGATCAGTTAACATTACTATGTTTAATATAATTTATTGTGATTTGCTGACCTTACTACAATCGGCAAAGGTTATTTGAATCAGCTAATATAACTGTAATCAGTTAACATCACTGCGATTAGCAAATGTTACTGTGATGATTTTACTGTGATCAGCTAAAGGAATTGAGATCAGCTTACATCACTGTGACCAGTTAACATAACTACAATTAGCAAATTTTACTGTGATAACCTGTTATTACTGTGATCAGCTAAAACTATTGTGATCAGCTAACATCACTGTGGTCAATTAACATTACTACAATTAACAAATTTTACAGTGATAATCTGTTCTTAATGTAAACAGCTAAAACAATTAGGTAAACTCAAATTACTGTGATCAGTTAACAGTACTACGATCAGCAAATTCTACTGAGATAACCTGGTCTCACTGTGACCAGTAACATTACTACAATCAGCAATTGTAACATTAATACAATATAACCATGATAACCTGTTCTTACTGTGATTATCTAATATCACTATGAGCAGTTAACATTACTACAATCAGAAAATTTTACTATAATGAACTGACCTGACTAAAAACAAAAAGCATTAACATGATCAGGTAACTTTATTTGACTAAACTAACAATAAACATTTATATGATCGCTTAAACTTATTAAGGTCTGGTAATGGTATTGCTTATGGTATGGATCAGCTAAAGTAATTGGGATCAGCTAACATTGCTGCAAATAAGGCTGCTGTAATTACATCACCTTACAGTGATTACAGATATAATAATACATTTAAAAAACTTTTAAAATGTGACTAAAATCTGCCAGGAGGAGGAAGCACGACAGCCATTAAAATATTACTTTTATGCTGGGGTGCCAATCATTAAAAAAAAAAAAAGTGTTTAGCAAAAGAAATGACATAACAATAGCAATTGGGAGAAGGAAGTATAAAAATAGAACAGTCAGGTCACAATCAAAATATCTGTACTCTGTCACATCTGTTTTTGACAGATTGGTACATCTGGATACTGATATATTTACTTATTCTATTTATTCTCAAATTTGCTCAAAATCTGTCAGATTAAATAGAGATCATTGGTGAACAATGGTTTTTACTAAAGTACTGTTGGATTGAGTTTTGGGGTGTTCTAGATTGTTCGACTACGTTCAGGTACTTGGATTTGAACCACTGTATTGTAGATTTGGCAGTACACGTAGGGTTGTTGTCCTGTTGGATAATGAACCATCATGCCTGGTAAACTGGTGCAGGTTTCCTTCTAGGCTTACCCCTAAAAAAAATGTTGACTACAAAAATGAATTAAAAAAAAGACTAAAAATGCAGACTAAAAATAGCATCCTGCCAACATACCACCATTATCATGCTTTACTGTGGGGTTGCTGACTGCTGAGAGCTCAATATAAAATATTGTCAGACTAGAGCAATTTCCTTGTCCTTACTAAAGCAACCCACAAACCCACAAACAACCACCACCATGCTTCAGTGTTGGCTTGCTGATTCATGAAGCTTCAACAATAAATATTTCTTATGCAGACAGGACCCGGTTTTCTTCTATAACTGCTTCAGGTTTTGCTCCAGCTGTTATGCCCTTTACTGTGACCAGTTTCCTTTCTATTGATGAAAGGTTTCCCTACAACGTGAGACAACCAGGATCTTGCTTCACTGTGAGGATTCTTTTTGCTTAATCTTCAACATGAACCATTTAATGTGGCTTATTTAAAATAATAATAGTTTTTCTCCTTGCTATTCGTAAAAAAATGCGGGTGTCCAGGCTGTGGATCTCTATATCATTCAGAGTTACACATGGCCTCTTGGTTGCTTCTCTGACGAATGCCCTTTTTTACTGACTTTGGTGTTTTTTCCTCTCCCTCCATCCGTCCATCCATCCATCCATTTACCAATCCACCCTCAAATGGTAATGTGTTAAACTAATAGCGTGGATGGTTTTATTTTCATTCAAGTAGAACAAGATTCCCTGTCTTTGTTCCACTGCAATGATTTATGATTCAAGATTTGCATCTCCATCTGTTAAACTGGTGTCAAGCCCTCAGGTAAAATCTGACGGCATTAATAAACATGGCAACGCAAGGCTTTAACATCATTCATTTCGATTAAATCTATGAACAAACTCTACAAAATTAATGTCAAATGCACTTTCATTACCCACATAAATGTACCCTTCTGTTTATTCACTCTGAATTATTTAACGGATATTAAGCTGTTGGGAAATACAGCCAACCTGAAAGTTGTGTGTGTGTGTGTTATCTTGAGCCTGTGAAGGATGTTTAGAGAAATAAACAGAAATAAACAAAAAAAACGTTGTTAATGAATAGCATATTGGAATAGACTGTCATAACAAAGCGTCAGTGTGGCGCAAATCGATAGGCATCACATCGGGGTTCCGATGTTTCTAGAGCTGGGAAAGGGTGAAACACACTTACACAAGCAGACCGCATCTGCAGGAGAGAACTACTCAAAACCACCTAACCTGTTAACCTGACACACTCGACAATATGCACACTCTCAGGAAGCGGCGTGTGCTGTGTGCTGTTGAAAGAAAAGGACAGGTTTGGTTTGGGGGAAGCGTTAGGTAACCAATAGGCTTCAATTATTATGGCATGCTAGTAAACCAGAGATACTAAATAAAAGGTTTGAAAAGAAAACAAGCGTGACAGTGGTCAAAAGTACAAACCAAATTACAAAAATGTTGGGATGCTGTGTAAAATTTAAATGAACATATCATGCAATGATTTGCAAATCTCATAAGTCTATATTTTAGTTGAACACAGAAAACATATTAAAAGCTGGAACTTTGAAAATGTGTAATTTTAAGGAAAAAATAAGGTAATATTGAATTTGATGGCCACAACACATCTAAAAAAACAGGGACAGGGGAAACAAAAAGTGGAATAGCAACTGTTATATAAAATAAATAGCTGGAGAAACATTTTCAAATAATTAGGTTAATTGGCAACAGGTCAGTACAATGATTGGGTATAAAAAGAGTATCTTAGAGATGCAGAGTTTCTCTAAAGTAAAGCTGGGCAGAGGTTCAATAATCTGTGAAAAAAGCTATGTTTACTAATTGTGGAACAAGTTCAATATAATGTTCTTCATCATAAAATATCAAAGATCTTTAATATCTTATAATCTACAGAATCTCTGTAAGCAAGGGACAAGGACAAACAAAAGACTCTGGTAAAATATCAAAATGAGTTACTTTAGCATCTTCTTGCAGTACAGTATAGTATAGTATAGTAGAATACACTGGAGTGGAGTGGAGTATAGTACAATACACTGGGTTAAAGTGGAGTAGACTAGAGTACCCTGGAGTAAGGTGGTGCAGAGTAGATTTAAGTAAAATGGAGTAGAATACAATATAGTGCAGTAGATTGGAGTATAGTATAGTAGACTAAAATAGATTGGAGTCAAGTGGAGCAAAAAACTAGTACTTTAAATGTGCACAGAAAACTTAAAAATGCGCATGATACATAATAAGACATTTTAAAGTCCTCCAACTTTTACATTTTGACCAGAGATAACTTGAGGTCATGTAATTAGATTTTGGGAGGTGTGTCATAGCACATGTTTTGCAGTTTAAATGTGAAAATGTAAAATTACAATGATACATTTAGAATGGAAGCTGTCAAACCAACATTTATGCATTTGTTACCTTAGAAACAAGGTGTAGAAGTTCTGAAATTTCAAGGCTCTGTCTTTCACTCTTTTTCTCTTTTTCTCTTTCTCTCTTTCTCTCTCTTCCTCTCTTGCACGTGCACACACACACACACACACACACACACACACACACACACACACACACACACACACACACACACACACACACACACACACACACACTCTCTCTCCCCATTATTCCAATGTGTAGCACAACACCTAAATAGACAGCTTTGAGGGCTGAAAGATACAGAATAATTGGCTAAAACATAATTTCTAGGAATATCACCAAATTCTTTTCTTTTCTTTTTTTGCATGAAGATTTCACTGCTAAAAGATTTGAATTTGCAGGTGTTTACTTTAGAGTTGTGTCCCAAGGAAAGCAGAAAAATACTTTATTTGTGAAGATGTTATGTACAAATTAATTAAAGCAGTTTGTATTTTTTTCTACGTAGAATAATACTTTCAGATACAGGCCTATGAAAACTCTTGAGAAAACACCAATAAAAATATAATGTGTTGTACTTTTTTTTTAGCTCCAAAAAACTGAGACTGTGTGTACATAAATATGTATCCTTATAGAAGATAGAAAAAATAGAAGAAAGGAGTCTGAGGAAAAGTTGGAACTACTATGCAAAGCTTTAAAGAAAGATGTATTGAAACACTTCTGGGAAGGTTGCCAAGTTTTCAGAAAACCTTCACAATAATAATAATAATAATAATAATAATAATAATAATAATAATAATAATAATAAAAATGTAATAATAATGTTTTGGCACTGGATGGGAAAAAAATAATTTTATTGTGGGTTTATTTTTTTTCTACACAAAAACAATGATATGGATGCACATGAAACTGTGGTCTGCATGCATTGTAATTCATTTTAACTTTTCGTGTTTTCAGAGAAAAGCTCTCGGTCTAAAGCATGGCCATTTTTTCGTTTTTAGCACATATAGAAAAACGGAAATTATTACTTAAAAGTCCTAAACAAATAGAGTGGCACTGCCTTACACTCCTAATACATCTAACGCAGAGGTTTCCAAATTTTTTTGTATGAAGGGCTAAAAATCAATCTTGAATCTTGAAAATAAATTCAGTTTTATAACCTACTGTATTATATTAAAACTAAAGTTGTAATGCCAGCATTATTATCCCACTGTATAAAATTATTTTTCAACATTTTCTCAACAGCAAAGACAGATCCTCTTCTTTTGTAGTACCCGAACGAGTCTCAATGTCAACCAGTTCTTGAAAATGTTAATTTACACCACATAGAAATACTAACTGATGAGTGGAAGCAGATATATTAGTGCTCTCATCATAAGCTATTGAAAAGGCTAAAAAGTAAGTTGCTTTGATTGGCTCGCCAAAAATATTTGGCTCTGAGAAGGGCATACTGCTTTTGCATTCTTTGAAAAACTTTCCAGTAGCAAAAGCTCTTTCACTTTTAGCAATTAGTGCAGAAATCTAATAGCTGGCCTATGTGGCACTTTCTTGAGCCAATAAAGGAGATAGTAGCACTCTCTGTCAGATCGAAGTTTAGCAAGCATCTTTTTATTATTCGAAAACAGCATCTGACTGTTTGCAAACAAAACAAACTGCCTTAAACTGACTTCAGTAAATAAAAAAAATCATCTTGTCAAACTTTTAAAAATGTTCTCTTGTCTGTTTGCCATTGCCACAATCTCTCCATAATCAGCTAGTAGTTGTGTGTCACAAAGCCTGCCGCTATAAGTACAAATGTACAGTGCATTGCAAAAGTAAAAGTTGTGTTAAAGATTTCTTATAAATAAAAATCTGAAAAGTGTGGCATGCATATGTATTCATCCCACCCCCCGAGTCCATACTTTGTCAAACCACCTTTTGCTGCAATTACAGCTGCAAGTCATTTTGGGGTATGTCTCAACCAGCTTTGCACATCTAGAGATTGTGATTTTTGCCCCTTCTTCTTTGCAAAACAGCTCCAGTTGAATCAGATTGGATGGAGAACGTCTGTAAACAGTAATTTTTTTAAGTCTTGCAAAAGATTCTCAATTGAACTTAGGTCTGGACTTTGACTGGGCCATTCTAAAAAATAAATATCTTTGATCTCAACCATTTCATTATTGCTCTGGCTGTATGTTTAGGGTCGTTGTCCTGCTGGAAGGTGAACCTCTGCCGCAGTCTCAAGTCTTTTGCAGCCTCTAATAGGTTTTATTCCAGGATTGCCATGTATTCTCTTCCATCCGTCTTCCCATCAACTTTGACCAGCATCCCTGTCCCTGCTGAAGAAAAGCATCCCCACTGCATGATGCTGCCACCACTATGTTCCACAGTGGGGATGGTGTGTTCAGGCTGATGTGCGGTGTTAGGTTTCCGTTTGGTGTTTCGTGTTTGGCCTCATCTGACCACAGCACCTTCCACATGTTTGCTGTGTCCACTACATGGCTTGTGGCAAACTACAAACGAGACTTTTTTTTTTTTTGTCAACGATGGCTTTCTTCTTGCCACTCTTCCATAATAGCCAGATAGGTGGATTGCACAGCTAATAGTTGTGATGTGGACAGACTGAGCACCTGAGCTGTGGATCTCTGCAGCTCCTTCAGAGTTACCATCTGCTTCTTGGAATAATGCTCTTTTTGCCCGGCCTGTCAGTTTAGGTGGACGGCCATGTCTTGTTGGGTTAGCAGTTGTGCCATACTCTTTCCATTTTCAGATGATGGATTGAACACTGCTCCATGAGCTGTTTAAAGTTTGGTATATGTTTTTATAACCTAACCCTACATTAAACTTCTCCACAATTTAATCGCTGACCTGTCTGGTGTGTTCTTTATGATGCAGTTTGCTCACTAATGTTCTCTAACAAACCTCTAAGGCCTTCACAGAACAGCTGTGAATATACTGGAATTTAAGTAGGCACAGGTAGACTCTAATTACTAATTAGGTGACTTCTGAAGGCAGGTGATTGCACTGGATTTTATTAAGGGGTATCAAAGTAAAGGGGGCTCAATACATATGCACACCACACTTTTAGATTTTTATTTGTAGAAAAATCTAAACACAGCGGATCATCGGCATGTTTTGATTTGGCACGTTTTTATGCTGGATGCGCTTCCTAACGCAACCCTCCCCATTTATCCGGGATTGGGACCGGCACTAGGAGTGCACTGGCTTGTGCAACCCTAATGGCTGGGGTTGATTCCCTTACCGGGGTTTGAACCCGGGCCGCAGCGGTGAGAGCACCGCATCCTAACCACTAGACCACCAGGGAACCATTTAAGTTTGTGGTTATAATGTGACTAAATGTGGAAATATTCAAGGGGTATGAATACTTTTGCAATGCACTGTATATAACATAAAAATCACTTATCCTCTACATTTTATTATAATTCTCAATTTTTTGCAGTAAAAAAAAAAATTCGAATAAAATAAAAAATAAAACGTTACAGTATGTGCTTAATTAGAAATGAAGGTCTGTGTCAGAGGAATTTTTTTGTTGCCTTTTTTCCTCTTCACATGATGGACCAAATCAAAGGTTCACTACAGGCTAACTTTAACCCACAGGCCCCAGTTTGGATATCTCTGATCTAGGCAAAGTGGTTAAAGATGACATCTAAAAAATTTAAACACAGTAAGACAACTAACCAATTTAAAGGCAAAAAAAAGCCAACCCTAGTCTACAACTCCAGTTCCAAAAAAAGTTACGACCTTGCATAAAATGTAAATGAAAACATTGCATGAATGCAATGATTTTCAAATCTCATGAACCCATATTTTATTACATTAGCAGATGTAAAAACCTCAGAATGTACCATGTTAAAGAAAAAAGAAGGTAATTCTGAATTTGCTGGCCACAACAGATCTTATAAATTTTAGAAAAGTGTAAAAAAAGAAATACCTTTAGGAACATTTTAGGTTAATTGGCAACAGGTCTGTAAACATGATTGGGCACAAAATATCTGCAAAAAAAAAAAAATTTAAAGAATTTGGGTGTAAATCAATATCATGATTTTCTGTGATGGAAATGATTGCATGGGCCCAGAAACACCTCCTAAAATCATTGTCTGTAAACACAGCTTTCCATGTCATCCACAAATACAGGGTAAAGCTTTTTCAGAGAAAGCCTTGCCTTCGTCATGATGCTTCAGTGTAATTTAGTTTAATTTTGGAGCATGATAAAACAAAAAATATGACAAAGAAGTTCTAGGACCAGCTAGAACACTGTATCAGATCTGTATCAAATGGGATAGCATTCCTCTCTCAAAACTCCAGCAACTGCTCTCCTCAGTTCTCAGATGTATACCAACTATTGTTAAAATAAGAGATGATACCCAGTGGTAAATATGGCCCTGTTGTAAATGCTTTTTTGAGTCGAAGCTTTCATATCCAAAATTACCTTATTTCTTCCTAAAATTGATACACTTCCTCTGTTTAAACATTTGATGTTTTCTATGTTCTATTGAAAATCAAATATGGATTTATGAGACTTGCAAATCATCACAATCTGTTTAATATAAATTTTATGCAGTGTCCCTATTTTGTAAATAGGGTTGTAATAAAAGCACGTATATGTGAACTACAGTCATTTGTTGAGCAGAGGAATTCTTTCTTTCATTATTTAAAAAAACCTTTATTTATTTTAGTTATTTATTTAACTGACTGGGATTTGAGCACCCTTACAGCCACACATTTCACTTCTAAGCTGAGAAAGTAATTAAAGATGACATAAAACAGGTGAACACAGTAAGGCAGAAGGCAGTAATGCAACTAACCAATTAAAAAGATAAATATAAAAATGGGTTTGAAGGACACACTGCATTTGTTGAGAAGAGAAATTCATGACCAAACCTGTGATTTCTTTTCACATACCACAATATAAAAAAAAATGAAAATTATATGTGATCTAAAATGATGATGCAGGCTAGAAATGCAAAACATTTTAGAGGGCAGGTGGCTTCCATGCTGCTCCGAGAAAATTTACAGGAAAAAGCAAAAATGATGACGAACCTCGAAACGCTTTAGGAGGGTCGAAATATCAAAATTACAAGATTTACAAGTAAGCATCTACTTTGCCTCAATCATGCTCTGTGTTCACATTCATTGCACAGGCACCTGAGCGAATAATTAAAAAACCTTTGAGTACAGATTTGATGTGTGAGACATTTTTTTATGTTTGTTTTTGTATTTTTTTTATCTGGGCTTTTAACTCACAGCCTCACAGCCTCACAGTCCACTGCTGACAGATGGCTCACACACACACCACAATCACTGGACTGCTTAATGGACATATCAAGTGTCCTCGTAGCTAGAAAAAGCTATTAAACAATACAAGAGAAACTTGAGCAGCGCACCGGGAGAATACAAGCCTCAAAAGGGTAGATGCCTTCAGAGAACACAGCAAGGATTGTCCATTATGGAAAGTTTGCCTTGGATACATGTTACCTGCCCTGGCATTTGTTCAAAACTACAGAGGCTAATTGTCAAGAGTTTAATGGCCAGAAAGATTGAATAACAAGGTAACTTTGAGAAAAAAAATTCCCAAGACCTTAGTTGAAAAATGGTTTTCAGAACCTTATTATTAATAGTTTTCTTAACAACCTAATATTGTGGGAAATAACATCATCAGGTGGAACAATGCCATGAATGAAATAGTGGACGTAGACTCTCTTTTCCAGAACCAGAAATTAGATCGTGAGACAATGCTTGTGATAAATAAGCTGTGACATGATGGTGTGAAAAAGAAATGATACAATATACCGTTTCACTCCGAGTTATGTTTTGGAACATTGTCTAAAGTCAGCCCTTGTAATTGCTTATATTTAATAGCTAGAAATATTTGTTTACCCCCACTACCACCCTTCCCTTTTTACGGTAACAAAATCCTCTGTCCTGAAGAATTTTTTCATCCTATGGAGGAATTTGCACCCCCCCACCACACACACACGCACGCGCACGCACACGCACACACACACACACACACACACACACACATACACACACACACACACACACACACACACACACACACACACACACACACACACACACACACACACACACACACACACACACACACACACACACACAAATTCCTTTTTGAAGACTGTAATATGAATCAGTTGAGTATGACACAATAGGATGTTAGAAACTACCATTATCATTAACCTGTTATGGAAAATCGATTCCTTTTGACTTGTTCTTACAATAGATCATTTAGAAACAATCAAGAACCACCAAAAGCACAAAGAAAAACATACTAGAGCTACACTTATTTATTCCTAATTTTTCAAAATTATGCAAAAGTGAATTCTATGCATGAGAACAAGTGAGAATTTTGACTTGAATGAATGTTCAGCTGGGAATTGGTCTTATACTGTAGCATGGGATTACAGCATTACTATATAACTGATTAAAAGCCTAGGGGTTTAGATGTTGGGCTTTGATTAAAAAGGTTATGGAATTGATTCCCATCAATTCTATATGGCTGTATGCCATAAATGTAATTTTTTTTATAAATAAAAACTCCTGAAACCAACTTTATTTACATCTCTTAGGCAAACAAGAAAGGGCTAGTGGAGAAGTTCTGATGCACACACATATGAATAAACACTTTCACCTTAGCACTCTAAACACAGTCACACATCCTGCAGTCTGATTGAGCTGCTGTGTATACACCCAGCCCAGTGATGAGAAAGTAAATAGCTTATTTATCTCTCAGGTCTGGTATAGAGAGAGAGGTCTTTCCATACATCTGTGCAGAAGTGTGTGTGTGTGTGTTTGGCAGTAGATGAATCAGGAAAGGAAAGGAAGGATAAAGAGAGTGCTGGTTAATTGGTATGCATATTTCTACTTAAAAGCACAGAAGAGGAGAGAAGAGGAGTGGAAAGGGGCAGAGAGTGATGTGGTGTCAGAGAGAAAAAAAAAGAAAAGAAAATGAAAGCATTGCGGCAGCTTCAAGTCTGACTTTGGTGTGTCATTATTTATTTATACACGTGTTTTGAGTGTTGGGCCAAATTTCTAACATGCTCTTAGGGCATAGTGTGAAAAAATAAAAGATGCACCATTTTCACTATAGCAGCAACTCTAATTGGATGGGATGACAATTGTGTGGAGCAGAAATTATAATTGTTTTAGATAATAAAATATTTTTTTGTTTACATCTGTTTTTTCTTTATGAACAAACAAACACACAAACGAATAGTTAGGTATGAATTAATAAATAACTGAATTAATAATGAATAAATGAAATAGCTAAGAAGTGAACAAATAGTTACAGCACAGATAATAAACTAAAATAGACAATAATATTGACCAATCAATAGTTAAATAAATAAACAAACAAATACAAATGAAAAACAAGTAGCTTTTAAATCAGCTGGCAAAGTTAAGCAGAATTTGTTTCATTTTTGCTATAGGAACAAGCAAGTAAGTAAGTTTGTAAGTAAACAAACAAACAAATGGTTATACAAATACATAGATACATTATAAACTAAAAATTGATAAATAAAAAATAAATACAATGATAAATATGATTGTGATCATACTCTATTGAGTATGCATGAGCATAATACTCCATTTCATCTTTGGTATTCAAGGGATTCATCATTGTACAATATGGTGTTTTTTTACACACCATGAGAGCAAACTCTGAGCCAGGCTGAAGGTGAAGAGGAGGATGGCCTGGATTTGTATCCCTGAATTATAGCTGTTGCTTTTTTTTTTTTTTTTTTTTTTTTGTCAAATGGCCATTTCCAATGGTAACCCCCCATCCCACATAACACAGAGGAGGAATTCTGAACGAGTGCTTCGTGAAAGGAATGTAGACGGCCCATGGCCTCTGGAGGAAAGCACAATGTTCCAGTTGAGAGCTTTATTAGGGTCAGTAAGCTGGCACTTTTTTTTCCTGTGATCCAGAATCAGCAATCTTGGATGTGTTCAATGTTTACAAGCATAAGACAAACTCATGGATGGGTGGAAATGAAATTTGATTACAATAAATAAAAATAATCCCCCACCACATCAGTATATTCAAAGGCGTACATGATGCCTCATCGCTGCATCATCTCACCCTACTGTAATCAAAGCCATTTGCATTTCACACACCTCTGCACTCATTAATTCTGAGCCGTTTGCATACAAAACAGTTCGACCATTTATGCTCGACCTGACACTTGTGTTTGTTCTCACTTTTCGTATTGCTGGAGCAAGCAGATAGGTAGATCACCACAACGTGCCAATGTCGATCACGCTCCAATCCACAGCAAGTGAGCTTGAATTTAACATTCTTTAACATTCAGACTTGTTTTAACAGATATTAGCCCTCTGGAGTTCATGAGGCACCAAGTACCTACACACTCAGTACAAGTCTATACGTGTATAGAAAAATCAATAAATAAACTATTAATATAATACAGTAGCACAGCCTATGTCACAGTTTTAGGGTCGAGGGTTTGATGCTGACTCACTGTGTGTTTATACAAACATAATCCGTGTTTTTTTTTTAATATAACTACAAAATCAGAATTATGTTTTCCACTTGTACTCAGAGTAGTTAGTGTCAGTGAGTTTTTACTATGTAAAGGATGAAATATATATAAATATTTAAACCTGTGATTTGAATGGTGGTGACAGCCATTTATCAACATGTCATAAGTGACTTGTAATATTACCTTTAATATTTTCCTTTTTTTTAAAGAATATACATCTACACTAGTACTTCCAACTTGTGCTTCTGAACCCTGTGAAAACTTACACGTTTGAGAAACAAACTGGTAATTTTCCTAACCTGGGATAATATGTAAACACTTTGTGTATTTAATATAAAGGGAAAGGGCAGTACAGAGAGGTGACAGGCGCTGCTTGTGTAGAACTTGTATAGAGTTGGGTGAAAGGCCTTAATGTCCTTTAGCATCTCTCCTCCATTGCTGTCCAAACACAATTCATATCACTCTGAGGATCAGACACATCCACAAAGACTGTAAATAAAGACTATACATAAAGATAAACTTTATTCGGTTATATATTTTAAATTTAACATAAAAGAAAATCAGCAGTCACTTAATGGACATTCGGTGCAACCCAGATGAGAATGGGTTCCCTTATGAGTCTGATTCCTCTCAAGGTTTCTTCCTTATGCCATCTCAGGGAGTTTTTCCTTGCCACAGTCGCCACCGGCTTGCTCATCAGGGACAAACTTAAACGTATAAAGAACATATAAATTTTTCATCACCACATTATCTGTGTAAAGCTGCTTTGAGACAATGTTCATTGTTAAAAGCGCTATACAAATTAAAATGAATTTAATTGAACTTAATTAATAGCATATTCTGAATTAACAAATTATATTACATGTCCAAATATAGTCAAACACAGGAAAAATAGTTATTTCATAACCTATTGCACATGCAGATTTTGGAAGCTTAATGAAAACCTTAAGAAATTAATACATTAGTTCTTAATAATACTAATGCATACTGTTGCATTAAAGTGAAACTTCTCTCACTTAAAAAAATTATTTTTCACTAGTGATCCATGGAATATCCAAGTAAAATTTTAATGTAATTTTTTATAATGTTGTATTCACAGATTTTTTTTTTTACACTAAATACATACAGCTGAGTCATTTGTCTGAATATTTATTGTGTGGTCAACAGGTGACAAAAAAAAAATTCCACAAAGGGTGTCGATATATCCCATCCATCCATCCATCCATCCATCCATCCATCCATCCATCCATCCATCCATCCATCCATCCATCCAGTCAATTGAATATCAAATATTTAAAGTAGGGATTAAAAGTCTAAAACCACTAATGAAAAAACTATTTTTCATTCAGTTTTAACTTAATTCAACAATTTGCATCAAAGGTTTGTGTAAACTCTAACGATCTGTTTAGATAAAAGCTATCAGAGTGTTTTCTGATCATGTGTTTAATTTCATTAGAAGATCAGACATTAGGACAAACTGCTTACAAAAATTATTTATCATATTTACATAGGGACCTAGAAATCACAAGAATATTAAATATTTGAAATGTTATTATTATTGTGCAGAAGATATTCAACATTTTTTTAGGTGGCGGTTGGACTGCATCAAGGATCGGCTCTGAGCCCTTTCTTGTTTGCAGTAATGATGGACAGGTTGACAGACGAGGTCAGACAGGAGTTTCCATGGACTATGATGTTTGTGGATAATATTGTGATTTGTGGTAAGAGTAGGAATCAAAGTAGATGAGAGGTGGAGGTACACGTTGTAGAGAAGGGGAATAAATGTCAGTAGGAGAAAAACAGAGTACATGTGTGTGAATGAGAGGGGGGGCAGTGGAGTAGTGTGGTTGCAGGGAGAAGAGGTGGTAAAGGTGGAGGAGTTTAGGTACCTGGGGGTCAACTGTGCAAAGTAATGGGGAGTGTGTTAGAAAAGTGAAGAAAAGAGTGCAGGCAGGGTGGAGTAAGTGGAGAAGAGTGGCAGGAGTAATTTGTGATAGAAGGGTATCTGCAAAAATGAAAGGGAAGGTTTATAGGATGGTGGTGAGACCTGCTATGTTGTATAGTTTAGAGACAGTGGCACTGAGTAAAAGACAGGAGCTGGAGCTGAAGGTAGCAGAGTTAAAGATGTTTAAATTTTCATTGGAATTCACAAGGATGGATAGGATTAGAAACGAGTTTATTAGTGGGACAGCGCATGTAGGATGTTTTGGGGACAAAGTAAGAGAAGTCCGATTGAGATGGTTTGGACATGTGCAGAGGAGGGACATAGTGTATATCGGTAGGAGAATGCTGAGACTAGATCCACCAGAAAGAAGAAAAAGTAGAAGACCAAGGAGGAGGTTTATGGATGTGGTGAAGGAAGACATGCAGGTAGTTTGTTTGAAAATGGCAGATGTAGAGGACATATGGAGACGAATAATCCACTGTGGCAACCCCTAATGGGAGCAGGCATTCAACATTTTTAACATTTATATTACTTTTTTTTATTATTGTTTTATTAAGAATTATTATTTTTTATTTTTTTATTTTATTTTTTATATTCCAGATTTTTCATTGTGTCAGACTTTCAGAGAACACCAGTTGGGCATTATTTTTTCTTACAACAAACCCAACCCAACCACCCCTTAATATTTAGTCGGTAATAATTAATACTTACAGTATACAATGCTACTTTGTTACTTGTTGTTTAAAATATATATATATATATAAAAAAAAAAAAATATATATATATATATATATATATATATATATATATATATATATATATATATATATATATATATATATTTTTTTTTTTTTTTATTATTATTATTCAAAAAATATTAATGTCAGGAAAAATATTAAATAAGCCATTTTAAGTCAATTGTAAATGTAAATAGGAATCATGTGATCATCCATATGCATTGAGCTTGCACTAAAAATATTGACGAAAGTCAACATTTGGTTTTCACAATACTCCGTGATCACTAATGATTGATCTGTCTCACTGTTTTCTGGAACATATGGTAATGTTTCTAGTTTTGTGATGAGGCAATGTGGAGTTTAACATTTTTATGGAAATGTTCTCTTTTTTTGATCTCTACTCACATGAAAAGGAAGTCGAGCTCTGAGTTGAGGGTTGTGCACTTGTAAAGCAGCTGTGGAACCCTTAGGACACATATGTTACAGCAGATTGACACTGGCAGACCTCTGGCTGTAACTTCATCTTGTAAACATCTGGCAGTCCTGGGATTTAAACACTGACTGTCGGTTATAAGCTATGTAGCTGAGCATTGAAAACACCAAAGCAGTCATATCTACTTTAACTACCACAATGTAAAGCATGTAAGTATATATATTCTGAAACATCATTATGAAAACATGTCTTGTAAATTATAATCTTTGGATAACAAAAAGTTTACTTGCTTCACAAACAATTTTCCTTACTATCAATCCAGCTAATCTTTACTAATGTCTACAGGTTACATATGTAATCATGGTTACCCAAGGGAAGGAGAGGCTGCGTTGGAACGCATTGGGAACGTCTCTGTGTTGTCCATGCTCTCAATCGTGTATAATCAGTCCACTGGAAAGCGTGCATTTACATGGAGTGAAACAAGGGATGCAGGCAGTGTGGCATCGAGATGCAGCATCTCCTTCCCTTGGGGAACCATGGTTACATACGTAAACTGGAGACGTTCCCCTTTAGGAACTCAAACTGCGTCGGAACATTTTAGGAACGAGAGTGCAATCAAACCAGGCTGACCAATCCCTGCCTAATGTGAAGGGGCACAGCTAGGGCGAAAGACCAGGAGTGGCACTGAGGTCGAGGCTATAGAACCTGACAAAGGTGAGCAGGGTGGACCAGCCCACAGCGCTGCAAATGTTCTGGAGGGAAACTCCAGAGGACAAGGCTTTGGAGGCTGCCAGACTTCGAGTGGAGTGTGCTCTGACCCTGAAGGGAAGGGAGTGCATCTTGGACAAGTACCTTTGTCCAAGATGGCGGCGCGGCAGTAGCTCGCAGCGGCCGCTCCGGACCCAAAATGGTGCTAACTTCATTTTGTAGCCCGCCCTACACAACACATGGACATCGGAGCAACCGGTGTCCCTGTGTACAACCGCAAAACCCTGAAAGAACTCAGAAACAACCCAAACAACACCATTAATGATGACCTGTGGCAAAAGCTACGCGACCTCGGCGTGCTCTGAGAACCAGGCCTCCAGACCTCGGCATCGCCTGCGGCGGACAGATGGAGGAGGGGGAATCGAAAGCGCTGCGCGAGGAAGCAGAAACGCGGAAAGCGAGCGGGTGCTAATGCTAGGCTAATTCGTGCCGACAGAAATGCAGCTCTGTGCGGTAAGACTCGCGGCGGCGGCCTGTGTGTTTACATCAACACGGAATGTTGTAAGAATTCTGTGCTTGTTTCCACCTACTGCTCATCGCTGCTGGAGTTTATTGTTGTGAGATGCAGACCTTTTTATTTACCACGGGAATTCACCACCGCTATTGTGCTCGGAGTGTACATACCACCTAGCGCTAATGCTAAGGAAGCGCTCAGTGTGCTCTACGGGACCATTAGCGAACTTCAAAACACACACCCTAACGGATTGTTTATAGTCGCCGGAGATTTTAATCATGCAAATCTCAGGACTGTGCTTCCCAAATTCTATCAGAATGTGGACTTTGCAACCAGAGGAGAAAACACGCTCACACTCAGCAGGCGTTCAAGACCAGCTCAAAAACAAGTGAGAACCTGGCCAGCAGGATCCATGTCTGCTCTCCAGGACTGTTTTGAATGCACTGACTGGGACATGTTCAGGGAAGCTGCAACCAATGGCAATTTCATCAACTTGGAGGAGTACACGTCAACAGTGACCAGCTACATCGGCAAGTGCATTGATGACGTGACCATCTCCAAGACCATCACTACACGCTCCAACCAGAAGCCATGGATGACCGCCAAGGTGCGTGCGCTGCAAAAAACAAGAGACTCCGCCTTCAGAGCAGGGGACAAGACGGCCTTAAAAACAGCAAGGGCCAAACTGTCCTGTGCCGTCAGAGAGGTGAAGCGCGCACAGGCCAAGAGAATCCATGGCCACTTCCAGGACAGCGGAGACACCTGGCGCATGTGGCAGGGCATCCAGGCAATCACGAATTACAAGACCACATCACCTACCTGCTTGTAACCGTGACGCCTCCCTCCCAGATGCGCTGAACGACTTCTACTCCCGGTTCGAGGTGCAGAACAACGTGGTGGCGAGGAAGACCATCCCTCCTCCCACTGACCAGGTGCTCTGTCTAACCACAGCTGAAGTGAGAAAAACTCTATGCAAAGTTAACCCACGGAGGTCTGCTGGACCAGACAACATTCCTGGCAGAGTGCTCAGGGAATGTGCAGAACAACTAGCGGATGTCCTTACCGACATCTTCAACATCTCCCTGAGCAGCGCCACTGTTCCTACGTGCCTCAAGACGATGACCATCATTCCTGTGCCGAAGAAGTCTTCTGTCTCCTGCCTTAATAACTATCGTCCCGTTGCACTCACACCTATCATGATGAAGTGCTTTGAGAGGCTCGTCATGAGGCACATAAAGACCCAGCTCCCACCCGCACTAGACCCCATGCAGTTTGCGTATGGTCCAAACCGCTCCACGGACAATGCCATCTCCACAACCCTCCATCTGGCCCTCACCTATCTGAATAACAAGGACTCCTATGTAAGGATGCTGTTCATAGACTTCAGTTCAGCATTCAACACAATTATTCCTCAGCACCTGATCGAGAAGCTGAGCCTACTGGGCCTGAACACCTCCCTCTGCAACTGGATCCTGGACTTCCTGACTGAGAGACCTCAGTCAGTACGAATCGGGAACAGCATCTCCAGCACCACCACACTGAGCACTGGAGCCCCTCAAGGCTGTGTGCTCAGTCCACTGCTGTTCACTCTGCTGACTCACGACTGTGCACCAACGCACAACTCGAATCATATCATCAAGTTTGCCGATGACACGACCGTGGTGGGTCTCATCAGCAAGAACGACGAGTCAGCATACAGAGAGGAGGTGCAACGGTTAACAGCCTTGTGTGGAGCCAACAACCTATCTCTGAACGTCGACAAAACTAAAGAGATGGTTGTTGACTTCAGGAGAACACAGAGAGACCATTCTCCACTGATCATTGATGGATCCTCAGTGGAGATTGTCAAGAGTACCAAATTCCTTGGTGTTCATCTGGCGGACAACCTTACCTGGTCACTTAACACCAGCTTCATCACCAAAAAAGCCCAGCAGCGTGTCTACTTCCTGAGAAGGCTGAGGAAAGCCCACCTCCCTCCCCCCATCCTGACAATGTTCTACAGAGGGACCATCGAGAGCATCTTGAGCAGCTGCATCACTGCCTGGTTTGGGAATTGCACCGTCTCAGATCGCAAGACCCTACAGAGGACAGCTGAGAAGATCATCGGAGTCTCTCTCCCCTCTATCATGGACATTTACACCACACGCTGCAGCCGCAAAGCACACAGCATTGTGGATGACCACACACACACACCTGTCACACACACACTTCACCCTCCTACCATCAGGAAAACGGTTCCGAAGCATTCAGGCCGTCACATCAAGACTGTGCAACAGTTTTTTTCCCGCAAGCCATCAGGCTCCTCAACATACATCTGAACTGAACTCTCTCACACACACACACACACACACACACACACACACACACACACACACACACACACACACACACACACACACACACACACTCTAAACATTTTTCTGTTTACATTTTTCTGCTACTGTGCACCTTATTCTGTCACGACAGGTTTTACTGGCGGAGCTATTGTTGTTTTTATTTTTATATTTTGTGTATTGTGTATTGTCCTGCACTGTCCTGTGTTGTCTTGCACTGTCTTGTGTTGTCTTTTGCACTGTCTTGTGTTGTCTTTTGCACTGTTTGCACCAGTTGCACACATGCACTTTATGTGGCGAGGATCTTAGTTCTTGGCCCTGTGTTCTTCTGTTCTGTGATTGTTGTTTTATGTAGCACCTGGGTTCAGGAGGAACGTTGTTTCATTTCACTGTGTACTGCATCAGCTATATATGGTTGAAATGACAATAAAAGCTTCTTGACTTGACTCTTGACTTGGGTGAGGAGACCAGAGGACTCATAAGAGATGGAAATTGCATCCATATACCATCTGCTGAGTGTCTGCTTATTCACAGGAACCGCTCTCCTTGGAGGGCCATAGCAGACGAATAGCTGCTCCGAATGCCCAGTGCTCAGACTGGACACAGTTGGTTTAGCTTCTCCTGGTCTGGAGCCTGTAAGGGATTAGTAGAGAATGCCTGGAGCCTAATAGATTGTGGGATGACCGAAGGTACTTTGTGAACATACTCTGATCTAGGGTAGAGGAAGGAACTGGCCAGGCCTGGATTAAACTTCATGAAGGAAGGGGCCACAGATCTCATACTCACTTGAGAGAGGAGATGGCCAAGAGGAACACAGATACCTCAGTCAGAGGCTCAAAGGGAGGCTATGACAGGGCCTTTAGCACAATGGCTAAGTCCCATTTTTACCTAGCGACTGCCCCGCAAGGGGGGCATGACAGGCTGCAATGCCAGGCATGTAAACAGTTGTTCACACCATGCAGTGAACAGGCCCCACCTCACAGCCTACGACATTCTCATGGAGAAAGCTCTGGATTAAAGAATGGTTTCTACCACCTCGGTGGAGAGACCAGTGGCTAGCAGCTGCAACCCATAAAGGGGCCACAGCCATAGCCTCTATAGTTCTGGGTGGGGGTGTATTATTGTGCCCCCTGCCTGAGATAGAAGATCCCTTCTTAGAGAAAGCTCCCAAGGAGGGTGTTCGACAAGGGCTACCTGCCCGGCCACCAGGAGGAGACGGACTCTGTCCCAGCAAACTCTCTCCACAACTCTTGGGAGCAGCGTGACAGGGGAAACAGCATACAGGCAAACCTCAGGAGCTTCCTATGAGCTAGAAGGTTGGATACATGATAGTATGCATCCTTAAAATCTATGGTCACAAACCATGACCAGAGCCTGCTCGTGCCCCACCAAGCTGGGGGACACTCTGTTGAACCGGGACGGACAAGACCCGTACTTCATCGTATAGCCTCTGTCTACAGTGCCCAGGACCCACCGAGACACATCTGGCAGAGCTATCCGCCAAATAGTCTCTTATGAATGAATATTTTCTGTGCCACATATGCCCATACAGACAAGCTGCTGCAATGTTAAAGTTTTGTTTAAGTCTCATCTACGTGATGTCATTGGCTTCCCTGAAAGTCTATTTACCTAATGCGCAATGTAAATATGTTTAGATGCATCTGAAAAAAGTCAGATTTTAATTAACTAGTAGCTTAGTTTTTGTATTGTACTTTTACTCCTTAGTGTGCATAAAATGTACGCATAAAATGACTAGCATATTGCAACCTCAAATGATCAGCTTTTAATTAGAATTTGCAATGAGTTAGGCTAGTTAATGGGAGCCATGAGCCAAGGTGGAGCAAAAGACCAACTTGATGTTACAGAAGCAGCTTAAGAGGAAACAGATACGATTTATTAATTTTTTATTTTAAGTCAGGTTCCATTTGCCATGGCGTCTGCTGAATTCTAAAATGTACACGCATGGCTTATCAGTCGATGGATACACTTGATAAAATAATTTTGCTTTTGTTCTCGATTTTTGACATGAGTCAAAAGCACTTCAGCTCAGTGCCTCTGAGAAATTATTATTTTTTTGTCTGTTAAGTAGCCTTTTTGTTCTTTGAACTGTGAACATATTTTTATTTTAGCATTTTATGGTGTTTTGTAAGCATCACTAAATGCAAATCAGCTGTGGTGTAAAATTTAAAGTTTACATTTTAATACGTTTTTCCCATTGTCATAATCCGTTTATCAACAAGCACACTCAAAAAAATTTTTCTTTTCCACTTACCCAAACACAACTTTAATCAAAATTAATGAATGAAGCCTATTGTGCCTTTTCCTAATTAAATATTAAGAGCTGCATCTTACAGCATCAAGATTTGTTGCATAAAGCGTATGGAAATCCTACTGTTTTATAACCTACAATTATTGTATTTGGAATGACACATGAGACAAATGTAAAGGGGCGAATTAAGTTAATCACAATAAAGAAACATTGTAAAAGTTGAATTTATTTATTAGCATCAACTGCATCAACGAAAATGAGCATCAACCCACCAATTGACGTTCATCTTCTTATTTCACAAAAAAAAACACCACCACTTATAATCACAGCACTGTAAATTAATTGACACATAAATTGTATGAATCAAATTACACATAATAATAAAAATAATAATAAGAAGGAATAAAAAGTCCCCTTTTCATGTGTTGTTATTTGATCATAATTCTTATTTCTTAGTAGCGTTTACAGAAAACACTGAGCAAGAAGGCCCATTACACACAAACCAAAAAAATAAATAAACTAATGCAATAGTCTTTTCATTGGTTGGTGACCCTAATTTATACTACACCATACAAGTAATATCCAGCACTGTGCATCAAGATGCATTGCATCACTGTGAATTGTAAACCACCACCCCCCAAAAAAGGGTTGTTGTACCTGCTCCCTATCATTGAGCATTACCTATATGACAATCTTATATATGGCCATATATGAACCTAACAAGAACATTTGAACTTACTATCTAATGTTTCTATACATATGTGGGATACATAAACTTTAATATATTGTGTAACAACATTCATGATACATTAAAGTAGAACATATTATATGAGATACCTGGTGTTGAGTTATGGAATTAGTTACTATGTGAAAATATGCTAATGTAGAATTTGCTCATGTCAAGTCAAGTCAAGTCAAGTTTATTTGTATAGCGCTTTTCACAACAGACATTGTCTCAAAGCAGCTTTACAGAAAACAACAGTGAAGGTGAATGGTGTGCGTTTGTCCCTGATGAGCAAGCCGTGGCGACAGTGGCAAGGAAAACTCCCTTAGATGATATGAGGAAGAAACCTTGAGAGGAACCAGACTCAAAGGGGAACCCATCCTCATATGGGTGACATCAAAAGTTTGGTCATAAATCTTTCAACAATACAGAACAATTTGTGATCATCATAGATCCAGCATCAGCTTCTCCATGCCAGGGCCTTTAAACACTCGGCATCTACTTCTCCATGATCATCCATAGGTCCATAATCTTCACGAGGTGGGACGTGACTGGAGCTGGCCAAACCTCAGGATGCCTCGGGATAGGGAGAGAAAGAGAAGCAGTGGAGAGGAATTAGCGTAGCTGCTGTTCATGATATTAACAGCACAAGTTGATAATGTGCATGTGATCAGATGTTCTGGAGCACAAGGTTATGATGTGATGTGTGTGATGTGTGTTATGTGTAGGCTTTGCTAAAAAGATATGTTTTTATGGGACTATTCAACTCTAAAACATAAGTAATTTTGAAAGGTCAGTCATGTGCTTATCTTAGACATCTATTTCAGAGAGTTCATCGGTGTTACATCATTTTACATTTGTGCATTTTTTATTCTGGTTTGGGACTATCACTAAATATTTTTTTTTTCTTTTTTTTTAAACAAACTTAACTTTCCTCTTGTTATTTATTTGTAAAAGGGTTGATATCGCTTGTCTTCTTTCTCTTCTTTTTTTTTTACTTCTAGTCATGTGAGTTTTGGGAGTGACATCATTCCAACATTTTTAGCTCCAGTTTGGGACAATCACTCAAATGCAGTGTTTTAAATCAGGAGAAAGTACAAATTGATTTTCCTACCCTGCATTGACATCTCATTATTAATTTGAAAATGTGACAATAATGTTGAATGTTGCAATGTTACAGTTTTGTTAAACTATGTTTATTGATAGATTTAGGATCCTTGTTGATCTTGTTAGCACACATATTTTAAACAATTGCTTTAATTTAAGTACTGCATTACATCCTGCTGCTTGCTCTTTTATTAATTTGTTTTAATTCCAGAAGCAATTGTAAACCAACAATAAATGTTTGAAAATGAAAATCTTTGACCATTTATTTAATAGAATTTACTTATTATATAATGTAAGTAATAATAAGTTATTAGAAAAGAGCAGTTTGTGTGTGTGTGTGTGTGTGTGTGTGTGTTTGTGTGTGTGTGTGTGTGTGTGTGTGTGTGTGTGTGTGTGTGTGTGTGTGTGTGTGTGTAAATACACAAAGGATAAACATCCTTTTGCCCATATATAAAAATGCATTCTACATGCATATGTGTCATATATATGTGTTTTGGGGAAAACATGTTACATATATAAAAAATTTTGTAATATTTTTAAATATATGTGGCATATATGTACAAGTATCTGACATATTTCTATATCTGTGAAATCCAAAAACAAAAATGTATGCAATATATGTGCTTTGCATTTATTGCTATACATCTGATTTCTGTATCAGTTGGCTGTGAAATACCTTTAAACATGCAGCACAAATGAAAGATTATAATATAAATATATTAAATAAAAAACAACACTAAGTTGTTGAACCTACTTTCTACTAGTCTGAACAAGAAATGGCTTGGGTGTTATTGATTTGCTTCCTCCTTGTAGTTGTCGATGTTAGTCTTAACATTAATTACCTATGCAACTAATCTTCGCTAGCTGATAATGACCCTGAACCAGAACATTCCTTATTCCATGGCTGATGTATTACTGTCACTCCACCAACGTGGAGCTCCACCAATGTTCCTTGGGCCCCTAATGTCGAAAATCGACAAGGAGTAAATAGTTCAGTGGGAAGTCAAACACATTTACAAGGGCCCTCGCTTTAAATTACAGACTATATTGTGATGCCGAGGTCACTCAGTGGACACTAGACCACCGGCAGGCATAAAATGTATAGCGTGTTGCAAATTCAACACACTAACCAGACATCTTTTTTTTTTTTTTTTTTTTGGATTGGCTTCATGGTTCACATCTCACATAACACACAAGAGGTGAGTATAAAAATCAGGGCGGAATCTGTGTGCTAATTTACAAGCCTTCTTTTTATTTTTTCAACCTTTCAAGGGGACAAAAGTAAGAAGCTAAGGTTATTTACCTGGCCAGTGTGTGGGTGTTAAAGGGATAGCAGAGCTCTGGGTTATAAAGCTGTCAAGAAACCTTGGTTATAAATCCCTAATGTGGAAAAAGAAAGATGGTAGTTTCCAACGAAGGCGAGGCCGATACGTTTTTTTCCCAGCTTTTACAACTAGAGATTTGGATCATTTTGGATCGCTTCATTCTAATTACTAAAGTCTCAGGTGTGTCAGAAGTGAATCTTAGAGCACTGGAAGTGTTCCCACAAGTACACATTTTGTATTTGAGGACTTAAATTAAGACTTGCTTTCTTTATTGCATACCAAAAGGAGTGTGATGGGGAAGAAGGGAAGGAGAAGGATAAAGGACATAGGTGTCTAAAGCTAATGTGTATGACATTTGCATGCACAGAGGGGAAGAAGGTAGCTTGCAGCAGTGAACTGTGTAAATGTCACCCAACTGCTAGCTTTATGGGGAAATGTAAAGTGTCTCTTGGAGAAGTAAGTGCTCTGCACAAATAGCCCATGTGACAGAACACTTAGGGAGGTTCAGATCAGTTCATTCACTATAACGAACGCTTGAACTACCTCAATAATTCTGTGGTTTCATTAATTACAGTACATACAAAAAATTTATTTTGATGCAAAATCTCTATATTTTGTAATAATTCTTCCTAACATGATAATATTTAACTGATAATGTTATTATACTTGTGATAAGACATTGAACTCTAGGTTCTAGGCATGACAGAAATTGAAATAAGAAAGCAGAATATAAATGTATGTAATACTATTTAGTTTTTTTTTTCCGAGTTTTAGCCTTTTTCTAGTTTGGCCATGTCTGGTGAACACAACAATTTTTGTCACATGTGTCCCGTAACAGTACAAGAGAACATGCTTACTGTGACAGGTTATACGATAAAGAATTGAGTAAAAATAATTCCAAAAATGTTTAAAACCAGAGGTCCTGAAATTTTTGCTCACATGGCAGAGTTTTCCTGCTCTGGTAGATTTTCGCTAGCCAACTGTAAATTCTTGTGATATTGAAGCATCTAAAAGAAACATCTGCTCAGTCATGTTGGACTCAGTCATTGGAACTTACAGAGCATGACTGCTGGGTGCCTAAGTGCATAATGGCTAAAAATCTCCAATCCTGTTTTGTCCCTCAATATGGAGTCCCAATATGCCTCTGGAAGCAGAGCAATAAAAGGTTTTTGTCAGCCGTGTTGCTTCACACCAGCATAAGATCTATTTGTGCAACATCCAACAAGGTCATAAAGGTGTAATGATCGGGTGTTAGTATACTTTTAGGTGTACAGTCAAGTCAAGACAGAATATAGTTGCATTACTAGACATTTCCTACAATCATGTGTCACTCCACTCATTTACATTCTTCACAAAAAAATTCCACATCCCAGCTCTTTTCCATTACTACAGTAGAGTTAACAATGCCACAAGCAGACTTGGCAAACTATGCTGTTATTAAGGAAAAGAATGGAAAAAATTTATGAAATTATTTTGAAATAGAAGAAACTATTACAGCAACATACAAAATAATGTGTACGCTAGCCGACTAGCTGAGGTGATGTAAAGTGGGCGTGGCTTCTTCACAATCTATTTCATCTAGCAGAGCAAAAATGAGCAGTGAATTTGCCAGAACTTAAATCACATTCCCAGTTGTGTAGTTATACTGAATATCAGAATGACCGTGCTTAGCTGTGATTTGCTCCCAATGACTGTGACGGTCATTTTGACCTCACTGTAGATCATGTAATTTTATAAAAACATATCTGACTTTAATACACATTGTAAATGTAACTAATTATGTGTAAACAGCATAACACTAAATGCGTACTATTGTTGTCTTGGAGAAAAAAAGGATGATGAATCCCACAGCCACAGCAGAAATTTAATTCAGAAAAAAAACATTTGATCATGTGCGGTGTAATCTTTTAACTTGGAGTCTGTTTAGAAAAACAAGCTAAAATGTAATCACTGTGTCTGTGTAAAATAAATAAATAAATAAATAAATCCCTAAAAAGCCACCAGCGTGACTCATCAGCTGGTGCAGCCAGTGGGAGATTAACGCTGCGCTTTATCATCTTTCCCATCATAATTACCTGAGGATGTTTGCCTGTTATGCGCAATCCTCTCAGTGTAAAAGATAACACGTCTCAGGTGATTGTATCAAATGAAGGCTGTGCAACTACGTGGAGAGCTTTGCTTCATTCCTTCATTCAGACGAATGGCATTAACAACACAAGCTTCTGTTTTTTTAGTTATCAAACCTTAAGAGTCTGATCTAACTTTGATGCACTGTGACGCATTATGCTGCTTGAAAAGCAAATACAAACATGGCAGGAATTAAAAACTAACACCAAAAGCTAAATAACTGAACCTGAACCAGAAAGAGATCAAAACAATTTTTTTTGTTCTCATGCATTCATTGTACATGCTCATGTAGTGCAGTGTTTTTCTTTTTTTTTTCTTTTTAAATATAAGTCAATGTAGAAGCATCAGATTGAATAAAGTCTAGTATATTAGAAATCGAATAAACAAATAAATAATAAAAAAAAAAAATGTATGCATTTGAAAGGCAAATTAATGTTTTGTGCAGCAGAAACAAATATTAATAATATCAAAGTAAATAACTAAATAAACAGTTAAATACACTTCAATAACAATAGTAATGCTACTACTACTTTTACTACTACTGATAATAATAATATTAATAATATTGATAATAATAATAATAATAATAATAATAATAATAATAATAATAATAATAATAATAATAATAATAATAAAGCTAGAATAAAAAGTGAAAATTAAAGTTGGAAATGTAAACATGTACAATTGCAAAATAAATATAAAAAATAAACATTTAAAATATATTATAGCATGGAGACAAATATGAATCATAACAATTAGATTTAATAGATTTGAAATAAAATAATTTATTGAGCCTTTCAAGGACACTAAAAATCTTACTAAAATATAAAAACGGAGTAATTTTTATGTTTTTTTTTTTTTTTTTTTTTATGTTTCTTTTAGAGGGAAGAAAAACAGTATTTTATAGTTGAAGAAAGAAAACTCTCAAAAATATTATAAAAATATAAAGTATTAATATTATGATTATTAATAAATGATTATATATTAAAATGTAAATAATATGAAATAGGAATAATTGTAAAAAACAAACAAACAAAAGCTTAATACTGTATGGCAGTGGATCATCAATCTGTTCATTCATCACAGGTGCTGAACTGAGCACATGAGACCCTAACCTGTGGTCACATGGCGACCTTTTACCCTTGTGGTGTCTACCACACCAGAGAGAACCTGTGACTACAAATGAGCTCTGACCTCTGACTTTCTTGAGCTTTTGAGGTGTATTTATCTTTTTGAGCATTTAATGTTAAACACATGGACGCATACATGTGCAAAAATATAGACATGCGAATGAGCTCCTGTTGATAAAATGACAAATTACTTGCTTTTTAACAGTTAATCTAAAAGTCCACATTAAATGTTGGACTTGAATATAATTTTTTTGGAATCTTCCCAATTTTACCTTGCACAAAAGTATTGGGATGCCTGGGTCCTTTCCAGTCCTATGTGCTACTGTTACCTCAAGGTTGAAGAAACACAAGTGTATAGAAAGTATCATGGTTTGGAAGCAGTCAGATTTCCTTTCACTTGAACTAGGAGACACAAACTTTATGTAAAAAATCATGTGGAAAATGAAACTCCTTGCTAATGAGGCATGCGATTAATCTGAACAAAACAATCTGAACAGTAAATGCAAATTATTTTACCTTGTTGTGAATCATGTTTGAAAACTTAAATGTGACTTTTGTGTAACTTTTCTTTTCTTTTCTTTTGGGTATTGAATTGTGGGTATTTGTGCTCATTCAGCCACAATGGTGTTAGTTAAGTCAGGCACTGATGTACTATGAAGGGTTCAGTCAGCATTGTAATTCGTCCTAAAGGTTTTTAATATGGTTGAGATAAGAGTTTCCTAACAGGCCACTCAAGATCTTAAACTCCAATCAATGTAAACAATACTCTATCTTCATGGAGCTCACTGTGTGCACAGGGTCATTGTCATACTAGAACATGTTGGGGTCTACTAGTTCAAGTGATGCAATCTCATCCATAGTTATCCAGAACCACATATGGCTGGAAAATCTTTTGTAGTGTATACTACTGTATTTGTGATTTTTTATAAGTGATGATTCAACAGTTAAAAGTCATCCTGTATACTTTTACTTGAAAAATGGAAGCTTTGGATACTTAATAATGTAACTCCTTCTCCTATACTGCTAAGTAGCTCTAGTCTGCTTGTGTTGCACCGCCTGCATTGCGCCTTGTGTAAGTGTGTGTGTGTGTGTGTGTGTGTGTGTGTGTGTGTGTGTGTGTGTGTGTGTGTGTGTGTGTGTGTGTGTGTGCAGTCTGTGTGAGTTGAAGCGTGTTATGAAGAATATAGATTCTGACTGCACCCACATCCAAAATGGCTCCTTTGTGTTTGTGAGGGAGCAGAGGTGATAGAGAGCACTCCCCTGGTGTAGCTGAGGAAAACCGAATTGTGCTGCATGCTACAGAATGATCTAGTCATGTGTGCACTCATTGATCAGTGACCTGTTAAACAGCATTCTGCAGCACAGGCCAAAGAGGAGTGCAGTTTCTGACTCAGGGTTGGACAGTATAAAAAGAAGTGTCTTAAAGGGAATTAAAAGAGAACCTAGTAAACAAAACCAGTTTTTGTTCGAACTTTAGGCCTACAATGATATACATCATTCTACACACAATGTTTTATTGATAATTTTAAACACTTTAGAATTGTTGAATATGATTGGCCAGAAGGTGTTTTGATATATATATATTTTTTTTAATGGCAGCTCCCACTCACATCTCTGGCTGTAAGTTGTAAAAGCAAAGTGCTTTTATTTGAGTCCACA
This sequence comes from Silurus aristotelis, assembly GCF_946808225.1. NCBI lineage: Eukaryota > Metazoa > Chordata > Actinopteri > Siluriformes > Siluridae > Silurus > Silurus aristotelis. The sequence continues at coordinate 14,504,420 of NC_139591.1, forward strand.
AGTCAGCTAAATTGTTCATTTTTATACTACATTAAATATTGCCAAGATGTCAACTTAAAACAAAAGGTGAGACAAGCAACAATGATCATCGATTGGGTGGTGGGAGAAATGGTGATTAGTGACTGAGCAATGGGAGCAATATAATTCCTTCTATAACTTGTTCAACTAGTGCACATGAAATTATACAACTGATGCGTTATAGTACATCCTATAGGCTAATATTAAATGCCAAAGTTAAAAAAGCCATTACTTAAATATGTAATATGTACCCAGTACACAGCAAAGAAAATCTCCTTTTAAATTTCTCCTTGGGAAAAAAGTACAATTTTGAATGCACATAAGTATTAAATGTAAAAGTACTGATCTATGAAAACTTGTCATATTTAATCAAATGAATTAAATGCTCCATTCCCCTCCCCATTTTCAGGAAAAATAAATTTACAATAAAAAAAGACACCTTTCTTGACATGGCAAGCTACAAAATGTAAAAATAAGTCAAAGAGATAAATAATTATTTGCAGCTTCTATTACATAATTCTCTTGGACATTCCTAGACATTAAATATAAAAAAAAATTGGATATAGATTGCTCATTAATGTATTGTAGCGCCTTGCGGCTGCACCGGGCTGAACACAGAAATGGGAGATCGAAATAGAGTGCAGACAAGTATTTATTGTGCTCTCTCTATACAGTGCAAACGTGGCTGGGTGTGTGTGCCTGAAGGTGGGTTTGTGATTGCATGTTAAAAAGGTCGACGTCTCCGAGGAGGCAGGGGAACTTGTAGAGGGACCTGGAGAGGGGCTGTCCGAGGCAGACGCACGGTTTTGTTTGGTGGGCTCTGTAGTCTTCGCTGCCAGAGCTGCTGCTGCCTGTGGGAGAAAATGGCTTTCCAAAACACTGATGCTTAATGGTTGCTATCCATTTAGCACCCTGTTCACAGTCGTGTTCGTAGCATAATCCTTGTGGTGGCCGTGTGACGAGGTCAGTATTAAAAACTAATTTGTTTTAATAAATCTTGATGTTAACGGAAATAAATGTCTCCCTTTAGGAACTCGAGCTGCGTCAACAACGCTTTGGGAATGCTTCCCCGTTGTCCATGCTCTGAATCATGTGTGTAATCCAGCCAACAGGGAGACCAGAGTACTTTAAACCTGGTGCAATGCAGTGGAGCCAATGCTAGTTTCTTTTTCTTTACCTGCGCTCGCTCTTTGGTTCGGAAGCACGCCGTTTGGTGGTTGCCCAAGTAGAAGCAGTGCTGTGCTCTGCCTCTCTTACTCCAAGGAGGGGGAGAGTATGGAGACTAGCGAGTCATCAGAATCCTTCAAGCCTGTGCTGGATGAGGAGCTCCTGGAGGTAGTGACTCATGCTGTGTCACTAGATGAGAAGCAGCGTGGATGAACGCTTTCTGTGCCCTACAGCACTACATCAATGCTGGTGCCTGCCATTTTACTTATCTGCACACTGGGGAGTCTAAATCCTGGGACAGCCCATATTCGGTCCGCCTCTTCGCCCCACATGTCTCGAGTATGGGAATGTAGTGGGGATAAAAGAAAGCGGTTATTGGGTGATGCCTAGGGTTGAAAAGATGCTGGCTGGCTATCTCTGGGTGCTGGCTATCTCTCCCTGAGTGCAGCATCATCCCTCAAGACCCAGGCTCTGTCCACTAAGCCGTTGCCATCGACTTCGGCCCTGGTGGTCAAGGCTTATGGGGCAGCAGGTCAGGCTGCCGGTTGCCTTCACACTATGGCTGTGTTGCAGGCATACCAGACTGACCTGCTGCGGGAGCCAGGAGGTGCAACCTCCCTCATTGCTCCAAGAGGGCTGCTCAGTGGGCGGTATTACCAGGCACTGAAAAGCCCAAAAACAAGAGACTAGTCTCAAGACAGTTCCCTTAAGAGACTTCCTGGCAACCTGGGAAAGCCTGCCAAAAATGTCTCAGTGGGTCCTGCGCACTACTAGATTCAGTTCTGGTTCTCTCCTCCCCGCTTGAACAGCTCTGGTCCTGGAAAAATAAGTACTTACTCTCTTAAGGAAGGAGGCCATCAAGGTGGTCCCTCTTTTAGATAGAGAGTCCCGGTTCTACAGCCAGTACTTCTTGCTTCCCAAAAAGGATGGGGGGTTGCGTCTTATTCTGAATCTACACTCCTTGAACCGCTCGCTAATGAGGCTCAGGTTCAGAATGCTCACCCTCAAGCAGGTCATGTCTCAGATCAGGTCAGAGGACTAATTTGTCACGATAGATCTTAAGGACGCGTATTTCCACATATTCATTCTTCTGGCTCACAGGAGGTTCCTGAGGATTGCTTTCGGGTGCGAAGCTTATATTTACACACGATAGATCTAAAGGACGTGTATTTCCACATATTCATCCTTCTGGCTCACAGGAGGTTCCTGAGGATTGCTTTCGGGTGCGAAGCTTATATTTACATTTACATTTGCGGCATTTGGCAGACGCCCTTATCAAGAGCAACGTGCAAAAGTGCTTTGAGTCTCTAGTAATGAATAAATCTACAATGGTCAGCAAAGTTACAAACTTTATATACATATAACTCTTGAATTCAACAAAGCATACTTGTAAAGTGCTAATTTAAGTGTTTCAGGAAGAGGTAGGTCTTCAATTGTTGCTTGAAGATAGCCAGGGACTCCGCTGTATGGACATCTAGGAGAAGTTCATTCCACCACCTCGGTGCCAGAACAGAGTAGAGCCTTTAAGTATACTTACCTCTCATTCTGAGAGAAAGTGGTACCAGTCGAGCAGTGCTGGAGGATCTCAGACAGCGTGGTGCAGTGCGAGATTTGATGAGGTCTCTGAGGTAAGATGGTGCTGGTCCATTTTTGTCTTGTAGGCAAGCATCATTGTTTTGAATCTGATACATGCAGCTACTGGAAGATTGAACACAAGTCATTGAAATGAAAAGAGACACCTGGGCAGCCTGTGTGGACAGAAATAGTCAAAGGGGAGAGCAGAGAGTCATGAAGAGTTATTCTGAGATCTCGACCTGGAGATAAATCACCTGGGATGACCAGCAGTTCTGTTTTGCTGGGGTTGAGTTTTATTTGCTTCATGAAGATATGTCTGTCAAGCATGCCGAGATCATACTAAGGCTCTTGAGAGTAGACAAGAGAGTCTTGTGGTTGACTGTGTCAAATGCTGCTGAAAGGTCCAGGGGGATAATTACAGATGACAGCTCGGCTGATTGAGCAGCATGCAATTTTTTAGAAACAGCCAAAAGGGCCGTCTCTGTGGAATGTGCCGCTTTGAACCCAGACTGGTTCAGATCATGAAGGTTGTTCTTTCAGAAATAGACAGACAGTTGGTTAAAAACTGGCTCTAAAGCACTTCTCCCAGACTCTTTTCTATGGCCCTGTCCATCCTGTATTTCACTTTCTTTACCCCAGATTGGGGTATGTACCAAAGGTGCCCTCGGTTCCCCCACAACCTGTCATGCTGCAGGCATTTTGTCCTCCTCATTTTAAAGCCCCTGACCAGAAGAAGCTAAACCACTGGACACATATGTCCACAGACTGTGGAGCTACGATCCCTATATAAAATGGCTAAATGCCATCAAGCAGACTCTCAGTAGGTGGGTTGTGGATGCCATATCTTCTTCTTATGAGTCCTCTGGTCTCCCGGGTCAAGGCTCACTCCACTCGGCGTGTGGTGACCTCTACGGCCTGGTCCGTTGTAGTCCCACTCCATTTGCAACACTATGGGCTATTCCACCCCACTGACCTTCGTCAGGTTCGTCAGCCACTCCTGGCTCCTCTGTCTTGCACACAGTTGTGCACATACACACTAGGCAGGGACTCGTCAGTGTGGCATGATTGGACACTTGTTCCCAAAACGTTGTTGACACAGCTCCAGTTTCCCGAAAGGGAACATCTCTAAGTAACGTATGAATCCCTAGTATGTATCCCTAGTATGTATCCCTAGTATCCTTCTCCTTTTAAAAGCTACTGTCAGCTCCACTGCAAGCGCGGTTTATAGCTTCCTGGTCGTGACATCACCAAGCCGTTGAAGTTGCGTCTTTCCGTTAGCCAGATTACACACATGATTCAGAGCAGGGAGAACATGGAAGCGTTCCCAAAGCTTTGTTGATGTAGCGTTTGTTCCCTCTGGAAACTAGGGTTAAATACATAACCTAGAGACAGTCATTTTCAGGCAGTGTCAGTATGGGGTATATTACCTAGTCATTAATTATATTATTCCTTACCTTTGCCTTTTTACCATAAAATAATATTGTGTACAGTATGTAGCAGATTAACAGCTTTGGTTTTATATGTACAAACCCGATTTCAAAAAAGTTGGGACACTGTACAAATTGTAATTAAAAAAAGGAATGCAATCATTTACAAATCTCATAAACTTATATTTTATTCACAATAGAATATAGATTACAAAATGTCATGCCAAATATTGGCTAATTTTGGATTTCATGAGAGCTACACATTTCAAAAAAGTTGGGACAGGTAGCAATAATAGTCTGGAAAAGTTAAATGGACATATAAGGAACAGCTGGAGGACCAATTTGCAACTTATTAGGTCAATTGGCAACATGATTGGGTATAAAAAGAGCCCCTCAGAGTGGCAGTGTCTCTCAGAAGTCAAGATGGGCAGAGGATCACTAATTCCCTTAATGCTGTGGCGAAAAATAGTGGAGCAATATCAGAAAGGAGTTTCTCAGAGAAAATTTTCAAAGAGTTTGAAGTCAAGGTCAGAAAACGATACTGGATGCCCGTGATCTTTGGGCCCTTAGAATGCACTGCATCACATACAGGAATGCTACTGTAATGGAAATCACAACATGGGCTCAGGAATACTTCCAGAAAACATTGTCAGTGAACACAATCCACCGTGCCATTCGTTCCCAAAACTCTATTGGTCAAAAAAGCTATATCTAAACATGATCCAGAAACGCAAGCGTTTTCTCTGGGCCAAGGCTCGTTTAAAATGAACTGTGGCAAAGTGGAAAACTGTTCTGTGGTCAGATGAATCAAAATTTGAAGTTCTTTTTGGAAAACTGGGACGTCATGTCATTCAGACTAAAGAGGATAAGTGGTTATCAGCGCTCAGTTCAGAAGCCTGCATCTCTGATGGTAAGGAGTTGCATGAGTGCGTGTGGCATGGCCGCTTACAAATCTGGAAAGGCACCATCAATGCTGAAAGGTATATCCAAGTTCTAGAACAACATTTGCTTCAATTAAGACGTCGTCTCTTTCAGGGAAGACCTTGCATTTTTTAACATGACAATGCCAGACCACATTCTGCATCAATTACAACATCATGGCTGCGTAGAAGAAGGATCCGGGTACTAAAATAGCCAGCCTGCAGTCGAGATCTTTCACCCATAGAAAACATTTGGCACATCATAAAGAGGAAAATGCAACAAAGAAGACCTAAGACAGTTGAGCAACTAGAAGCCTGTATTAGACAAGAATGGGACAACAGTCCTATTCCTAAACTTGAGCAACTTGTCTCCTCAGTCCCCAGACGTTTGCAGACTGTTGTAAAAAGAAGAGAGGATGCCAAACAGGTAAACATGGCCCTGTCCCAACTTTTTTGAGATGTGTTAATGACATGAAATTTAAAATCAACTTATTTTTCCCTTAAAATTGTAAATTTTCTCAGTAAACATATGTCATCTATGTTGTATTCTGAATAAAATATTAAGATTTGAAACTTCCACATCTATGCATTCTGTTTTTATTCACAATTTGTACAGTGTCTCAACTTTTCTGAAATCGGGTTTGTATATAAAAATTACATAAATGGCTGGTTGTGATATTAAATGGAATGTCCAAAAATATAAATCATTTTCATGGCAATTACAGTATATTGCCACAGTCTAATCAACTGGTGATGTTCTGCTTGCCACTTGGCCTCTGCATGATAATCAGCTATTAGCCTACTCTTTCATTTAAATCAAAACATATAGTTTTACTTGTTGTTATGTGCTATTTGTACAAATTGGACCTTCTTAGACCTGCTATTTAAAGAATAACACTTAGAGACACATTTCCAGATTATAATCAGCAATGTGAAGCTTGATCTGTAGTTGTGCGTTTCCCAGTGAAAAAGGTATAAACTTCTAAAATCATTAGAGCACTGCAGTGCTTCACTCCTTGCATAAATATGATCCGGGATCGGGATCTCATTTTTCCTGCAGCGTTATGCAGATATGGTAGTTATCTAAGTAGACGCAGGGCATCAGCAGGCTGTCAGCATGAAAGAAACAGGATTGCCAGGGATTATTTCACTGTACAGCCTTTCAATCTACTGAGTACGAATTCATCCGTGACAGTGAAACTTCATAACGGACAGCCAGCTTGAGATACAAGCCGCTCCAAAATGGTGCATCATGATATCATCTCTGGCTTGGTTTGCATTGCAGATATCTCAAAAAATGTTGTGTAAATAAGCACAGTTTGCAATTAGTAAGACTAACCATACTGGAGGCATAATAAAGTAGTATACTGTAGTTCAGTATACTGTAGGTAAAAATTTTATTGAAATTGCAAAGGAATTTTATAATTACAATGTTAATTATCTTGGCATCAACTTGTAATAGAGCACCGAAAAGGTTCAATAATACACACTAGGTGTTAGGTGTTTTGTCTTGGTACCACAATGATGCCTCATTATGATAAGTAAAACTTTTTGTATTTTGCACATTTTATATAATTAAACAAAAGGGAAATTAAAGTCATATTAAGAATGATAATGAGTTATAGTGTATAGGTGCAGTTACAGATGCCATCTCTAGGAAAATGGTGGTAAGTGGTTGAAGTTTATGGAGTAATGGTGATCACGATTGAACTTTTGGGAAACATCATAGATAATCATGGACTTTGGAAGCAATAGTAAAGAGCAATTGGATTTTGGCAGCTACTGGAATGTGTTACTGGAATGGTGATCAGTGATTAGTTTTTTGTAGCAATGGAGATAAGTGATAAAACCACCTTTTGGGACCAGCTTATGTGACATCAATCTTAGCATTGTGGTTAAATTTGCCCAAATTCATACAGACACACTGTAAAATCTATTGGAAAGCCCTTTCAGAAGAGTGGAGGCTGTAAAAACAGCAAAGAAAGTCCACCATATTAATGGCCATTGTTTCAGAACATGTAATGTGTCACAGTAAGTGCTAGTACTTATCTTTGCTAAATATTGCAATCCATGTAATTCTCTTCTTGAACTTTTTCTAAAGCCAATATCAGATTGAGCCTTAAAAACAGTGTTGGGCAGTAACGCGTTACTGTAACGAAGTTACTTTTGACAGTAACTAATACTGTAACGCGTTACTTTTTTAAATAAAGTAACTCCGTTACCGTTACCGTGTGGTGCGTTACCCGTTACTTTTTTAAATGTATGTTTTTTAAATTTCGGCTGAGGTGTAGCCTACAGCCTAACCTGTTTACAGCAGAGACGCATTGTAGGATTGGTGGATGAACCACAGTAAACATGAAGAAGACGCACTGTGGGCGTGTCTCCGTTTATTCAGGTCTGTGCGGCAGTAATGGTGAGTCGAGGTGAGAGCAAGACGAGTTTCTTAAAGTGGAAATATGCTCATTATTTCACTTTAGTTGGGTATAAATACAAAAACTTTTTAGTCAAATCTAAGCTGTGTCTTTCTGGTTTGAAGGTCAAGTTACTGCAGCAACTCCAATCTGTCGAAGCTCCTCCAGAAACTCCATGCCTCGATGAAGCTAGAAGCTAACCCGGTGTTCTGTTGTACATTGTTGATAGATTTCATACTTAAGCTGTGAAAGGAACATTTTTAAGAGCTCAACACAACAGCAGAAGCCACTTTAGTTTTTCATTCTGAATATATTATTCACCTTGTTTTGTTATTTATTTCAGAAATCCTTGTGATATATTCAGTTTGTACTGGTCTAACTTTAATAAAATAGTGTTTTAAAATTACTTTGTGTTTAAGTCGGTTTTGTGTTTGTATAGAAAAAAAAGGGCATTAATTCTTTAAAAAGTAACAAAAAAAGTTACTTTTAATAGCAACGCATTACTTTTTGGTGTAAGTAATCAACAAAGTAATTTAGTTTTGAATGAAGTAACTAGTAACTGTAACTAGTTACTATTTTAGTAACTAGCACAACACTGCTTAAAAGCAATAGACACCTGCTCCACACCATTACTTGGTAGCCGTGATTGCAAACCCAACAGAAGTAGAATTGAAAACTAGAAACATAAAAAAAAATTATCCGTTCTGTGACAAATTTTTCAGGAGTACTGAAGTGTAATTGCACATGACTCACGTGAATAGTTCACAGAAATGATTGCTAAATAATAAAAAGGAAAAGGAAAAAGGAAAAAAATTATATCCCATTGCATAGTCTATAAATGGCGTTGCACTTATTAATGTGTATTAATTTGCCTCAGGGTTCGATTTAATTTCCTTTGTAGAAACCAATTTCCAGGGTCGGGATAAAGCACAGCTTCCACTATGACTGCCATTTCCCTCAAAGCTTCCATGATCCGATTGACACCGGTTTTCTCTCTTATCTCCAGGTACAAGACGGGTGACGCTCTGTGCAAAGTGTTTATTCTCATGTTGATCTTGTTGACCTGTGCAAAGGCGCTTGAATTGGGTAGACAGGCTACACAACTGTTTAGTAAATAAAATTATTTAAATATAAATGAATAAATCATTGTAAGCCCTGTCCATATATTCATAGGCTACACATTCTTGTTTTGCATAACATTTTGTTTATGTTTGCAATATTGCTATTTTAATACTAACAATATTTGAATAATGCTATTTTGTGTATCTGTATTATTGGACACACTGTAAATAACATGCTTAATTTTTTTAATGCATTGTTTCTTATCTTCTATCAAATTGTGCAAAATGTATATGTTCTGGACTATAGTTTTGATCAAAAGTACAGTCAATATATTTATATAATATGACTTCCCTTACTGGGATGAATCATTGGAAGGTATGTTCAAATAAAACTATAGTCTGATTTTGAGGTGTTTTCTTTTATTTGGAATGGTTTATTGTCATTTGTACTTTTGTATTTTCTTTCATCTGTGACAAAAATGTGTAACACAAATTCATTCCTTCATGTAGAAGACAGACAAATCTTTGGAACAGTGCATGAATTGAAATTAAGAAAAGATGAAGTTGAAAGATGAAAAGATGAAAAGGCTTTGACGAATTTTACTCTTGATGTCTTGACTTGATCTTGCACAAAGTGTGCACTTCCGGTTTCGCGGCATGCACTTCCTGTTGCGTTAGCACTTCCGGGTCGGCGGCCATCTTGCCGTTTTTTCCCACGCCTCCCGGTGTATATAAGGACAATCAAGACTTTTGTTCCGGGCCAGATTATTTTTACCGGCTTCCTAGCCCCTGAGATTATTCTTGCCATCCTGCCTGCTCTAGTTCCTGTTTCAGATCCTGATTATCCTGCCTGTTCTGGATCCTGTCCTTGACCCCTGTTCTGCCCTGCCTCTGGTTTTGAAGTTTGGACTGTTTTTGGTTTATGTTTTGCTCTGCCCTGTATTGTACTGTTTTGCTGGTTTCTGGATTTTTGGACTGTTTTGGATTTTGGTTTTGTCTTTTCCTGCATTGCCTTTTGACCTAGGATTGTTTTAGATTCTGTTTTTGCCTTTGCCCCTTGGCTTTACTTTATATATTAAATTCAGTTTTTTCCCATAACCTTTTGTGCATCCTGCATTTGGGTCCTCCCATCCAGTCACTCTGCACCTACCTCTGAACCTGTGCTCCTGACACTATGTTAGGTCTGTAGGCAAAAGCAAGACGCCAAGTATTCCAAACTTTGCATTTTATTTTAAAACTGCAACTTCACCGATTCCCGCCTAGCTCACCGTTCTTCTTCTACTCTTTTTTTCTATCCAGCGTCTCTAGCGGTAGCGCAAGGAATTGCATAAAACACAACATTTCCCCTCTTTGTAAGAACACTACTCTTAACCGAAATGAAACATGACCAAAGAAATTGGAACATAGGCAACTATTCAGTAACAGTTATTACAGAGCTTGTGTTATATATGTTGCCTTGATTTCTGACATTCATACATTAACTGTCAATGAACAGTATACTGATATTCAACAAGTCCTTTTTTTTTTTTTTTTTTTTTTTTTTTAAACCGTACTTCAACACTTGTGTAGCCAATATGCAAACTAAACTTCCACCGAACAATATTCTTTGCAAGCTTTATTTTATGAAACTTAAATGCAAGTTCTGTCTAGGATATCACATAGTCCTTGTGCCAAATAGGCTTATGCCTCATACGTGAAACCTTCACAGGATTGTGTGTTGTATTAAGTGCTTGCTGAAACAAGTTACTAGCACCATCGGTCAGTTGAGGTGAGTATGCGAGGTGAGCTGCATTCCACCGTTTACCATCGCTGAGCAAGAATGTGTTGGGTGCCACTCTCTTCTCTACTCTCACAGGAGCGGAGAATCTCGGATGACCTTTTGGGGTTGCACGAGGAAGCCTTATCCTCACTCTCCCACCCACATCAAATGGAGGATTGTGTATTGTTTCATTTTGTCCTGTTTCTTTTTCACATTCTCACGGATGGCAGCTAGATCACATTTGCCCTCATCCTGTAAAGGTAGGATGTTTAGCTTGGTTTGCATCTTTCTCTCGTATAACAGTTCATAAGGTGACACCCCCGTAGTGGCATGAGGTGTCGCCCGGTACACCTGAAGCCAAGCCGTGACAGCTCTGTTCCATGGTTCTGTGTGCTGAATTGCTGTCTGTATGCAACCTTTCAGTGCACGGTGAAATCTTTCAACAGCGCCGTTAGAAGCCGGATAGTACACAGGTGTACAGATGTGTTTTATGTCTCGCTGTTTCAAAAACTCGGCAAAAACAGCAGAAGTGAACTGGGAGCCATTGTCCGTAATGAAACACTCTGGATCGCCATGATGACTAAAGACAGTGCACAGCAATTGTATAACATCTTCAGTAGTTGCACTGCTAGCAAATGCAATGATAATGGAATGATAGTCAGTGAGTGTTATAATATATCGGCAAGCAGAGGTGGCTGTTTCGAACGGTCCGACTATATCCAGACACAGTTTTTTCCATGGGCCCTCAGGAAACTGAACTGGTTGCAGGGGTGCTGGATGCATTACAGCCGATTTGTCGTTGGACCGGCAAGGAATGCATGCAGAAATTGCTGACTGAAACTGAGAGTCCATCTGTGGCCACCAGTAAAGGTCCCGTAATCTCTGTTTTGTACGCACTACTCCCTGGTGAGCCTCATGTGCCAAGGAAATCACGGTGTGTCGTAAAGCCACAGGAACTAACAGCCTTGTTCCTCTGAAAACAAATGCATCTTTTACTGAAAGTTCGTCTCTCGCTCTGAAATATGGAATCAAGTCCTGACTAACTGCCTTGATAGAGGGTGGCCAGCCATGCCTGATTTGTTTCCGCAATTTTTCCAGTTCAGGGCAAGCAGTACAGGCGGTTTCAAAATCAGACACTAAAAGCGAGCACAATGTTGAAGAAATGGATGCAACAATTTCAGGCTCTACATCGTCCGAGAAATCAGCAGGTGCAGGTATGGGAAGACGAGACAAGCAGTCTGCAGTATGGTTCTGGAAACCCGGTCGATAGACAACGTCGTAATCAAAACAAAGCAGACGTGCTGCCCAACGAGCAATTCGCATTCCGGCTCTTCCCATTCCTTTAGTAGTAAGTAAGGTGGTGAGTGCATGGTGGTCTGTGCGAAGTGTAAAGCAATGGCCCCACAAGTACGTTCGCCATTTTTCAGTAGCCCACACGCATGCTAGGGCCTCCTTCTCTACAATAGAATATTTCTTTTCAGTGTCTGTGAGTGTGCGTTAAGCAAAAGCCACTGGTTTTTCTGTTCCGCTGGGTTGTATTTGTGCAAACACTGCACCCAACCCGTAATCACTTGCGTCTGTTGAAATTACTGAATGCAGTGTGGGGTCATAAATGGCAAGGGCTGAACTGGACACAAGCGTCTGTTTAATGTCCTCAAAGCTGTTTTGAGCAGCAGGAGTCCAAGTGAACAGTCCCTTTTCCTTAGCACACTCACGCATTGGGGCAACAACTGTCGCAAATCCCGGAAGGAATTTCGAGTACCAAGATACTAATCCTAGGAAGGATTGCAGAGATGCTGCATCCGATGGAGGCGGAGCTTTATGGAAGCATCCAGATGCTCCTGGTCGGGTAAGATGCCACCGGCATTAATTATGTGTCCCAGGAACCCCAGAGAGGTCTGTTTTAAAATTGCACTTTTTGTCATTTAACACCAGCCCAGACTCTCTCAGTTTATGCAACACAGTACTAAGGTACACGTCATGCTCTTCCACCGTTTCTCCGTAAACAATAAGATCATCCAGGTAGTTTTTTTTCACCTGGTACCCCCTGCAGGATGGTAGCCATCATCTTTTGGAAAGCAGAGGGTGCTACGCCAGGCCATAAGGAACCCTGCAAAATCTGAACAGGCCATCATGTGTGATGAAACCTGTTATATCTCTACTATCTTCATGCAGTGGAAGCTGATAGTATGCATTTGCTAAATCGATAGTAGAAAATACTGTAGCACCTCTAAGGCACATTTCATCAATGTGCGGCAAAGGATAACAGTCAGTAATAACGGCTTTGTTAACTTCCCGTAGATCAGCACACATTCCTATCCCACCGGTTTTCTTTGTTGTAACAACAATGGGAGACACCCAAGCAGAAGCATCCACACGTTCAATCACACCAGCTTTCTGTAGACGGTCTATTTCAGCTGAAACAGAAGCTCGGACTGCAAAAGGTAAGCGTCGCAATTTCTGACGCACAGGTTTCACTGAGGGATCAATTTTTACTCTATGAACAAAGTTCTTTACACACCCTATTTTGGAATCTTCCAGGGGTGTGGTATTGGTGGTCATGACAGAGGTGCAGATATTACCATTGATTTGTAGTTTTAGGGCAGAAATCAAATCCATGCCCAGCAAAGCAGTTCCTTTATCCACAATGAAAAATGTGGCTGCAGCAGATGTATTGGAGACACATGCTTGCGCTTGTAGACATCCAAGTACAGGTATGCATTCCTGAGTATAAGTCACCAGTCGGATAGCAGGTGTAGATAATGGTGTGGCACTGAAGTAGCGTTTATAAACATGGAGGGGCAATATGGGCACAGAAGAACCTGTATCCACAACGAATTGTACTGTGGTGCCAGGTAAAGCAGAAGTATTAACAGTCACTTTGCAATGTAGTTTCTTTGGTGCATCGGCTGAGTTCACTAAATACAGTACGGTGACTTCATGCACTTGGACCTCACGCACGTCACGCGCTGGGGCTGAACGGCACACTCGCGCAAAATGTCCTTTCTTGTTGCATAATTTACAATAAAGTTTTGCAGCAGGGCATTGTGCTGAGTTAGCTAGGTGTTTGTCTGAACCACATCTAAAACATGACTTACGGAAAGACAAAGCGGAGGCGGCAGCTGGACGTGAGCGGTGTTTCACAATTGCATGATGTGCTTTGGCTTGTATAGCTCGCACTGGAGCATCACTGTCGGCCGTCATTTTCTTTGCGTGCTCAGCTGCGGCTTCCAGTTGTGTCGCAAGGATAGTTGCTTTCTGTAATGTCAGGTCTGGCTCGAGTTACAATCTCTGTCTGATATCATTGCTTTGTAAATGTTCCAGCAACTGGTCCCGAATCATGTCGTCGACTTTATCACCAAAGTCACATTTTGCAGCAAGTGCATGCAAAGCAGCAATGTACTGTTGTATGCTTTCATGTGAGGCTTGCACCCTTTTTCTGAACGTATGCCGCTCCACAACAACATTAACTTTCGGTATGAACTGTTTTTTTAAAGCAGCAACAGCAGCATCATATGTCTCACCGGTGTCTGGCAGAGCGTAAAAGATACGTTGACCCTCGGCGCCCAAGCAATGGAGTAATGTAGCCCTCTTCCGAGTGTCAGGCCATGCAGAGCCCGATGCATTAATTACCAGCAAATAGTTATCAAAGATACGTAGCCACATGTCGAATGGCATGGCAGGTTCACCCGGGCAGGAACGTTGTCAGTGCTGAGACGTTCACAGACATGATCAGTCAGTAAAGAAAGTCAGTACTCAAGATTAGTATCCTCGTCGCCAATTTGTTAGGTCTGTAGGCAAAAGCAAGACGCCAAGTATTCCAAACTTTGCATTTTATTTTAAAACTGCAACTTCACGGATTCCCGCCTAGCTCACCGTTCTTCTTCTACTCTTTTTTCTATCCAGCATCTCTAGCGGTAGCGCAAGGAATTGCATAAAACACAACACACTACAGCCTTATGCTTTAGAGACAAAACCAATTTCTTGCCTCTAAATGCTAATGCTTTATCAGTAGAAAAACAGATGTGCTAACCTTTTTTTTTATTTGTTTATTTTTTTATTTATTTTTTTGCCTGGTTGGATCAGTGTTTAGTTTAGGTTAATAGTGGCAACAAACTAGTTATGAAAATGTGGAACAATATGGAAAATATTGAAAAAACTGAAAAAGCTTACCACTGATTTAATAAATTCACATCAGAGATTTAGCATTTAATAGGGCAAATTTGCTTTTTTTTTTTTTTTGTGTTTTTTTTAAATTTTTTAATCCATTTACATTTATGGCATTTAGTATCCCTGCAATACAAGTATTAGCGATAAGTACATTTTAAATACAGCCACTCCTGACCCACCAACACCTTGAGAGTTAATAAACTACACTGTGCATTTTTGTTATATTTATAATCTTTTCTAAGCAATGATGAATGGCAAATTCAGTCCAATTTCTTTTTACCGCAATGTGCATTTGATATGCATTAAAACCCATTCATTTCATTTGTATTTTCCATTTCCTTCCATTCTGTATTCAAATGCATTTGTCTTCCAATACACAAACTTCTCTCGTGCGTTTCATGATTGTGTGGCTTGAAGCATTAATTTTATATGCTGGCTTTGGAAGTCAGATCATTACAAATATAAAAGCAATTGTATTCGTTGGCCTAAGTATATTCTGTAGTCTGATACAAGTAAATTTTTTGTACCTGTATTGTGTACGTTTAACTTTTGGTAGCTATCTAACCTTTTCAGATATCACCATCAGTGTCACAAGCATCTCCCAACTTGGTTAAAAGTCAGTTCTCTGTAGTCTGAAGGAAACAACTAGCTGGTCTTTTGTTGCAGCCGAGTTTGGAGCTGAATGCATTACAAATGCTCCAGCTCCCATCAATAGATGCTCTATGGCCCGTGAGCAGGGCCAATTATTTCCAGAAATTTAACACCAGCTCCTCTGTGTCGAGTTGGGTCATTTGTTTTCTGTTGCTGATTCACCATTGGAGAGACAACACGCAAAGCTTTCGCATTTTTATTTATTTTTTTTTTGAGGTGGAGAAGGAGGAAGCTCACTATCTCCCTAGCCAAGAAAGATGGCCTTTAATTTGCACTTCAGTAGTGTGCTACGCTTGGCTGAGCAATCTGTTCGCATATGGATATTCATGTGAGTTCTCCATCTAATTAGCAACTGGTTCACTTCCTGCACTCTGAACTTGCAGACGATCCTATACCTCTCTTGGTAAACAGATCATCAGCTGAATGTCACACTGCATGTTATGATGATAGAATGACAAAGATTTATTTCTGTTACTCCATTGTTTCTAGTGTAAAATATACATAATATAGAAGCCAGACATAACAAATAAAGAGATCCATGTCATTACGAGGTTAAATATAGATGCCTTTGTCAAGAATAAAATGGCAATAAATCACTGTGTCTTTTGAATATTTAATACAGCTTAACACACAAAGCTCATATCCTGTGCCAAATCTATTGGAAATTGAACTGAGAGAATGATAAAATGATGGATAATGTATGTCTGTTAGTCAAAATGTTGGTTACAGTGGTTACAGTATGTAAGTGTTACCCCTGTAGAGATACCCTGTACAGATATGATGATAATAAAGTGACATGTACGAATGAGTGGCATTAACTGTCTATAATGTAGCAAATATAGATGGCCTTGAAGGGTCCGTAACTAGTAAATTATGTTTGCTTTGCTAATCAAAGCCAAAACCAAATAAACTACACTACATGGACAAATGTATTGGGACACCTGACATTTCAGGCATACTAACTGTTGGAGCTATGCAATTATACAGGATGCATTTGGAAGTGGTAGCATTACATTTTCCCTTTACTTGAACTAGGAGACCCAAACCTGTTGCAGCATGACAATGCCCCTGTGCACAAAACCAGCTCCTTGAAGATAAAAAGTTTACATTGGTTGGATTTATGGATTTGGCCTGGTTTTAAGTTATAATGTCAAACCTACTGAACACCTTTGGGATGAATTGGAATGCTCCCTCACCTTACATCAGTACCTGACTTTACTAATGTACTTGTTGAATGAGCACAAATCTTCACAATCACACTTTAAAGTCTTGTAAACCATCTTTCCAAATGAGTAAAGGTTATTGTAACAGCAAAAGTGTAAAATGGTATGTTCAAAAGGCACATGGCACACTTATGAGCAGGTGTACACAAACTGTCTTCACTAGTTACATTCTTGATATCACCCAGATGAGGATGGGTTCCCCTTTTGAGCCTGGTTCCTCTCAAGGTTTCTTCCTCATAACATCTAAGGGAGTTTTTACTTGCCACAGTCACCATGGCTACTCATCAGGGATGAATACACATCGTTCACCTTAACTGTTAAATTCTGTAAAGCTGCTTTGAGAAAATGTCCTTGGTGAAAAGCTCTATAGAAATAAACTTGACTAATTGGTGCATTATTCACCCTTTCGCAGTGTCCATCCTGATATGTAATGTACAAAAATATTTAAAAGACTAAAGATTTACTATTGCCACTTGCACTTTTTGTTTTTTATTGAATATTATATCAACTGCATCTTAGACAGTGCATTTTTAATGCTGTAAATGCTGCTATCAAAGTCCTCCTAATTATTTTTTCCAGACTCTCAAAGCTTGCAGAGAGCAGGAAAGTGTACTTGCATGAAAGTGCTTTCTGCCCTCTTCCAGATTTATAAGCTCACAGACACCTGCGATTTGCTTGTATTGCTGTGATAGACAGGGGAGAGAGAGTATGACATCCCTCATGAACAGATTTGCAGTATTGGCTCCTGGTCATGGAAGGCTGTGGGAGAATCAGGATTTAAGATAAGCCTAATGTACCTTAATATTTTTGGTCTTTTGCTGGCTTCTTGGCCAGGTCACTTTTGTAAAAGAAATTTTCTTCTAGTGCCTTTGGGTAAATAAATGCTATAACTAACTACAGATGATTGGGTCACCAATGCATTTGCTACATGCCCACATAAAAACAAACTACAAGCCTGCTAATGTGTGTGTATGGTTAGGAGTTATTATGAATGTAGATAGAAACCTAAATGGCATCTGACAGCAGGTTTGAAGTCCTGTCACACAATCTTAAACAATAACTCAAGGTTTTAATCAAAAGTGCCTAAAGCTCTGCCCTGGATTCCAAGTATCTCGCTTGAAGTATTCTTGTTTTTGCTGATGACATGAAATCCTGTTGAATTTCAAGCAGTTGCACAGGCACTTTTCGGTGAGCATTTCCAGTTTGATAAATAGAGTCTGAATGTGCCCATGGCTTTCAGGAAGTCTATATGGAACATTGTTTCCGTATTTGTCAAAAGAATTGGCCTTTTTTCCAGGGGGCTTCCAGAACAAAAATGGGAATCTCGGAACAAAAGTGAATAATAATAATAATAGATTATTATTATTATTATTATTATTATTATTATTATTATTATTATTATTATTATTATTATTGTCAGAACACTTCGAAAGGCTAATGCGTGTAGCGTCCTGCAGCACTGTGGCTCCCCATGAATGAGAAAGCCAGGTTTCCCGTCTTAGCGGGGGGTCAATAAACTGTGACTGCACCCGCATGGCACTTATTCAACGCATGAATGGGAGCCTTCAGGGGAATTTTCAGCCGCATAATCCAGAGTGACTTTTCCATTCTTCCATCCTGATAAGAGAGAGGCCAGGTTGGAGATTTCTATTGTTAAATGTCTCAAAGGGCCTGATGGCTTTGGGAATCTAGATGTGGGGTATCACAGGCACACTGAACAGACCAGGCACTGAATCTTTGCAGTCATGTTGATGAGAGTGAAAAAAATGGCAAAGTGTAGAGTATAACAGGGACAGACAAAGTTTGAATTAATCCCTAAGTAATTTATTTTGAATTCAATCACCACTGGATTTTCCTGCACAAAAAAAGCTTTACAGTTTCTTTAAGCTTTTCCTTTAATCCAAAGCTATATACACAACAAACAGAGTCGAGCCAAAAATAGTGAGTACAAAGAATTTGTTCATTTATTTCCTGGTGAACCATCGATATGGAAAACTTATTACATTTATTTTATTTTTTAACTTTCTTAAACAAGAATACAGCATACCATAAAGATACTATACTAACTGAATCATTTAATTGAATCAACTAAATTAGGGAATTGTTATTATGATGAGGAAAAAAAACATGTATTAGGAGGGTACAGAAAACATTTGAACTAATTTGCTGTGCTGCTTCTTTCTAAGGGCCTGAACCAGCAAATGTCAATGCTTTCTTTAAAGGTAATATGCTGTTTGAACAATATGCTGTTGAATGTATCTTTGCAACCAAGCCCATGTGTATTGTGTAATACTAACACAATTAGATTATTTACTACTAACTAGATGAATATTAATTTCAAGGCAAAGCACTTTTACTAATATATTACTCTGGAGCTGCAACTTATATCTTTCTATTTTATTCCAAAACAACTGTGTCAGTTGTTTCAGGACATCAAGTCAGCACTTCAGCCTGTTAATAAGTTAATCCACTAGTCGGTCAGTCATGCAGTCAGTAAGTCAGTCAACAATTTAGCTAACTTACTAAATATGTGTATCAGTCAGTCCTTTAGTCAGTCAATCATACTCTCTCTCTCTAAATTTAATTTAAAGTCAGCTTTCAAAACACTCAATGACACCGTAGAATTGAGTAAGAATCATAAAAATCAAGACATTACAGCAAACAGCAGCGGTTTAGCTGTTAAAATTGATCAGAAAAAGCTAATCACCTGCTCACTCAGTCACCGTTTATTCTGTCACACAGTTAATTGGTCAACTAGACATCTACAGTCATCTAGTCAGCAGTGGTGGACAAAGTACACAAACCATGTACTCAAGTTAAAGTGGAGACAAACTAGATAACATATTACTCCAGTAGAAGTGCTGCTACAAACTTTTACTAGTAGAAGTCCAAAAGTGTATATATATATATATATATATATATATATATATATATATATATATATATATATATATATATAGTGAGGAAAATAAGTATTTGAACGCCCGGCTATTTTGCAAGTTCTCCAACTTAGAAATCATGGAGGGGTCTGAAATTGTCAACGTAGGTGCATGTCCACTGTGAGAGACATAGGCTAGAAAAAAAATCCAGAAATCACAATATATGATTTTTAAACTATTTATTTGTATGATACAGCTGTAAATAAGTATTTGAACACCTGTCTATCAGCTAGAATTCTGACCCCTTAAAGACCTGTTAGTCTGCCTTTAAAATGTCCACCTCCACTACATTTATTATCCTAAATTAGATGCACCTGTTTGAGGTCATTAGCTGCATAAAGACACCTGTCCACAATATACAATCAGTAAGAATCCAACTACTAACATGGCCAAGACCAAAGAGCTGTCCAAAGACACTAGAGACAAAATTGTACACCTCCACAAGGCTGGAAAGGGCTACGGGGAAATTGCCAATCAGCTTGGTGAAAAAAGGTCCACTGTTGGAGCAATCATTAGAAAATGGAAGAAGCTAAACATGACTGTTGGCCTAAACATCTCCCTTGGACTGGGGCTCCATGCAAGATCTCAACTCGTGGAGTCTCAATGATCCTAAGGAAGGTGAGAAATCAGCCCAGAACTACACGGGAGGAGCTGGTCAATGACCTGAAAAGAGCTGGGACCAACCTCCTTACCTCAGTTAGAGCATTGAAAATGGGTCGAGGCTGGGTCTTCCAACATGACAATGACCCGAAGCACACAGCCAGGATAACCAAGGAGTGGCTCTGTAAGAAGCATATCAAGGTTCTGGCATGGCCTAGCCAGTCTCCAGACCTAATCCCAATAGAGTATCTTTGAAGGGAGCTCAAACTCCGTGTTTCTCAGAGACAGGCCAGAAACCTGACTGATCTAGAGAAGATCTGTTTGAAGAAGTGAGCCAAAATCCCTCCTGCAGTGTGTGCAAACCTGGTGAAAAACTACAGGAAACGTTTGACCTCTGTAATTGCAAACAACGGCTACTGTACCAAATATTAACATTGACTTTCTCAGGTGTTCAAAAATACTTATTTGCAGCTGTATCATACAAATAAATAGTTAAAAAATCATACATTGTGATTTCTGGATTATTTATTTTAGATTATGTATCTCACAGTGGACATGCACCTACGATGACAATTTCAGACCCCTCCATGATTTCTAAGTGGGAGAACTTGCAAAATAGCAGGGTGTTCAAATACTTATTTTCCTCACTGTATATATATATATATATATATATATATATATATATATATATATATATATATATATATATATATATATATATACTCTATCTATCTATTAATAGAATAATATTATCATAAAATTATCATAAAAACCTTTTCTTCAACTACTTCATGCAAATAAGGCCACAGGTATTGTGGCAAGTTCAAGTCAGGAGTTTCTTTCATCATTTATACTCTCAAAATGTTCTGCTTGCTGTTGAAGTGATGCTGAACTGTATGTTAATGCTATGTAGATACCACCAAGTGTCGACCCTAATGCGTTGACCCCGACCATGCTCGACCCTGACTCGTGGAAAAAATAAAAATAAAAAATAAAAAGGAAATTTCACAAAATGTAGTTGAGTGAAAAGTACGATATTTGACTTTCAAATGTAGTAAAACTCTCCCCAAAATAGAAATACATCAGTAAAGTAGATACATAAAAAAGCTACTTAAGTACAGTAACAAATTACATTTACTTCGTTACTGTCCACTACTGCTAGTCAGTCAGTTACTCAGTCACTCGGGTAAGCAGGCAAACAACCATTCAGTTTTTCAGTCAACTGACTTAACAGTTAGTTTGTCACTAGGTTAGTCATTCAATAACTTAGTCACTCAGTTAATACATCAGTTACTCAGTAGTAACTTGATCAATAACCTAGTCATTCACATAGACAGTTAGGCAATAAAACAATCAGTGAGTCAGTTTCTCAGACAGTCATCCAGTCACTCAGGCTCTCAGGTTTAACATGATGGCATGTAGACTGCATGATTTTCATTCAAACGCCCTCAAGAAAGATCATTATAACACCAATATTAAAATGAAATGATCAGATTAGAAGCCATAGCTACAAGGCATACAAGCAACTAAGCGAGGAAGAGTGATTAACTGAGATTGAAAAATAAGGAATTATACACCATTGGTAAGCAAACTTATGCACAGAAATGTTGTATTAGACATCAGAGCTGATTATTGCTGTTAAATGTACAATACACATAGAAGTGTGTTTAGGTGTGTATATATATTTATATATACACACACACACACACACACACACATTATCTTAATCAATAAAAAAAGTAAAAAAAGAAAAACCTTGGTCTTCCCTACACAAAGCACACACACCAAAGACTGGCACAAAAATATTTTGTTTAAAAAGCTGCTAAGTCTATTCCTATCTCTTAGCCTTTTTCATTTGCTGTAACATGTTCCTTGCAATGTGTTGATAAGAAATGAGGGAAGCTGTGCTTTGGATCTTGTCCCAGCTGTTTTGAAAATTGTTTTTTATGCTCTACTTTATTCCTTCCCCAGACCACAATGGAGGGATAAGCGTGTCTTTTTTTCTTTTTTTCTTCTTCTTCTTCCTTTTTTTAAGTCTACAATCAAAACATACCCCACATCTCTGATTACAGCAGGGTGAAAATTGCTGTTACCAGGCTTGCAGTGGAGCGCTTTTGCCCTGATTTAGGGATCTTTTATTTTTTCAATGCACTGTCTAATTTAGCAAGATAGTCTCCCTCTTGATCCACAAAACAGATTATCAGTCACCAGCGACCGTCTGCACACAGGCTGCGGCTTATTTTATTCTTTTGAACTGAAAGAAGTTATGTGCATAGCATGGTTATATGCACATTTGACTGGGACTTTATTGCACAAATACACAAATGTAACTTTTCTCTGTACCTATTTGGAAAATAAATAATGCATAGGTGTGATGCAACCGATGTAATAAGGTAATGAATAAACACTATAATTAACACAATATTAATTCTGTGGTACTTAACAGTTTTTAAAAACAATTTAATGATATTGTTTGAGACCATGATGCCATTTCCATGAACTTTGTAATGCAATCATTGTAAACATCTCTCAACTTTAATGCGATTCAACCTATAATAACAAGTGACTGGGTTTAAAATGTTGTTTTATGTTCAAACTAATATAGAACTTAAAACTTGAATCAAAGAATACATGAACTGCACTACTTCTGGTTACAGATCTTAGAGAAACAGAGTTAGAGAAACTCATGGTGGCATTTAATTTAATTTTATCAACTGAAAATATGCTTCCTGAACACACCCACTCAATGGGTGGTATCAATAACTTTTATAACTTTTTTCATTATAATATTTATATAAAAATAATAAGGTTTTTTTTTTTTTTTTTTTTCATTCAGTTCAATTTATTTTTTTATTTTTTTGTGTTTATGGTTGTGTTTTATCTTGGCCATGTCACTCTTGCAAATAAATATTTTAACTAACTAACTAACTAATTAACTAACTAACTAACTAACTAACTAACTAACTAATGAACTTACAGTAATATTTGAGAATATTAACATAGATTGTAATGCTGGTCTTCTCTGGGTTTGTCTTGCCTACCATTTACTCAATTTTCAGTATTTTTGATCTTTACTCTGTCTTACCTTAGATGGTCTTAACCCCAAGACAAGTAACAATATGCCTGCAGAGAGAGGTGTTTTTTGTTCTTTTTTTTAACGACCGTTATGCTTTCAAACAGAATATTGTCTCTTGCTATCGATAGTAATAAGCTCTGTGAACACATCCAATTTGAAGGCCTCGTAATACAGACGTTCAATACAATGTGCAGGGTGTCATGTTGTATAAATTGGTATTGTGAGGGCTGAGAGTTTTGTCTCTACTGTAATTATGGACTATTGGATTTAAACAGAGCAAATCACTACTGTGTCTGTCAGCACAGTCCTTTCACTGTGCTATTGTACTTATCTGCACATGTGCACTTTATGTAGTCCTTTGTGTAAGTCTGCTAGTGTCTAGTTTAAATTATGTTGTTTTATGTTGTGTTACTTCATGTAGCACCTTGATCCTAGAGGAATGTTGTTTTTTTTACTTGATCTTACTTGACTTGGTATTCATACTCAATTCTAACCTTGAAATCAATTTGCTAATTCTTACATGAGAATGTGAGTGAGGGGCAGTATTAATGTTTGATATAACCACAATACAGCCTTGGCAGTTCAGTCCTTGATCCTTATCATTTAAATATAGTGCTATGTGTACACATGGTATCAATAATAAGCCTTCAAACTCAGAAAAAAATGAGCCTATATTTTGTACACACATTATGAATTGATGGACTTGAATAAGTGCACCATATCCACATGGAATTGTACACATTTATCCACAGTATGTTGCTACATGTTACAGTAAATATATATATGCTAAGGGGGAATCACAAAATACTGGCATTTTGTTCTAAAAATGCGACTGTCAAGCGTGGATCAAGAGTCGGAAACCAGAGTATGGTTAAACGCTTTATTTACACAAGGCAGAGGCTTGAGGATAAGCACGAACCGGAGAGCGGGTAGAATCCGTAATGCGAGTAGAATCCGTAATGTGGGTAAAATCTGTAATGCAGGTAGTCCAGGGATGATCGCCAGTGTGAACCGTAGATTGGACGGTAAGCGAGTGGAAATGTGGCTCTTATAAAGAGTCAAGTCAAGTCAAGTCAAGTCAAGTTTATTTGTATAGCGCTTTTCACAACAGACATTGTCTCAAAGCAGCTTTACAGAAAACAACAGTGAAGGTGAATGGTGTGCGTTTGTCCCTGATGAGCAAGCCGTGGCGACAGTGGCAAGGAAAAACTCCCTTAGATGATATGAGGAAGAAACCTTGAGAGGAACCAGACTCAAAGGGGAACCCATCCTCATATGGGTGACATCAAGAGTTTGGTCATAAATCTTTCAACAATACAGAACAATTTGTGATCATCATAGATCCAGCATCAGCTTCTCCATGCCAGGGCCTTTAAACACTCGGCATCTACTTCTCCATGATCATCCATAGGTCCATAATCTTCACGAGGTGGGACGTGACTGGAGCTGGCCAAACCTCAGGATGCCTCGGGATGGGGAGAGAAAGAGAAGCAGTGGAGAGGAATTAGCGTAGCTGCTGTTCATGATATTAACAGCACAAGTTGATAATGTGCATGTAATCATATATTCTGGAGCACAAGGTTGTGATGTGATGTGTGTGATGTGTGTTATGTGTAGGCTTTGCTAAAAAGATATGTTTTTAATCTACACTTAAACTGGGAGAGTGTATCTGAACCCCGAACACTGTCAGGAAGACTATTCCAGAGTTTAGGAGCTAAATGTGAAAATGCTCTACCGCCTTTAGTGGACTTTCCTATTCTAGGAACTACTAGAAGCCCAGAGTTTTGAGATCTCAGGGAGCATGACGGATTGTAGCGTGTTAAAAGACTGGATAGATACATGGGAGCCAAACCATTTAGTGCTTTATAAGTGAGTAGCAGTAGTTTGTAGTCTATTCGAAACTTAATAGGAAGCCAATGTAGGGACGATAAGATTGGGGTTATATGATCGTATTTTCTTGACCTAGTAAGAACTCTTGCTGCGGCATTCTGAACTAACTGAAGCTTGTTTTATAAAGAGGAGAGTAGATTGGAGACAGGTGACGGTGATTAGTAGGAGGGCAAGGCTGTGCGAGTGTGCTGAGTGTAGGAGGGAGGCTGGTGGCTGGTGGTTCCCTGACAGCGACCTGTATATGTGTGCAAGTGCACCTAGAAGAATTAATGCTATTTTGCAGGCAAAGGGTGGTCACACCAAATATTGATTTGATTTGGATTTCTTTTCTTTCATTTAACTTTTCATTTTGGCTATTGGCCGGATTTCACACGTGATTCAGAGCGTGGACAACGCGAGGCTTGTCAATACCTTCAACCTGAGCTGGCAAAAAGAATAGAGAGCTGAGAAGACTCAAACCCATGTCCCCCCAGGCAATCTAGTACTGGTGAGTGATGATAACTTGTAATACAACACAAAATATTTAAATGGTTAATAGGAACTTAATTAAAAGGGTTTTTTTTTATTAATGACTTAGTGGTTAAGATGCAGCGCTCCCACCGCTGCGACCCGGGTTCGATTCCCGGTCAGAGAACCATCCCCAGCCACTCTTAGTGCCGGTCCCAAGCCCGGATAAATTGGGGAGGGTTGCGTTAGGAAGGGCATCCAGCGTAAAACATGTGCCAAATCAAACGTGCGGAGGATCCGCTGTGGCGACCCCTAACGGGAGAAGCCGAAAAGAAAGGTTTTTTTTTTTATTAATGACTCACATTGGGGCCTGTTTTTATGTGTGTATTAAAGACTTAGTTACATTATAATAACCATGTAAAATAATTTCTGATTGAAAATAAAGAATTTAAAAGTTGTATTTTTTGAATAATGTTAGAATAGACAAACTAATAAAAAAACAATAAATCTTTTCCTCAGGATCATGGTACCATGGAGGATACAGAGGTCTTGGATGATGTCAAAGACAATCTCTTGCAAGAACTACTAGACATGAACAGGGAAGAAGGAAAAGGAGAACGTGCCATTGGTGAGAGCTGTGTTAAAGCTGCAGGGGGAAGTGAAGGATCTGAATCGGAACCTCCAGCAACCAAGAAGAGAAGGCTGTGTGACCTTCTCCAGGACAGAAAAACACAACTTACAAGTCTAGACTCAAAAAGAGTGTAGGCTGATGTGGAGCTGACTAAGTTAGTCCTGAAAGAAGCACTTGATGCATCATCTAATTCCTTGATGTGGTGGCATGATAACCATAGAAGATTTTCCCTAATAGCCAAGTTAGCACAAATATACATGTGCATTTGTACAAGCACTAGCTCAGAAAGAATGTTTAGCATAGCTGGTAACAGCTGGTAAATATCCTGCCTTAAGTGCCACAAGGTAAACATGTTGGTGTTCCTTTCCTGGAATCTGCAGAACAATTAAAGATAGATCTGATAGCAGATATAAACTGTTGAGGCATCTGTGCTTCTGTGTGAGACACATTAAAAGTCTAAACTGGCTTTGTTAAATATGTTACTTTGTTTTGTTCTAGTTCTTGTTACCTTGCACCTTTTTGTTAAAAAAAGGTGTATTTCATTATTTATCTGTTTTATTTATTTAGGATATATTTATTCACATTCCTATTCTAATGTCTAAATATTCTTTAGAATAAAATGTTGAAAGAAGGTACTTGCATTATGATGCTATTAAATCGTCTTACTGTTAATATATAATCAGTGGCATAAAATGACAATATAATTTATCGCAATCAATTTTGGTGCAATATATCGCACAACAAAAAGTAGGTATCGTGACAGCCCTACTCATTGTACAGACTTAAAGTTTTTATATTCAATACTGACTTAAGATTTGAAGCTCTGTCAAGCAAAACACAAGAACTGCACACACCAGCAAATAAATATTCAAAGGTGGGGGGGATCAGCAGTCTCAGAACAGCCTTGTAAATAATTTGTTGATGATGTCCCAGAGTTCTGGTGGCTGTCAATAAAATATATGTTCTGTGTGGTCTTTATGAAATTTTAGGCTATGTGGACAAGCAATACGACATGCTTGGGAGGAATGTTAACGTGTCAATCATTAAAATTCAGACAAAATGAGCAGAATATGAATGTGTTTGTGGGCATGGCTATGTCATCTTTGCTCTGGATGAAATTCCATCTTTTCTGCAGACCATAGCCAGGAACATCAGACCTATTTTGTTTGGGTGCAACTTTTGTGCAAAGTGCAAAACTGTCCTTATTCTTTAAGGGTTCTAAGGGTTCGTAGTCTTTTTGATATTGCATTAATGGAGAAGATGAGTAACAGAGAAAACAAGTAGGAGAGATCAATTTCAGGTGTGTATTTTGTCATCTGTTGTATTGCATGACGCTTGCATCATTTTGTATATCATCACGCTGCAATTACCAAGCTATTTGTTCATTGTTTTTATTTTATGTTTTCTGGTTTTGGATTGGGTTGTCTTTCATTTCACATTCTGGTTTATGCAATAGCAGTGCTGTTTGCCATTCGACCAACCTTGTTCCATGTGTCTAAATTCGTTTTTGGATTTTTATGCCTGTTTAAATGTGTGTACATTTTAATCTGTCATTCTACACCATTTGGGCACAAGTATTGGGACACCTGACTTTTCCATGTGGAAAATGAGTTTCAGTTTTCCAAATCTGTCACCAAAAAAGTTGGAGGCACACAATTGAACAGAATGTCTTTGAATGGGGACTATCTATCTATCTATCTATCTATCTATCTATCTATCTATCTATCTATCTATCTATCTATCTATCTATCTATCTATCTATCTATCTATCTATCTAGCTATCTAGCTATCTATCTATCTATCGACAGGGCAGACATATAGGATAATATTTATAGGACCATTATTTTTGCACAATACTGGATCTTTTGCTGATACACAATAATGTTCACTGGATCCGTTTTTTGTACAATAAACAAGAAAGATAGATATTATGTTTCCTTCAAGCTACTACCAGCAGCATGCAATTTACTTGCTTTAACTGCCCATTTACACGGCCTAACTGTAAATGAACAATAACTCCCACAATGCCTAGGGAATTCATTTTTTTCATGCCCTGGTGCTACCAAGTCTATGTATGTTTGTTGTTTTTCCAGTTTC
The DNA here is from genome assembly GCF_946808225.1 of Silurus aristotelis. NCBI lineage: Eukaryota > Metazoa > Chordata > Actinopteri > Siluriformes > Siluridae > Silurus > Silurus aristotelis. The sequence continues at coordinate 14,532,482 of NC_139591.1, forward strand.
ATATGCATTAATGTTCTTGAATAAAATGCCTCATTGAGCACTGAAGTGCTAGCAGACTAGAGACATTTCTTGTGAGAAAAAAACTTGTGGCCAAATTCGAATTAGGTTGTGGAACGTACATGTCTAAGCATTGTTATGAGATGCAGAAAACACACAAAATGACCAAGTAAAATGTCAGAAATGTGCTATAAAGAACAAACAAACATATTGTATATATATATATATATATATATATATATATATATATATATATATATATATATATATATATATATATATATATATATATATACACATGTTTACATACATATGAAGGCGGCTGCTAGCACTTCCCGGCTTCATCCGAAGGCGATGGCTCGCCCCACAGTCTCCCAAGAGGTGACGGCTCGCCCCACCAGCTCTCAGGAGGCGAGGCTACGTCACAGACCTCCTCCTCGCCCAAGGGGTACCCAGAGCACTCGCCTCAGCTCCGGGACTGCGAAAGGGACGTCGAACCGCTGCCCAAAAGGTGACGGCTCGCCCCCCAAGCACTCAGGAGACGAGGTCACATTACAGAGCTCCTCCCACGGCGACGTCTCGCTCCCGAGCTCCTCCTACGGCGACGTCTCACTCCCGAGCTCCTCCCACGGCGACGTCTCCCTCCCGAGCTCCTCCCACGCCCACGTCCCGCTCGTGAGCTCCTCCCGCGTGGACTGCTTGCCTCAGGACCCCTTTCACGGCGATATCCTGCCTCCAAGCTCCCTGGACGATAACAGGTCGCCCCCGAGCTCCCTGGAGGGTGACGTTGCACCGATGAACCCTACCGAGGTCATTCCTCAGCCTCAGGTCGCCACCAGGGATGTCACGCCTTTCTAGGTCTCCAGGGTGACCGCCTCTCAGCTCCAGACCACCGCAGAGGAAGTTGCTCAGCTGCCAGTCTCCGCTGAGGGCGTGGCTTCGTTTCCGGTCTCCTCCTTGGGCTTCGCTCCACTTCAGGTCTCCGGGGAGGGCGTCTCTCGGTCACTGCTCTCCGCCGTAGACGGTACTCGGCATTTGGACTCCACGAGGGGCGCTGCTGGGTCCCGATATTTCACCAGAAGCGTCGCTCCGCCTCCGGCCTCAGCCGACGGCCTCACCCTCCTCCCGAGTGCCCCGGCCCGCCGGAATTCCCCTGCCACGCCCCCTTCAGCGGCTGTCAGACTTCGGCATTCCCCAAAGCACCTCGCTTCTTCTCCCGTGCGTGCCCCGCCCGAACAGTGCTGCTCGCAATCAGGCTTCATGGGGAACACCTGACTCCCATCTACTCGCTCATCACACCGCCAATATAAACCCCTCACTCACCCACACTCCCCGTCCGTTATTGTATGTTTATGCGTGTTCGTGTACGTTCATGTGTGTTTATGTAGGCTTTGTGTGGTATGTTTCGTTGCGTATGCGTAATCCCGCTACGTCCCTGTTGTATCCGGACTCCTCACTCTCTCCATGGCTGCGCTTCCTTTCCGAAGCGCATCCCGGACTACCCCGCTCCTCCCGGTACTGCTCTCTGTGTTCTCGTGCTGTGGATTACGTTCATCGGTTCCAGCCCAGTGCCGCGCTCTCCCAAGCGCTTTTGTGGATTGTCTATTGTCTGCTTTTCTTTCCTGTTCGGGACTTAGTGGGCCGCGCTTCCACAGCGCACCACCGGATATTCCCTGCGAACGCAGGTATTTGTGTTGGCCTTTTCTCTGCATTTGTAAATAAACCTCTGTTTGCTGTTACGTCGGCTTCTGCCTTTCCTTTTCACGCATAACTATATATATATATATATATATATATATATATATATATATATATATATATATATCTTCTTCTTCTTCTTTCGGCTGCTCCCATTAGGGGTCGCCACAGCGGATCATCCGTCTCCATACCACCCTGTCCTCTACATCTGTCTCTTTCACACCAACTACCTGCATGTCTTCCCTCACCACATCCATGAACCTCCTCCTTGGCCTTCCTCTTTTCCTCCTACCTGGTGGCTCCATCTTCAGCATTTTTCTACCAATATAATTCGTGTCCCTTCTCTGCACATGTCCAAACCATCTCAATCTCGCCTCCCTCACCTTGTCACCAAAACATCCTACATGTGCTGTCCCTCTAATAAACTCATTTCTAATCTTGTCCATCCTCGTCACTCCCAACGAAAACCTTAACATCTTCAGCTCTGCTACCTCCAGCTCCCTCTCCTGTCTTTTACTCAATGCCACTGTCTCTAATCCATACAACATCGCAGGTCTCACCACAGTCCTATAAACTTTCCCTTTCATTCTTGCAGATACCCTACTATCACAAATCACTCCTGTCACTCTTCTCCACCCACTCCACCCTGCCTGCACTCTTTTCTTTACTTCTCTAACACACTCTCCATTACTTTGCACTGTTGACCCCAGGTACCTGAATTCCTCCACCTTCTCCACCTCTTCTCCCTGCAACCGCATCACTCCACTGCCCTCCCTCTCATTCACACACATGTACTCTGTCTTACTCCTACTGACTTTCATTCCCCTTCTCTCAAGCGCATATCTCCACCTCTCCAGGCTCTTCTCAACCTGCTCTCTACTCTCACCACAAATCACAATATCATCTGCAAACATCATAGTCCAGGGAGACTCCTGTCTGACCTCGTCCGTCAACCTGTCCATCACCACTGCAAACAGGAAAGGGCTCAGGGCCGATCCTTGATGCAGTCCAACCTTCACCCTGAACCAGTCTGCCGTACCTACTGCACACTTCACTGCCGTCACACTGTCCTCATACATGTCCTGCACCACCCTCACATACTTCTCTGACACACCTGACTTCCTCATACAATACCACAACTCCTCTCTCGGCACCCTGTCGTACGCTTTCTCTAAATCCACAAATACACAATGCAGCTCCTTCTGTCCTTCTCTATACTTCTCCATCAACATCCTCAAAGCAAATAAGGCATCTGTGGTGCTCTTCCTCGGCATGAAACCATACTGTTGCTCACAGATGGTCACCTCTTCTCTCAGCCTGGCTTCCACTACTCTTTCCCATAACTTCATGGTGTGACTGATCAACTTAATTCCCCTGTAGTTACTGCAGGTCTGCACATCTCCCTTATGTTTAAAGATCGGTACCAGCACACTCCTTCTCCATTCCTTAGGCATCCTCTCCCCTTCCAGAATCCTGTTAAACAATCTGGTTAAAAACTCCACTGCCATCTCTCCTAAACATCTCCACGCTTCTACCGGTATGTCATCTGGTCCAACCGACTTTCCATTCTTCATCCTCTTAATCGCTGCTCTCACTTCCTCCTTACTAATCCTATCTACATCCTGCTTCACCAACTCCACATTCTCCAACCTTCTCTCTCTCTGATTTTCCTCATTCATCAGCTGCTCAAAATACTCCCTCCATCTTCTCAACACACTCTCCTCATTAGTCAACACATTTCCCTCTCCATCCTTTATTGCTCTAACTTGCAGTACATCCTTCCCAGCTCGGTCCCTCTGCCTGGCCAATCGGTACAAATCCTTTTCTCCTTCCTTAGTGTCCAACCTCTTATACAGCTCCTCATATGCCTTTTCCTTGGCTTTCGCCACATCCCTTTTTACCTGCTGCCGCATCTCCTTGTACTCCTGCCTACTTTTCTCATCACTCTGTCGATCCCACTTCTGTTTTGCCAACCTCTTTCCCCTAATGCTCTCCTGCACTTCCTCATTCCACCACCACGTCTCCTTGTCTTGCTTTCTATTTCCAGATGTCACACCAAGTACTTTTCTAGCTGCCTCCCTCATCGCTCCTGCAGTAGTTGCCCAATCATCCGGCACCTCTTCACCACCACCAAGCCCCTGTCTGACCTCTTCCCTGAACCTCACACTACACTCTTCCTCCTTCAGTTTCCACCATCTTATTCTTCTTTCAATCCTTACTTTCCTCCTCTTCTTCTTCGCCTCCAAAACCATCCTACAGACCACCATCCGATGCTGTCTAGCTACACTGTCCCCCGCCAACACCTTACAGTCTCCAATCTCCTTCAGGTTGCATCTCCTACACAGAAGATAATCCACCTGTGTGCACCTTCCTCCACTCTTATACGTCACCCTATGATCCTCCTTCTTCTTAAAATACGTGTTCACCACTGCCATTTCCATCCTTTTAGCAAAATCTACCACCATCTGCCCTTCCACATTCCTCTCCTTGAAACCATACCTACCCATCACCTCCTCATCACCTCTGTTCCCTTCACCTACATGCCCATTAAAGTCTGCCCCAATCACCAATCGTTCTTTCCTAGGTACACCATCTACCACTTCATCTAATTCACTCCAGAATCTTATCTTCTCCTCCATCTCACAGCCAACTTGTGGAGCATAGGCACTGATGACATTTATCATCATCCCTTCAACCTCCACCTTCACGATCATCACCCTATCAGAAACTCTCTTCACCTCCACTACACTCTTACTGTACTCTTCCTTCAGAATCACCCCTACACCATTTCTCTTTCCATCCACACCATGATAAAACAGTTTAAACCCACCTCCAATGTTCCTGGCCTTACTCCCTTTCCACTTGGTCTCCTGAACACACAGCATATCTACCTTTCTCCTCTCCATCATATCAGCTATCTCTCTCCCTTTACCCGTCATAGTACCAACATTTAAAGTACCAACCCGAACCTCTACTCTCCTACACTGCTCCTTTTCCCGCCGTCTCTGTAGACGTCTTCCTCCTCTCCTTCTCCTCCTTCGGCCAACAGTAGCCCAATTTCCACCGGTACCCTGTCGGCTAACGATACCTGTGGCGGTCGTTGTTAACCCGGGCCTCGACCGATCCGGTATGAAATTTTCATTTGTGATCCGCATATTTGATTTGGCACATGTTTTACGCTGGATGCCCTTCCTAACGCAACCCTCCCCATTTACCCGGGCTTGGGACCGGCACTAAGAGTGCACTGGCTTGTGCCCCCCTAATGGCTGGGTTATATATATATATATATATATATATATATATATATATATATATATATATATATATATATATATATATATATATATATATATATATATATATACACACACACACACACACACACGCACACACACACACACACACACACACATACATACTACATACATACACACACACAAATTAAGTAATGTAAAGGTTATGGAGATTTACTTTGACCAAACAAAAATAAATGTACAAAAGTATTTTATTTAACTAGCATTTAACTATTTACTAAAGAGCTTAACACACTCTTGACATCTGGACAGTTTCTCCAAAAATTCAGCTAAAATACTTGCTGTATCTTTTGTAAACCTTGCCAAAGTTTTTCTTCGCTAGTAGACTTTTTCGTTATGAAAGAAATGCCATGTTTTACATTGTTGCTTAGTATTACTTTCACCACTAAATGTCTTCAACTTTGCCTGCTTCAACCTGGCTGGGTATGAGGCAGTCTGGTTTCGTCTTCTCTTGTGTTCTTTGTCTTACATAAGTGCTTCTGTTAGAGGCAATAATGTCACATTTAGACTGAATTTGGTCCAATTATTGTGTTTTTGCAAGTTATCTACTGCCTGTCAAAAGCCAAGGTGTTTCCAAACTTTTGACAGGCACTGTATAAACCAATAAAAAAATTGTGAATGTTTTTAGAGAATAAGTCTTTTGACATCAAACATAAGTAATAAAGTTATTTTTAACAAATTAGCACCAGTTTATCTAGCCAGAATATGTGTTTTCTCTTTGTTCTGCGTTCATGTCACATGCAACACTTATGTAATGATCAAGCTTAACCTGTTTTCGATCAATTCAATCAACACACATCAAACTCTTTTAAGATAATGATTTATCATCAAATATATGTCATAGAATACACTGCATCCTGTATGTTGTTTTGTTTTGTTTTTACGGGGCATCTGCCACTAGATATCCCAATGTGTCCTGTTCAGATCCTCTTTCAAACTATACCCAGAGCACAATCTAGTGCTTCATGTCACTCTGACCATTACTTTTCCCCAAATCACTGTGCTACTAGTCAGCCATGGCTCATTAAGGACTCTCATTGGAGGACTTTATAAACAAGCCAGAAACAAATGCAAAGTATTGCCATTGTTTTGTACTTGTGCATCAGTGATTTATATGTATTTGAACTGCCTTCAATTGCTGTCTATACATACACTTGTATAATAGTATGTTTGACTACGATTTAGATTTGTTCAAATAAAGCTTGCATTTGACCATTTTAGCTGTCTGGGTTTGCAATAATAAACCATTTGCATTTGCGACAACCTCGGCAACAAACACATTGTCAAATCAACCTGACATCCAAAACCTTTACCTAAAGCGTTGCATAGGGCAGTTGTTGGATCTATTCTGGGAACACTGGACATAAGGCTGGACTACAGTCAGCATGGGATGCCATTCAAATGTCACATGCAAAGAAATTCTAAATCAACAGATGACAGTTGACCCAAAGCACTTTTAATTTAATATTATTTATTAGTGTTTTTAACAAAAATGAATAATTAAAAAGATTAAATTTAAATGTTTAATTCAGAAATTAGTCACTATAATTTTTATTCATAATAAGTGAATTAGAAATGATGATGGTTAGGAAAACATTTATGTAATGAAAAATTGGTTGACACAGGTATCCATTCAATATATTTTTTAGCATTGTTCGAGGTAATAAATTGATGGAAACTTCATTATTTAGTTAAATTGAAATTATAATTTTAATTCTAAGACAATGCAGCAAAACAATAAAAGCAAATCTCATAACTAAGTCAAGTTAAAAATATATAATACCAGAAAGCATAGTGATACATCTGACAACTTTCCACCAACACTTGTTGAAAAAAACTGTTAAAAAGATAAAGTGTAAAACAAGGTTCAAAGAAGATGTGAAAGTGGTTGTTCAATGATAAAAGCAGACAACACACTCACACTTGCTCATGCCTAAAGGCAATTTAGCCAACCCACCTTTGTGGGAGTTGGGAGGAAAGACTCTTGGAGAGATCTGTGAAGATGCAAACCTGGGCTCTGAACCAAACTGAAGACCCAGGAGCTGTGAGACAACATGAGTTCCAGAAGCACCACCATGCCAATCCAGCTGGTTCACTTCTCAATTTAAATGATGTCGGTGCTCAAAGCTGGGATTCTAATAAACCCAATGATATGAACAATAAGCTAATATAGTTAAAGCCACTGCATAATTTTGGTCCACTCTGTACCTATGGCGAAGCCACAAGTGTGCCACAGAGTGATAGAATGAGCAAAATCACTGATATCGGTGTTTGAATATCTAGTTTTACCATTTCATTATCACAGCAAAATTAAATAATGTTCTAACAAGACTGAACACATATTACAGACCAAACGCACATTAGGTCTCTGAGGAGAAACGATGTCTGGTCTAAATCATTAACATCCCATAATCAAGAGCGGTGTGGCAAGGGCATGTAATGAAGGGCTGAGGCAATTATGCTGGTAATGAGTGCTCCAAGATGGTATTAAATTTTTAAATACGGTCAGGTGTGCAAAAAAGAAAAGAAGAAAAATGGGACAAGGGAGATGGGACAAAAATTCTGCCAAAAGATACCAATGAGGTTAGACTGTATAATTCTTGACAAATCCAAATGCAGATACTGCTGAAGTGAATGACTATTAATCAACGGAATCATCTATTTAATGTTCATGAAAGGTTTCTTTTTTGCAATGCAGAACAAAAGAGGTGACAGCATCTGAATCACAGACATTGCTTAGCCCAGGGACAAAATATTCAGATAGTGTAATTGTATTCGTTGAATGCATTTGAATAAAAATAAGGATTGAAGAATCAAATTGCTAACATGTTGTCAAAAGTGGCATGTGCATCCTAAAAGCAAGAGACTAATTAAAATTCTGAAAAATATCATGATACACAAGACTAATATAATGAAACACAAGCAACAAGATGGTAAGCATACAATAATCAATATAACATCCTATAAATTAAACAATAAAATAATCTATTAGTTGTCCACTCAAGATATTGCACTCCAACCTATGTGTAGCATATCTTCATGTAGCTTGCTTTTTTTGGTCTCCTATTTCAGTTTGATCGCAAATTTTATTCTACCAAAGACATCCAAAGACATCCCATACAAATGTGTGCCTCCAGCTGTATTCTGACTGTTTAGGTAAGAATCATATATGGCTTGAAAATGTGTATGAATACTTTTGTTGATTTAGGGTATCTTCAAGTAGATGTACACCTGATACACCTAGTGTACATATTTTCTTACATCTTCTATTTTTTTTATTATGGTACATTTTTTTTTTTAACTCCTTTTAACTAATGCACAAATTTTTGTGTGGCTACTTAGGTTTAACATTTCAAGATGTATTCTGCATATAACTATGCTTGTGACAAATAAAAATCTTAAAATCTTGAGTACGTTTCATTGTGCAATTAAAAAAAAATACAAAAGCAAGATTAAAGGATATGCTGGATCAAGTGCTATTTTATAAGCTGACAAATGTTAATATAAGGGTGGAATTCATGTTGTAAAATTTAATCAAATGTAAACCATATTAAACAAAAGGGCACATAAAGTAACATAGACAAAGAATTGCTGTATGAATAGGTTTAGTGTCACCAAGAAAGCACCCCCAAACATGCTTTACAGTGGAAACAATACATTCATTATCTGTATGTCAAAAAAAGACAGAATAAAAATTGTTAGAATAAAAAAATTAAAAATTTGGACTCATCAAACCAAAGAAGAGTTTTCTAATGATCTACTGACTTTTTCTTGTGTTTGGCCCAAAGTAATGGTTTCTTCAGGCCACAATTCAACCACAAAGGCCTGACTCACACAGTCTCCTTTGCAAAGTGGATGTTGAAATAGTCTTGTTTGTGTATCATCATATTGGCATTTTAATTTGTAAATGGTTTCTTGCTTTAAGGCTGTCCATGCAATTTTCGACAGCAGAAAAACAATGTGATCAAGTTCTTTAGTCTTTATATGTTATAGGTGCTTTGGTTTAAAGCTAATGGTCTAAAAAAAATATGAAAAAGTCTTAAATAAATTAGACAAACTCAGAAGCACGTGTGATTTTCATCTGATTGAATGTGCATAACTAACTCTGAATATGCAGGACATTTGATTTATTCTAAATACAGTGTCATGTATCTGCTTTTATGCAAATGGTGCTACAGAGGAACACACACACAATGTGATTATACTAAAGTGATTTTTTTTATTTTATTTCTAGCACTATGATGAATGATTTCTATATATGTTTGATGGATTAGCAGGGAAAAAAGTATTACATTTTGTAGCAAACATATCACACTTCCTGTCTTATCAGCTATAAAGAGTACAGTATTTAAGGGCCCTTGTAAATTTTTGTCAAAGTGGCTGAATAATCTCACGGGTAATGTTGAGCTTGGAATGAACAGGCCCATAAATCACATGAGTGAAAGAACAGAATATTTAACAACACCTTCTAATGATGCATCTGAGGCATTGTCCACAAAACTGTTGAGTAATCAGATTGTCATTGATGCTAATAAGGTCACTGCTTTTACATCATAGCAAATCCGCAACAGCTGATAACTTCAGAAATAGTGAACGTCATTCGGGATGACCATCTATAACGCAAGTCTTACTGAATAATTTACCAGTACAATAATTGTAATAGTTTGGTGGTGGTGAAGGACACCATTAATAACAAACTATGCATATACATAATTAAGTTGAGAGCTACATAGTCTGTAGAGTCTATAGGATGTTATCTACTGGTTTATTTTCAGAGTTACCCTGTAATATTCAGTTATGTGTTGACAAGTATTCATCTATGTAGCATACAATCTGGTTTTAAGCACTTAAGCAGCAGATCTATGTCACCAGTGTCATAGCATGCAAATATAATATTTTACTTTTTCTCAGCCTTTGCATATAGTAAACAAGGTCACTGTGTTGTGCAGACATTTCTGATTCACCAAATTTCTTAAATTCAAATTGACCAACTCTGTCCAATCTTTGCAGTCTTTGCCATCTTGCAACTGAAATGTCTGCATGTATAATTTTTTAAAAAAAATTTGGAAATGTTTTTATGTTAATTCTGATTACTTTTCTCTCAATTTGTCTTAAAAAATGGGAATCTGAAAACTTTGTGATTAAATATCCTGTTCACTGCTTCTCCTCTAATAAACATATTCACACAGCAAGCATGGGGCACTAAGATTCCTGCCCCAATGGGTAGATATGTTGTGTGTTCAGGAGATCAAGTGGAAAGGGAGTAAGGCCAGGAACATTGGAGGGGGGTTTAAACAATTCCTTCCTAGTGTGGATGAAAAGAGAAATGTTGTAGGGGTGATTCTGAAGGTAGGGTTTAGTAAAATTGTTGTGGAGGTGAAGAGAGTTTCTGATAGGGTTATAAATGTGAAGCTGGAAGTTGAAGGAGTGATGATAAATGTCATCAGTGCCTATGCTCCACAAGTGGGTTGTGAGATGGAGGGGAAGAAAAAAATTCTAGAGTGAGTTAGATGAAGTGGTAGAAGGTATACCTAGGAATGAACGATTGGTGATTGGGGCAGACTTTATTGGGCATGTAGGTGAAGGGAACAGGGGTGATAAGGAGATGAATTGGTAGGTATGGCATTAAGGAGAGGAATGTGGAAGGGCAGATGGTGGTAGATTTTGCTAAAAGAATGAAAATGGCAGTGGTAAATACTTATTTTAAGTAGAAGGGGGTGCATAGGGTGACCTAAAGAGTGGAGGGAGGTGCACACAGGTACACACAAACTGAAGTGTAAGGTTCAGGGAAAAGGTCAGACAGGGGGTTGGTGGTGGTGAAGAGGTGCTGGATGATTTGGCAACTACTGCAGAAGTGATAAGGGAAACAGACCCCATTTCTAAAATCTTGTTGGTCAGAATTCACTATAGTTTATACCGTACATACATACATACATACATAAATGCACACATACATACATACATACATACATACATACATACATACATACATACATACATATATAGATGTGACTGCAGTGAAAGGAGACTGGTTGAATTGTGTTAAATCACATTGTTCTTCTTCTGGTAATGGCATTCATTCTTGCATAAGATACCTGTCTGTGGTGCAGCCCTTTATTATACTGCGTTTCTCTAAAATGTATGTTTTTTCTAGCCATGGCTCACAATGACAGTATTAATAGGTGATTTAGGTAGGACACCAATAAAGGCTTAGGTGTGAAATGGTGAGCCAGGACTGCCTTGTCCTGTTTGTGAGACATTAATGTTTAGAGAAAAAATTTACAATTTTCAGCTTCCACTACTACCCCCACAGCACAGAAAAAAGACTAATACTTAAGACTCCTCTTTGCAAGAATCCACTTTTATTTTTCATACTTCCTGTGTACATTTATTTGTTTTTAAATAACAGAGTATTGCTTGATTTATTCAAAAAACACCCAGACTTAAATCACAAAAGGGACTGTGACAGCCCTATTTCATATGTAGCACGTGACACACTTTCATAAAAAAAAGATAGAGAGATTGGGAGAAGTAAGATTTTCCTGTTACTCCTCTGCCAACACTGACCTTTTCAGCTTGAAACTAATCTATGTTCACATCTATATAATACAAATCTGTTTTTTTTTTTTTTCCGGCTGAAATCTAGTGCAAGAACTCACTCGTCCATACAATATGTTATATAATAAACATACAGTAGCAATTATTCTACAAACTGTTCATTACATCTACTCACAAAATCACTTTCTAAACAAAACTATATTAATGAAGTCATGATATAAATAGTTATACAGTAGATTTTGTACATAGCTATTTTTAAACTATTTACAATATTATACTATATTGAATATTTGTTTTAAAATTTATAGCTATTTACAGTAAGAAAAAAAATTGGATAATTGTCTAAAATTAGCACAAATCAACAAAATTATAAAAATTTTATTTAATATACTGTGTAATTTACATTGCTGAATTAACGCATGTGGTTAAGTCCATTTATTCTTCTGATATAAAACAAACTGTCATTCTGATTTAAAAAATGGAGTTTAAACAATGTTTGTATTTAAAAGTAGTTGAACTGAAATAAACTATGAAAAATACTTACAAAAGTAAATTTTTTAAATATATATATATATATATATATATATATATATATATATATATATATATATATATATACATACAGTGAGGAAAATAAGTATTTGAACACCCTGCTATTTTGCAAGTTCTCCCACTTAGAAATCATGGAGGGGTCTGAAATTGTCATTGTAGGTGCATGTCCACTGTGAGAGACATAATAAATCCAGAAATCACAATGTATGATTTTTTAACTATTTATTTGTATGATACAGCAGCAAATAAGTATTCGAACACCTGAGAAAATCAATGTTAATATTTGGTACAGTAGCATTTGTTTGCAATTACAGAGGTCAAACGTTTCCTGTAGTTTTTCACCAGGTTTGCACACACTGCAGGAGGGATTTTGGCCCACTCCTCCACACAGATCTTCTCTAGATCAGTCAGGGTTCTGTCGCTGAGAAACACGGAGTTTGAGCTCCCTCCAAAGATTCTCTATTGGGTTTAGGTCTGGAGACGGGCTAGGCCATGACAGAACCTTGATATGCTTCTTACAGGGCCACTCCTTGGTTATCCTGGCTGCGTGCTTCGGGTCATTGTCATGTTGGAAGACCCAGCCTCGACCCATCTTCAATGCTCTAACTGAGGGAAGGAGGTTGTTCCCCAAAATCTCGCAATACATGGCCCCGGTCATCCTCTCCTTAATACAGTGCAGTCGCCCTGTCCCATGTGCAGAAAAACACCCCCAAAGCATGATGCTACCACTCCCATGCTTTACAGTAGGGATGGTGTTCTTGGGATGGTACTCATCATTCTTTTTCCTCCAAACACGTTTAGTGGAATTATGACCCAAAAGTTCTATTTTGGTCTCATCTGACCACATGAATTTCTCCCATGACTCCTCTGGATTATCCAAATGGTCATTGGCAAACTTAAGACGTGCCTGGACATGTGCTGGTTTAAGCAGGGGAACCTTCCGTGCCGTGCATGATTTCAAACCATGATGTCTTAGTGTATTACCAACAGTAACCTTGGAAATGGTGGTCCCAGCTCTTTTCAGGTAATTGACCAGCTCCTCCTGTGTAGTTCTGGGCTGATTTCTCACCTTCCTTAGGATCATTGAGACCCCACGAGGTAAGATCTTGCATGGAGCCCCAGTCCGAGGGCGATTGACAGTCATGTTTAGCTTCTTCCATTTTCTAATGATTGCTCCAACAGTGGACCTTTTTTCACCAAGCTGCTTGGCAATTTCCCCGTAGCCTTTTCCAGCCTTGTGGAGGTGCACAATTTTGTCTCTAGTGTCTTTGGACAGCTCTTTGGTCTTGGCCATGTTGGTAGTTGGATTCTTACTGATTGTATGGGGTGGACAGGTGTCTTTATGCAGCTAACGACCAGCTAAGTGGGAGAACTTGCAAAATAGCAGGGTGTTCAAATACTTATTTTCCTCACTGTATATATATATATATTATGTGTATATATATATGATGAATATTTATTTTCATCACTATAAAAATTGTAGAGTCACACTGAAGGCATCAAGGGCTATTTGACCAAGAAGGAGAGTGATGGGGTGCTGCGCCAGATGACCTGGCCTCCACAGTCACCGGGCCTGAACCCAATCGAGATGGTTTAGGGGTAAGCTGGACCGCAGAGTGAAGGCAAAAGGGCCATCAAGTGCCAAGCATCTCTCGGGGAACTCCTTCAAGACTGTTGGAAGACCATTTCAGGTGACTACCTCTTGAAGCTCATCAAGAGAATGCCAAGAGTGTGCAAAGCAGTAATCAAAGCAAAAAGTGGCTACTTTGAAGAACCTAGAATATGACATTTTTCAGTTGTTTCACACTTTTTTGTTATGTATATAATTCCATTTATAATTCCACATGTGTTAATTCATAGTGCCTTCAGTGTGAATCTACAATTTTCATAGTCATGAAAATAAAGAAAACTCTTTGAATGAGAAGGTGTGTCCAAACTTTTGGTCTGTAATGTCTATATATATATATATATATATATATATATATATATATATATATATATATATATATATATATATATATATATGCAACTATTACAATTAAATCAATAATGTCTTATGGCAATTAAATGCAAAAGACCAAAGTAGCCAAGTGACCTGAGGCTACTGGGCTATAATCTGCCTCAAAATGAGCAATTTTATTTAGGATGTAGCTTGACATTAACCTTGTTTACTTACCGTTATGGATTAGCTTTAACAGTGTTATTCAGCTAAATTAAGATTTTCGTAATGGGGAAGCACTAGACAATTTATACAATGTATTTTGCAGAGAAATTGAAGGCCTCTTACAACATACATATTTATTGGTTGTTTTGTTTAGGATGTAATCTGCTTGCTTTAAATGCTCAAGTAAATGGTATAAAATTCAAATGTTGGCTAAAAAAATCAGCTAGCTTTAACTCCTTAGTCCAAACATGACCTAGCTAATGTGAATGTGAATGTGAACAAGCTAGTTTCTTGCTCTAGGTATGCTAAAGCCACATAAATATACTACATATAAATATACTACACATAAATATACATAAAAAGAAATAAAAGCTTTTACAGAGGTATTGTTTATATTAGTATGTATTTTATAAATACATACTAATATAAACAATACCTCTGTAAAAGCTTTTATTTCTTTTTATGTTTAGCTTGGTTTAAACAGTTAAGCTCCTTTTCCTACAGATGTTCCATAAATAAAAGCAAAAGATCATTTTAATCAGTAACAAACCCCAGAATAACATTTGCAAATTCAGATAAATATTTGCAATTCAAATGAGAAAATCTCCACACTGTTTCCATCTGCTGACCCTGTTCATGACCAGTGTGGCTAAATGCCAGTCTTATTAGCTTACATTGGAATGCCTGCATGAAAAAGACCTTCCACATGGTTACATTTGGATATTTATACCACAGAAATGTCTGGAAAAACTGCACACTTCTTCTGAACTGAAATTAATGTCTTAATAATGTCTGTAAAATTGGAGCAAGTGAGATCGGGTTGGAAAATTTTAAGATCTAAAAAAAAGTTAAACTTTAACAAAGTATTATGAAGAAACGTCTCCAGGTTACATATGTAACCCTGGTTCCCTGAGGAAATAAGACAATGCGTCTAAACGCTTTGGGAACGCTTCCGCGTTGTGCACATTCAGGTGTGTAATCCAGCCAACAGAGAGATGCAACGTCACCAGTGGGCCGACGTCACGACCAAGAATCTACAAAATGCGCATGCGGTGGAGCCGACATAAGCTTCTGCAAAAGAGAAGGAAAGTGTGGCAGGGATTCAGGGAGTGTGGCTTACAGACGCAGTGTCTCATTCCCTCAAGGAACTAGGGTTACATACGTAACCTAGAGACGTTCCCTTTCAGGAACTCTAACTGTGTCACAAGGCTTTGGGAACAAGAGTCCAATCATGCCACACTGACCAGTCCCTGCCTAATGTGTAAAAGCACAGACATAGTTTAGGACAGAGGAGCCTTGGAGTGGAGTGAGCCTTGACCCCAAAAGGAGCGGGGAGACCAGAGGACTCATAAGATGAGGATATAGCATCCACAATCCACCTACTGATACTCTTCTTGTTGGCAGGTGGCCCTTTTTTTATAGTTGCCATAGCAGACAAACAGTGGCTCCGGCTTCCTCCACGGACTCGTTCTGTGGACGTATGTGTAAAGTGCTCTTGAGTCGCTAACAAGTCTACCTGCGCCCTGCCGAATCTCTCCCAGATCTGCTCCAACACTTGAGGGTGGAGCCGCCATTCCTTGGGTCTTAGCCCTTTTCTTGAAAGGGCGTCTGCTGCTTCATTTGGATGGCCCGATTGTACACTGCCCTCAAGAAGAGCAGCTTCCCCTGGGCCCACAGGAGGATCTGGCATGCCAGCTTGGACAGGAGGAGTGAGTGCAGACCCCCTGGAGTGAGTGCAGACCACCAAGGTGTTGTCCGGACAGATCAACACATGGTGACCTCTTAGGTCCGACAGGAAATACTTCAAAGCAAGAAGCACGGCCAGCATCTCTAAGAAATTGATGTGACACAGCAGGGAACCAGGAACTCCCAACACAGGGCCCTGAGATAGAAACCCATTATCTCTTCAGACATCTAAGGTATGTAGGGCTTGCCACGTGACCTTAAATGTACAGAGAGGATTGCCCCTCCGAGAGAACCCATGGGTCCTGAGCCACCACTGAAGGGGTCTCATGTGCATGAGGCCAAGTGGAACTACATTGGATACTGCTGCCATTAGCCCCAGTAGCCTCTGGAACTGCTTGACAGAGAGTGACTGTCCTGTGCTGATTACTAACGGCTGTAATTATGGACACAACGCAAATTCTTAGAGTGTTTGACACACATGCTTCACAACCAGTCAAACAAAATATGTTCCAATAGCGTTATGAAACAGCATCTTGTTCAAGTTTTTTTCCCCCAACATAACACTGCAAAAAAAAAGGTTGTCCACATATATCAGAGTCCAAAAAATGCAAACAAAGTTTAGTCAAAATGCGAGTACTAAAGGTTTAAACAAAAGTCTCAAGAAGAAAAAGGCAAAAACTGCTAAACTCTCAGACAAGAAAAACAGTAAATGAATCTGATTATATTTTAAACTTATTGGCTGTCTGAGAAACACTAAACAATCTCAAATCAATGTCAAGATAAAGTAACCGCAATTGCAGTAAACCATGAGTATATACAGTACACAAGGGCTAATTACCATTAACTTAAATCAAGTGCATGTGACAGAGCAAACACACAGGTAGAGCATTGCATTATGAGTATGTGCAGAGTGTAATTATAAGTCCTTTTAAGGAACTAAAATAGTTATGGGTTTATATTCACGGTTAGATGAAAACTTGTTGAGAAGATTCAAGACTTTAATTCAAGAAAAACAAACAAACAAATAAATAAATCTTAAAATTCCTGTACTTTGTCAAAGCTGATATTTTGTTTATTGTGCATATTGTCCCTTCACTTCATTTAGTTTAAATTATATTTAAACACTGTAAGATAACAACAGCCTCCCTTTTTTAAACTTCTAAATTAATACAATAAAAAATGTATCATGTGACCCCAGAAAGTCCTGATTTGAGGTCACTGATTCTTATATAGTGGTCACACTGAGTGCATCCATAATAACAACTTTAATTTTACATGGTGAATAAATGTCTTCTTAAAGAGAATCTCCATGTTTTTTTATTACTTTTTGGAAATGATGTTAATTGTTTACTTTAGGTTCTGTATCTCTTGTTTATGCTGATTGGGTATTTTTAATTTGCTGTACATTTTTTGAAAAAGGTAGTAAATCTGTAATTTAAGTTACACTCAGAACTATTGTCACAGCTGCTAACACAAATTGAATCAAGAATAAAAAGAAATCCTGCTTAAAATCATGTTTAAAAATCATTCTGTGACCCATATATGACATGAATGTGGCAAAGATGCTTAAGACATTTTTATTACCTTAATTAAAAAAAAAAAGAACTCTAAATCAACAGCAAACAAATGAAATATATATTCAGCACTTACAGAAAATTAGACAATTTCATACACAAGGATTCCTAAGTGGATGTCTTCTTATCAAGTGCCCACAAACAGCACTCTTCTTTAGTGCACCATTTAAGGTCAAGAAGAGCACAATTCTTTTTTTCTTTAATTGGAAGTTAGTGTTAATCATGGAAGCCAGCAGTGTGTCCCAGAGCAGCACGTGCGAAATTGGCTGTTTATTTAAGAGACTTGAAACCAATTTAGTAGAAGTACATGATGGGTCATTAATCCCGAGCTGTGCATGAATAAATGCAACACCCAGACCCTCTTTAGTAATTATTGCTAATTAACAACTCTAGCCGCAGAGTCGTGGAACGCTACACCTTATGGCCCGTGTGCGCTCAACTTGTGGACACAATACAGAAAGCCATTAAACACGAGGTGTTAAGTCCTGTGAACTCTGAATATATACGGGCTCTTGAGGATGAAAATGGAGCATTTATATTATATATTTCATCATGACTCAAAATAACAAAACAAACAGAGCTCTTTAAAATGCTTTAAGATTTTTCCCTTTTGAAGAAATGACTGTTGAATTTTGTGAGAGCTAGGATTGCCTTTTCATTTGAGATAATTAGTTTTATCTCAATGGTGCCGGCAACTGGTTTTGTTCCAACTGAAAAAAAGAAAAAAAAAACACAATGCGGTTATGAATTGTCCGAGCTTACATACATCCCTGAATAATTGCAATCATCGATCAGTGTAGGTGTCACATTAGGACTAAACTACAACAATAAACGTAATTATCATAAGATATACTTGTGCTAATTTCCTCTTGTGCGGATGGGTCCAGAAAATACTAAACGAATCGAGAGGGGTATTGTCTTCATGTGTTTATGTGTATGTCAAATGCATGACATGAGTAATAAATCATTACAGGACTTGCTATTATTGGAAATTCATGTAGGGGTAGTGTAATGAATTGAGAAATTAATTGTTTTATAACATAATACCATGTACTGAAGCAAAGTGGATGGTTTTATAACATAATACCATGTACCAAAGCACAGTGGATGGTTTTATAACAAATACCATGTACTGAAGTGCAGTGGATGAGTCATAAATACAATTGTCTCTATTGTTGATGATGATAATAATTAACACTGTCATGTTACTGAGAACTATCAAAGGTGTTTTAGGCAATAAAGGTATTTGTGTAAGGAATTGAAGACGAAGGCAGATGATTTTTATGTAAAGTACAAAACAAGAAATATAATCATGTAGATACAAGGCAAAGGCTAAATGCTCAACAGTGAGACACTTAATCACTGGAACTTAAACAGTGGAGCTAAACAAGCCAAAATGAGACACAGGTGTGAGTGATTAGTGAGGCATGTGATGTACTGGGGCTGATGGCTGATGTAGTTCTGTGCCCACTGCCACCACCTTGATCAAACACTCCTTAACACACAGCTCCTGAAGCAGAAATTTAGTTAAAGGATGATCTTGGACAGCCAAGCAAGATATCTTTTAGCTGATAAGAGCCCTTAGGCAGATAGGGGTCATTGAGAGAAATACTAGCTAGGTGGAGATGTGATGTCCTCTACAAAGAATGAGGCAAAGCAATTTTAGAATAGAGTAAGATTCTTATGAAGTTAGAGGGTAAGGGGGGGTTATGTAAAGAGTTACAGTACATATACCACAAAAATGTGAGGAGATGTAATGCCCTAAGCTGAGCAATAAAAATCAAGTAATATCCTAAGTTGATCATGGAAGCAGAGTGACATGCTGACCTGAGCAAGAAGGTGGAGAGATGTCCTGAGCATCATCCTTATTAAGTTTGAAGGCAGTGCGGCATTCAAAGCAGAGCTAGGTGGGGTAGTGGCATATAAGGCAAAGCAGGAAGAGAGAGTTACACCTAGCTTTGTTGCTTAAAGCCCCCCCTAACCCTAACCCACCTTAAAGACTACCTGAGAAAGGCTAAATCGTAAGACATTTCTAAACAAAAACTTAAATAGATGTTCTATCAAAGCATAACAAGACATGGGAGACATCTTCCATGATCCAGCAATGCTAGGAATTATTTAAATATCAACGTGTATTTGATACATTAGCAATTATACATTAAAAGAGCAGTAAGTGTGAGCTTGAGCTCCCACCAGGCAGTTGATTTTGCCTCATGCCAAGAGCCTCCAGTCAAGCAGAGATATCTCTCTTTGCATTCCTCTCTATGCAGAATTGAATTTTTCTCACTTCGGCCTACTCTGAACTGATTCCCATATTACCTTTGGCAAGAGGACACTTGTTCTGCTCTAGCTTCACAGCTCCACGGCCTGCCAGCTGGATGTGACTAGATGTTGTTTACCAGCATTACATTCTCACTGGCAGGCAACAACACAGATTTCAAAGGTTTGCTAAGTACACATAACAGCTGTAACCCTGTTTGTAATCGTAACAGTGGAACGTTCTGCTCTAGGTCGCACATTTATCTTGTTTAAGGTCTATCTTAAATGCTATTTTTAGATAACATAGTTGTGTTGAATTATTGCTCAGAAATGTGTTGATTTTCTATAATAGCTGCTCCCACAGTAGTGCCAAATTTCTCATCATGTTTAACACTGTTATTGTGCATATTCAATGTTATTGTTTATAGATCTTACTTACCTGAATTTGTACTGCAGACTTGACATCATCTAAGCATAATAATAGGAAATTTAATACAATTTTAGAACAAGAACAAAGATGCTGATGAAGCTGTAATTGGTAACAGAACTTGCAATTTCTGTCATATTTCTTTAGACAATTGTTAATCATACATTATTAGAAAAATTAAGATAGATAGATAGAGTAATGGATAAATAGATAGATGGATGGATTGGCAGATAAAAGCGTGGCTGGAGGGATAAATATAAGGATAGAGTGATGGGTTAATGAATGGGTGGAAGAATGGATTCATAAATGGGTGGATGAAAATGTGGATAGATAGATAGATAGATAGATAGATAGATAGATAGATAGATAGATAGATAGATAGATAGATAGATAGATAGGTAGATAGATAGATAGATAGATAGATAGATAGATAGATAGATAGATAGATAGATAGATAGATAGATAGATAGATAGATAGATAGATAGATAGATAGTCAGACAGACAGACCAAGTAAAATGATGGATGCATTGATAAATAGGTGGAGAGATTGATTCGTTGGTGGAAGGAATGATAGATTAGTGGATGAAAGGGTGGCTGAATAGATGTAAAAATGGATAGAAGGATGGATGCATTGATGTCCAAATGGAGGGATTGATAGGCTTATTTATACACTGAACAATTGAGGTTTAAATCAAGTCAAGTCAAGTTTATTTCTATAGCGCTTTTCACAACAGACATTGTCTTAAAGGGCATTGTTCAAGGGCCCATTAGTGGCAGCTTGGTGGTGCTATAACTCTCCACAGATGATCAGAACTTGAATGTCTTAACCACTGCATACCATTTACATTTATAGCATTTTGGCAGATGCCCTTATTTAGAACAACTTATAACTAAGCAGTTAGGGGCCTTACTCAAGGGCCCAGCAGTGTCAGCTTGGTGGTGCTAGGATTTGAACTTGTGATCTTCCAGTCCAAAGCCTATTGCCTTAACCATTGATCTACCACCTCTCCAAGCACATTACACATTAAAGCCTTTTTGCTCCCTTTTTTATTCAGAGCAAAGTTCCTGAAAATAATGTGCCTTCTGAAATGGTGTTGATTTTGGCACACAGCACACTAGGGTGTTGCACATTGAAGATTGAGACATACCAGATCAGTCACTTATCAAACATTGTGCTCTTGCACACAATCTGAGCATTTCAGCATGTTTTTCTTTTATATCTCAGTCTACCTGCTCAGGAAATTCTATACATGTTTATGACAGGAATAACAAAATTTCTTGTGTAAAATGCTTCTAAAATGCAAATAACTAGCTTTGTTAAAAGACATCCATTATTGCCAGCCCAAAATTATACACTTTGGTAAAACATGTTAATATTGGATTCTTGTCTATGACCCAAAATTTGACCTATAAAACATAATTTACAGGCAATATACAGTACACCGACCAGGCAAACTTTATGACCACTGAGCAGGCAAAACATTATGACACCCTGCCTAATACTGTTTTGGTCTGCTTTTGCTGCTGAAACAGTTCTGACCTGTCAAGCATTAACAGCATTAACTTATTTAGCAATTTGAGTTGTAGTAGCTCATCTGTTTGATTGTACCACACGGGTCATCACACATCAATGAGCCTTGGCTGCCAATGACCATGCCGCCAGTTCACCACTGTTTCTTCCATAGACCACTTTTGATAGATGCTTAAGACTGCACACCAGGATCATCCCACAAGAGCTGCAGCTGCACAAGAGATGCTCTGACCCAGTCTTCTAGCAATCACAATTTGGCTTTTGTAAAAACACTTTCAAATCCTTACACTTTAAGGACAAAATGTTCACTATTCACTCACTCATAATGTTATGTCTAGTGACTGCATTCTGAAAAAAAAAAAGAAATATTTGTGTATTATAGTTGGCAGTTAAAATAGACATTTGATAGTACTGTCAATTTATTAATTCATCATCATTATGTAAACATTAATTGCTTTTAAATTATTAGCATTTGTGCTTTGCATTTGTAATGTACTTGCAGACAGTTTTGTAAATGAGTAGCCATAAATTATATGGCTGCAGCGCTAAATAAATAAAAAATACAATCAATGTAGACCTTTCCTTGGACCATAAAAATATGTATGAAAAGCATTTATTTAGCCCCAAGTTAAGCTTTTTTTCTCTTTCTAATTTAAAGGAGATTTAGTCATCCTCCAACACCCGAGCCATATGTAAGCTGGGCACTTTTAGGTCTGAGAAAAATAATAATAAATAGTTGCGGCTGAGAAGCTACACAAGATGCATTTCAGTGATAGGAAAACAATGGCACTTAAATGAGCCTCATTTACTAGAAATGGCCAAAGGGCCTCTCTGTGTGTCTGCCTCATTTCTCTGTCATAGGCCTGTGCTTCAGCATGACCTCAGCTAGGAATGGCAAAATTCACACATGATTAACCTCAATGCTCTGCTACAGTCACAAAAGAAAGTGGAGCATTAGTACAAATAATTTCCTCATGAATATATATATATATATATATATATATATATATATATATATATATATATATATATATATATATATATATATACACACACACACACACTACACTGCACTACACTGAATCTTTTGCCAGAACATGGCTAAAAAAGACTGTCCTGGCATGTTAAATCATGCTAATGCCTCATGGGGGAAGAGGCTAACGAGGGAGGATACTCTAAGGGAATAGAAGCCTAAACCCCCTTTTCATCCTACCTAACCCTGCTTCACAACCTTCACTCTCTATGAACTTCATATAGACAGTGACTGGAAGTGTATCCTCTAGAACTCGAGTGAGGGGAACAGAGAGAAGACACAGATGTTCTTTGAACCATTGTTTACGAAAAGAGGGTTGAAAGAGCATTTTGTTATTGTTATGTTGTTTTGGTGTGCAATGAAATATACAAAAGTTATTACTAATGTTCTCTTGGGGGGGAGGGGGGGGAGTACAAAAAGCAGAATGCTTGTAGTGTGGAAGGTTAGACAAATAGAGGTGTCAGCAGTAGGGTTAGAGTAATAGATATATTACCTTAGTGGTAGAAGAGGAATAAAACATTTCAGGAAAGGACTCTTTCAGCTTATCCAGTATAAGAAACATCAACATAGTCCGGAAAATACGGTATGTTTATATTTTTACTTGAATAAACATGTAAAGAGTACAGATAAATTTAATTATAGTGCAAATGACCTGAGCATGAAGCATAGCATATGGCTGCCAACAATCACAGGTGAGACAATAAGTGTTGCAAAAGGTAAGACTTATATACGGAAATCTGTATATAACTCTGTGACTGATTATTATTAATATATGCTGACAATGCTGAAAATCATCAACTGTTCATTTCTTAAAAAAGCCTCATCTATAATCCAAGATGAAATATGAACCTTAGTGTCACAGAACCATAAATATATGGTACAGAACCATATATATATACAGAACCATATATATATATATATATATATATATATATATATATATATGAAATGTAAATAAACAAAAAAATCCAAATATAATAAATATTTGGTGTTACTACCCTTTGTCTGCTAAATAGCGTCAATTCTTCTAGGTACACTTGCACACAGTTTCTGAAAGAACTGGGAGAACTAACCACAAATCTTCTGTGGATGTAGGCTGCCTCAAATCCTTTGTCTCTTCCTCTAATCCCTTATATGAGATGTTGAGATAAGGGCTCTGTGGGGGCCAAAGCATTACCTTTAGAACTCTTTGTTTTCTCTTTGCTGAAGATAGCTTTTAATGACATTGGCTGTATGTTTGGGGTTATTGTCCTGCTGCAGAATTTATTTGGGGACAAATAGTTATTGTATGATGGATAATATCTGCCTGTATTTGTCAGCATTAAGGACTTCATTAATTCGGACAAAATCTCTAACTCCATTTGTAGAAATGCAGCCCCAAACTTGTAAAAACCTCTAATGTTTCGGATGAAATTTGTGTACCTGGGTCCTTGTGCTTTCGAACAGCTTGTTGCTGATGGCACTGTGGGGCATGCTCTGATGTCAAATCAGACATGATGTGTCTTTCATTTGCTGCCTTAAATGTTCTTGGACATCCACTGAATCTACAGTCCTAAAATTGTTGTTTATTTGTGCTTTTTCAAAAGATCTTAAACAGCACATATTGAAACCCTAATCTGGTTTAAAATGTTTTACTGGAAGAGACAGTGATGCAGTACCTAGTGTCTTGTTGCTGTGCTTAGTCTTGCCATGGTATATGACCTGTGACATGAAACTGTCTTCTACAACCTCACCTTAGTAGCAGAGTTTGGTTGTTTCTCATCCGGGTTTTAAGCCTCCTACACAGCTGTTTCTGATTCAGTTAATGACTGTGTTTTAACCTACATATGAAATGAGTTATCATTAGCACCTGCTTATTATAATTGGTTAATGAGTCACCTGATTCTGATCCTACAAAATCCCTGACTTGTACAAGTGTACAGCACATGCAAAATTTTTATTCTATTCATTTATTTCCATTTTTTTAATAAAAAAAAAAAAAACCATTAACACTTAACATTAACACGCATTCTTAATTTACAATATTCTTTTCTGCCTATAGCTTTTGCATACCTTGGACACCTGACTTTTCAAACCATACGTGGTTCTTCCCCAAATAGTTACCACAAAGTTGGAGGCCCTTTTACACAAAGTCAGCTACATGAGGATATTTTTTACATAGGTTGGAGTAGAAAATCTTGTGTGGCCTGCTAAAGAGCTCTGACCTCAACTCAACTGAACACCTTTGAGATTAATTGGAATGCTGACTGCACCCCAGGCCTCGTCACCCTATACCTTATTTAACTAACACCCTTGTAGCTGAATATGCACAAATCTCCACAACTACACAACAACTACAACTACACGTTCTCAGAAAAAATATGACAGCAAATGTTAACCAAATGTGGAATGTGATGTCCAAAAAGCAGATATGAATTTTTTAGTCAGGTGTCCAAATTGTTTGACGATATGGTGTATTTTTACAATAACTAAGTACTTATTTAATTAGCCATCTGGTGACATTTAAAAGTTAGAAAAGAAACTGTTTTTGCCCTTTTCATTTCAGAAAACATCATTACATTCAATTACTCAAAGGGGTCCAAGGACCTCATCAAGAAGTATTCTTTCTTCGTTTGTCAAAAAAGAACGCTATACTGGGATAAGGTTATAAGTGAATGAGACACTCATTCTTTTGTGTGCTCTTTTGAAATGAACATATATCAAAATGTATTGTATTTTTATACATAAAAATATTCTGCTATAATTTATTCCCTCTGCTGCTTTTAGTGAGCCTACTGCATATGTGCCACTTATCAAAATTTTTTCTAGCATTCAAAGAAGTATAATTGACTGGGCGGAACTTTTATGTGTTAGGTGTTCTTTAGTTGTACCAATTATGTACTTCGGTGGAGATACATGACATTTAAATGTCCCACAGTCCTCCTTTTTCTGACAATGCAGAATGTATTGAATGGCCTTCATATAAACTCTGTCAGTACTCTACATACAAAAATATGGCTACAAAATCTATGAACTTTTTGTTGTTTATAGAATTTCTTTGACTGCGTACAGAATTTCAGCAGTCATATCCTTTGTTCAAATATGTTTGGGAAGTGAGCCGCAGTACAAAAGTACAACTTAAAAAACAAAAAAAATTATAATGAGACCCCCAAAAACGGTTCATGTCATTACAGATGGAGACGTTTTTTTAATGTTCCACAACCTCTGCTTTAGAATCAAGATGAAAGTGAAGTGTGTACTTTTTTGATGTACAGTACAAACATTATCCTCTTAATAACCCAATTTCCTTCCTTGCACATACGATATATGCAACGAAGGAAATTGCTCTGTACATCCGACACAGCCTGCACACAGTACATTTTGCATTTATTTGTGGAAATTTACTTATGTTTATGGGCTTTGGCAAATGCCCTTATCCAGAGCTACTTACAATTCTCCCATTTCAGATAAGCAGTTGAGGGTTAAGGGCTTTGCTCAAGGGCGCAGCAGTGACATTTGAACTCGCAACTGTCAGATCTGAAGTCCAACATCTTAGCTGGCATCAACATCAGTCCAACCAAAAAGCTTCCACTTCCCCAGCGTGTTAAAATTCATTTAAATTGTGTGCTTCAAAACAGATACTTGTGGGCAAAAATATGAGATGGCATTTATATTTAAACCATTTGGCATATAAATAGCAAAACTGGCAAACAGGCCATTAACTCTCCTGTTTGTTTTTTTTATCCTGTTGTTCAACCTCATTTCTATTAGTGCTTGTTTTTAATTTTAGTTAGAAGATATAAGAATGCCTTTGTACAGATAATGTCAGAATTTATGGCCCTAGACTATGATTCCCATCAGCCACTGAACCATCACATTAATATCACATTAATACTATCAATCTATCAAACTTATTGGTATGCTCCTGCTCAGTTTCTTGCACCCACCTTTGATTTATTACATGAAAGGAAAAAATGGACTGTTTGGCATCTTTTTTTTATGGCTGGTTGCTCCTAAATTTCGATTAGTATTGCAGTAGAATTAAAAATGTTTGGACTTGTGAATAATGCTTAAGAAGAGAAACATTTATTAGAGCTGTTAAAAATAAACAACTGATACTGTATGTATGGTGGGATAAAACATCAAATGTAAACATTAATCATTGTATTTTAAACAGCCACATTACAATAAAGTATCCAGCAAACTCTACATTTAACTGAAATTAAGGAGATATTACTTTTTTGTTTTTTTTGGGGGAAAATGAATCACAGCTTATCAGAAGCATTTAAACATTTAGAAGTAGTCTGAAATCTGTGCAATAGTGTGCAAAAGGGTTTTTTTTTTATAAGAAAATAAATTAATTCCCTGATTCCTTCAAGTTTGTTGCATCTTAGTGTTGTTAGTCCACCTGGTAGGAGGAAACCATCATGCAGAGAGCTCAGGATTGAAGTGAGAAGATGTGCAGCAATAACACTAGCCCCTTTACTGCTACATTGTGATATACCAGGAAAAGTTGGACTGGTTTTAAATCTAAGATTTATATTCCTTGCCATGACAATTGCATGATTCTTATCAACTGTTCTAACATAGTGGATGTAAAACTGCACAAACTATAAAGAATGAACCATATCCACACACACACACACACACACACACACACACACACACACACACACACACACACACACACACACACAAATTCCAGCCTATCCATTTATCATCATCTCCAAAAACACACTTCCCTTTTTACAATAGCTGCAGGTGCGTGTGAGTATATTTAACCATTTGGCTGCAACTCTCAGGAGAAGCGTGTTGAAAGCTTTTGTATGTAGATCCCCTACTGTGAGCGGATCATGGCTGTTCTCAGGTTACAAATGTTGCAAGGATCTCAGCTGTGCCATACTCCCTCTCTTCCCAAGCCCTCACATGACAAGATTCTGACATTTCTTACTATCTTAAACGCGCTTAAATTATTTTCTCTGGAATGGCAAAATCGCATGTTTGCAGCTCCCCGAGCAGAAAGCAGAAACTCGATTGGTTTGTTTGAAATGCAGAATAATAAAAAATTTGATTGTTAAACAATTCTGGGATGCAAAACAAATCTTTTTCTACCTGTCATAAACATGCTAACTTTCTATTTTCTATTGTATAATGATCTGAATTGTTTACATTTGCAGCTCAGATGTAATTTCTTTGGGTTAAATAGACAGAATTAATGGTAAAATGTCATCTATTAAAAAAAATACAAAGTAGAGAGCAATTAGTATTCTGATTCACAATGTGGGAAATATACATTCAATAAATCAGTTAATATTATTTAAACAGATTCCATTTTGGGGTGTTTTTTTAAATGACATTTAGTGAGTTAGCAGCTAATTAGGTGTGATGTATAGAATTTCAGAAATAAGTTGCAAGAACCCATCCATGAATAATGAGTGAGCATTTAGGCATAACACACTTATTCTAGATTTATTACTGGTTAAATGTATCACATCGATTTTAGTTGAAACCTAAAGGCAGATTCCTTCCCAGCCGAATTTTGTCCCACAACATTTTGGGGTTGTAATTCTAATTCACAGATTTATATCAGTTTTAACATTATAGTTTAGAGGGCAACAATTCATTCATACAGGGACTTGTGTGCTTGGATGCCTCATGGTATTCTTAACCGAAAATGAATGAGTTGGAAAAAACATTTGTTTTTTGGATGAAGAAAACCAGAAAGTGAAGGAACTTACATGAACTTACTGGAGACTTCTTCTGTCAATGTTAAATTAAGGTTTTCTGTGTATAAAGCTGTTTTTATTTTCAATATATATATATATATATATAGTCCTTTTAGGGTTTCTTATAACAAGATCCATTACTGGTCATTAGCATTCGCGTCGTTCCCTTTCAGGAACGAGACTGCGCTGCAATGCTTTGGAAAATATTCTGCGTTGTTCACGCTCTGAATCACGTGTGTAATCTGTGCAATGGAAGGCGCGGCGTCACCGGCAGGGTGACGTCACGATCAGGAAGCTATAAAAAGCACATAAACTATTCTGTTTGTTCATGAAATGCTCTGTGTGTATTTGTCAATTTTGTCAAAAATGTGTGTTTGTCTATTGTCCTGTTCTTGCCAAGGCAGAGTGGTGTGACAGTTCCTGGGGGTTGCAGATGGACCTTGCAGAAGGTTTTGAGATGGGCTTGTCCTTATCTTCAACCTCACCTGCTCGGTCCAGCACTCGTTCACAGACTTTGGAAGCACGCCTTTCCCCTGTGACGAGCGCATACAGCTCCACCTCACTTCCTCTGAAGAGGGCAGGGCACGCTCTGACACCGTGGTCGAGGAGCTTATGGAGATTGTGACTCGAGCAGTCGCCAAGCTTAATCTGATACTAGCTTGGCTGTTCGATGAGCAGAGAGCCCCACTGTCCATTGAGCTGGACGAGCACTTTCTGACGCCAGCAGCACCCTCCATGTCGGGGACTCCCATTATTTCTCAACCTGCACACTGAGGTATCCAGGTCCTGGGCAAAGCCTTTCTCTGCCTGCCTCTTCAGCCCTTTAGGGGTTAAAAGAACAGGGATTTGGAGTGATGCCACGGGTTGAAGAGATGCTGACAAGCTATCTCTACCTGGAAATTTCATCGTCTCTTAAGACCCCAAAGCTACGCCTCAGCAGGTCAGGCCGCTGCGTCCCTGCACACCATAGCTGTGCTGCAAGCTTATCAGGCCAACCTGCTGCAAGAGCTGGATGTGGGAGGCACCTCGGGTGGCCAGGTTTACGAGCTCTGCCGTATGGTGGACCTGGTTCCCAAAGCCACCAAAGAGGCCGCTAAGGCCATTGCCCAGTCTATGGCCGCACTAGTCTCCACCAAGAGACACCTATGGCTCACCCGACAGAGATAGCGCCATACTGCTGAACGCCCCCTACACCCACTGGCTTTTTTGGCGATTCCATTAACATGGTGGTTGAGAGGTTTCAGAAGGGTAAGAAACAAGTGGCGGTGTTCCAGCGGTGCCTTTCACACCGCTCTCTTAAGGCTGCTCAGCGGGCGCAGCCCCAAGATCAACCCAGCACCTCCCATCAAGAGGCACAAAAATGAAGTGTCACATCACACACTTCCTCTGTCCGGATCCTGCATAACGCTCTGACATAGGACAATCTGGGGATTTGGCCATGAAGGGGTGCACTGCACCACACTACTCGGTGCCACCCTGTCCCAGCTCCCTCAGGGACCTGGTCCATTAATCCTGGC
This sequence comes from Silurus aristotelis, assembly GCF_946808225.1. Lineage (NCBI taxonomy): Eukaryota > Metazoa > Chordata > Actinopteri > Siluriformes > Siluridae > Silurus > Silurus aristotelis. Next base: position 14,562,498 of record NC_139591.1, read on the forward strand.
ACAGAATGTGTTCCAGGGCATGGCTAACTCCAGCAAGCATCCTTCTCAGTTTACTCCTGGTCCAGGAGAACTTGCTGCCTCCTTCAAGGCTCGTAGGGCCGCATCAGGCATACCAGAGGTCAGTCTGATACTCTTAAGGGACTACCTGTCAGCCTGGTTAACTCTGCCAGATGTGTCTTAGTGGGTCCTGCACACTGTAGAACAAGGCTATCTGATTTAATTCGGGTCTCTACCACCCTGCATTGACACTCTGGTGAGGACCGAGCAGGCTCTGGCCTTAAAAACAAAAGTACACACTCTCCTGAGAAAGGAGACCTTTCAGAACAGAGGATGAAACCTGGGGAATGGCGCCTCTATCTGCATGTGGTGGAGCAGAGTTGGGAGAAATTCGGCAAAGCATAGGTGGAAATGTTTGCGTTCCGAGAGACGTCACACTGTCCCCCCGGTTCTCCCTTACTCCTCCAGCCACACTGGCTTGGCCAAATGCCGAAACTACGCCTGTACACCTTTCCCCCTGTTTCACTGTGTCTGGGAGATCTGGAGAGAGTTCGCCGGGATGGAGTCTGTCTCCTCCTGGTGGCCCCAAAGTGGACGGGCAGACCATGGTTTGCGGACCTGGTAGTCCTCCTTGAGACTAGAATTACTGACTTTATTTTCTGGTGCACGTCCTGAGGTGTTATTCACCCTTGCTGAGATTTTCACAGGTTTTCAGCTTGATTCTTCTCCTGCTTTTGTTGTGCAAACCACCCAACACCTGTGAGGCCTGGCACATTTGCATATGTTTACTGAGACTGAGAGAGCCTAATGAGTTCAGGAGACCCACGAGAGCTTAAATTTAGAGCTTGAACTAGCAGAGTTGTCTTCAGCTTTACTGTTAAATTCTGCATATCTTTGTAAAGGACCCTAAGTTGTAGGAGTTCCTCCAGAATGGCCGCCTTATCTTCACGGAGTTGCCAAATCTCCTGTGATGTCCTAGGCAGCTTGTCATTGCTTGGTAAACTGTGTGTCTGCCTCTAGTGTAGCCTGGAGATACAGCCAGTTTTGATCTGTTCTCCCTCGAAACTCAAGCTCTCGTGGGTCTCCTGAACTCATTAGACTCTAAAGGAAGATGGTGAACTACAGTGTGAACTACCAGTGGCCATTCGACATCGTGCAACCTGTCACTCAGCATTTACCATTCAGCAGAGTCACTCAGCACTTACCATTCACCAGTGGTCACTCAGCAGTGGCCTTTCAGCATGCATTCTGCATCACGCAACCTACCGAACAGCAGCTAAGATAGCAAGATTCAACTCATATACGATCAGTTCTATACCCAGTAAAGTTGAGTGTTCTGAATCCTGTACCGTGTTTTGACTGACACGCAGGGGAGAGTACAATCCCCTGATCAGCGCACACCAGATAGTGAAAATCCTAACATTTTGTCCTTCGAGCTGGATAGGAAACCTTCCTAACAATTGGTTGTGATTCTGTCCATTGTAACTGTGTATGTAAGGGATTGGCATTGCATGACTACAGCACAGTGCTTTGCATAAAAGCAGACCGACCCAGGCGGAACAATTATTTCTTCTTCGCATTTTTGAGAACGCACATCAGGATGGCCTCCGTATCACTACCACACAGGAAGAACCTCTCCGCGCAACAGGCTTTGGCCTGGCTTTAGGAAATGGACGAAGCAGACTCTGATGGAGGAGAGATTTCATTTGTCCAGCAGGCCACTGATACCTCCTCAGAAGAATCCTAAAAGGAGACGGAACAAGAACCCAACATGCCTCCACAGAAGATGCACCGTGGTACTGGGAAGCCCTGTCTGAGCCAGACAGCAAAAGACGGCACTGTGTGGGTAGAGGGAGGACATTGGAATGCCCAGTGCAGTAGAAAATTACTCATGCTTCACTGCGCAAGCTGGACGCACAGAGTCTGCTAAGGTTTGTCATTGCCATAGTACATATGATATTTATATAAACCCATTTAGAGTGAGGTTCATGTAAACTTACCATTCTCTATTTGTTTATCTTCCGACAGCGTGAAATTACAAGTGTGCTCCAAAGCTTCCTTTGCCTGTTAGATGTGGGAATGCTGCAGACCATCAGGGAGTCCATCAAGCCCACAGAACAGAGCTGGACTGGAATTTGGCAATTCATGAACTGATGCCATTTATTTCAATTCTGTTTGTAAGAGCAATCATGTGTCCCTTTGGTGCCATTGTGGATTGCTGGTCAGAAAGCTTTCTGGTGCCAGTAATCAAAGAGACAATGCCCCGATATAGATTCATTTCAATTATGCAACACCTTCAATTTGATGAGAAGGACATGCGGGCAGAACGAGTGAAAACAGACAAATCTGCGATATCCAACATCTGGACACGCTTCATCAAGAACTGTGCTGAGAGTTTCACTCCAGGAGAACACATGACCATAGATAAACAGCTGTTCCCTACCAAGGTTCCTTGTCCATTCACACAGTATATCGCAACCAAGCCAGACAAATTTGGGATCAAGTTCTGGATGGCCACGGATTTGAAGACCAAATATGTCTGCAATGCATCTCCTTACTTGGGAAAGGACCCCAGTCATCAGAAGGGAGAGGGTCTGGCAGAGAACGTGGTCATGAATCTGATTGAGCCATTTTGGGATGATGGGAGAAATGTCACGACGGACAATTTCTTTACTTCACGGTCACTGTCGCACAGACTGCTGCAGCACAAAACAACGCTACTGGGCACGGCGAATAAAGTCCGATCGTGAACTTCCTCAACTTGCAAAAGACACTGCACGGCGAGAGGTATTCTCCACTTCAGTGCTTAGAAGTGTCTGCTTGACAATTTATTCACCTAAAAAAAACAAGACTGTGTGTGTTCTAAGTTCCATGCACCAAGACGTCACGTGATGATCGGTGACAGCAGAAAGAGGAAACCCAACCGAACAGACTATAACCACATGAACGTATGTGAATGTGTGTATAATTTTACATTAGTGCTACAATGTTTTCTGATGTGTACTATACAGGCCTATAGAAAAAAAGCACATATACTCATGACTCTCTCTCTCTCTCTCTGCAAATGTGCCAGGCCTCACAGGTAATTGGTGTGTTTGCACAACAAAAGCTCGAGAACAATGGAGCTGCAGGCCTGTGAAAATCTCAGCAGGGGTGCTACTAGGTGTGAGGTCCAGGGAATTTACCAAATTTGCGCAGGTTTAGTAAAGCTAGTGATGAGCACCTTCCTTGGGAGATTCCTCTGAGGAGAGATGTCCTCTCTCAAGCAGGGTGCTCTATAGTAATTCCTCCATGGACAGTTCGCCAAAGGGTTGGCTCCATTTACCCTGAAAGTTTACGCATCCCCCATTTTGGCATATCATGCCCCAATCTATGGGCAGAGACCCTTTAATGACGAGTTTTCTCCGTGGCACCCAGAGGCTGAGGCCCAGAGTGCCTGGGTGGGACCTGGCCATTGTGCTGAAGGCTCTCTCTGAGCCCCCCTTCGAGTCTTTGGCTGAGGGATCTTGAAGGCACTACACAGTTAAGACTGTGTTCTTATTGGCTATTTGCTTTTTGAAAAGAATGGGAGACTTACAGGCCCTTTCTGTGGCCCCCCTTTTTTCTGGAGTTTACTCCAGGTATGGCCAGTGCCTTCTTGTACCCTAGAACAGGTTACACCTCCAAGGTGCTCTCAGTCGTCCCACGCCCTCCGTTTCAGGCCCCAGACCAAGAGAAGCTGAACTGGCTGTGCCCGGTACGAGCACTGGACACCTACATACACAGGACTAGTCCCTGGAGAAAGTCAGATCAGCTGCTCGTCTGCTACAGCCCTCTGAGCAGATAGATAATTGATTTTATCGCATCATCTTATGAGTCCTCTGGTCTCCCCGCTCCGTTCATGGTCTGAGCTCACTCGACCCAAAGTGTGGCAGCCTTGAAGGCTTGGTCCTCTGGAGTGTTTTTTGAAGACATCTGCAACGCTGCAGGTTTGTCCACCCCACTGACATTTGTCAGGTTTTATAACCTTGACCTCAGTGCCACTCCTGGCTCCTCTATCTTTTCAACCTAGCTGTGCCTATACACATTGTTCAGGGAATGGTCAGTCTGCAGACAAAAGATCATTTCTCATAATCTTACACTCCAGTGCTCATAGTTTTAGTTCTCACTCTCCAGTGTTCTGTATTGTTTAAAGTCTAAAATCACACTCTTGATATCACTTAAATTAGGATGGTTCCACTTTTGAGTCTGGTTCCTCTCAAGGTTTCTTCCTCATAACATCTAAGGGAGTTTTTCCTTGCCACAGTTGCCATGGCTTGCTCATTCAAATTAACAGTTAAGGTGAATGGTGCACTTAAATTAGGATGGTTCCACTTTTGAGTCTGGTTCCTCTCAAGGTTTCTTCCTCATAACATCTAAGGGAGTTTTTCCTTGCCACAGTTGCCATGGCATTGCTCATTCAAATTAACAGTTAAGGTGAATGGTGTGCATTTATCCCGGGATAAATGCACACCATTCACCTTAACTGTTAATTTCTGTAAAGATGTTTTGAGACAATGTCTGTTGTGAAAAGCGCTATAGAAATAGACTTGACTTGACTTTTCTCTTACAGAAGCTGGCACAGGCTTCACTCCATGTGCTTTTAATAGCTTCCTGGTCGTGAGGTTACCCCGCTGGTGATGGACAGATTACGCCGTCATCCCGCCTTCCATTGGACAGATTACACACGTGATTCAGAACGTGAACAGCGGAAGCATCCCTAAAGTGTTGCGGTGCAGCATCTCGTTCCTTCAGGGAACTAGGGTTACATACATAACCTAGAGACGTTCTTTATGAAAAACTGCACATATCATATGGTGCTTCATTCTTCTTCTTCTGCTCTTGGCTTATAAAATTAGGGGTCATCACAGCGGATCATCTGTCTCCATACCCCCCTGTCCTCTACATCTGCCTCTTTCCACCCAACTACCTGCATGTCTTCCCTCACTACATCCATAAGCCTTCCACTTTTCCTCCTTCCTGGCAACTCCATCCTCAGCATTCTTTAACTAATATAACCCATGTCCCTCCTCTGCACATGTCCAAACCATCTCAATCTCGCCTTCCTCACCTTCTACAAAACATCCTACATGCGCTGTCCCTCTAATCAAATAATTTCTAATCCTGTCCATCCTCGTCACTCCCAACGAAAACCTTAACATCTTCAGCTCTGCTACCTCTAGCTCCGCCTCCTGTCTTTTACTCATTGCCACGCTCTCTAAATTATACAACATAGCAAGTTTTACCACAGTCTTATAAACTTTCCCTTTCACTCTTGCAGATACTCTTCTATCACAAATCACTCCTGCCACTCGTCTCCACCCACTCCACCCTGCCTGAATGTTTTTCTTCACTTCTCTAACACACTCTTCATTACTTTACTCCATTACTGATGCTGTCTAGCTACACTGTCCCCTGCCAACATTTTACAGTCTCTAATCTCCTTCAGGTTGCATCTCCTACATAGAATATAGTCCACCTGTGTGCACCTTCCTGCACTCTTATACATCACCCTATGATCCTCCTTCTTCTTAAAATAAGTATTCACCTCTGCCATTACCATCATTTTAGCAAATTCTGATTCGTGATCTGCTTATTCGATTTGGCATGCTGGATGCCCTTCCTAACAAAACCCTCCCCATTTTTCCGGGCTTGAGACCAGCGCTTAGAGTGCACTGGCTTGTGCAACCCTAATGGCTGGGTTAATAGTATAATACGCTTCATAAGTGTTTGTAAAAAAAACCTTGTATTAATTGTTTATTATAAATTTTGCCCAAATCTACAAATCAGAATTGTGAGTCTTCCATGTTCAAATTTAACTATTAATATATTTGAAAAGATAACAGGCTGTTTGTGGGAAGCATGAAGGTAGGAGTAAAATGAATGGATTTCTTCAAAGAGCCCTCTATTTGCACAACACACTGGTCCAGAATTTCACTAAATGCATGACTAAACATGGTTAAATATGAAATACACACAAAAAAAGGTTTAAAATGAGCACAGCCAGGAGCATCAGGTTCTTAAGATGTCTCTTGCTTTTTTCCTTAAGACCCATTTCATCAAGTCTTTCAACATTTCAAAGCAGAGTGAAAGTGTATCATGGAGCGCCTGATGGCCTCAGCCTACTAAATGTCTCAAATAAATGTGGGATCCTAAACCTACAACAGAAAACATAAAGGTTTTTGCATGGGAGGTTTTTTTTATTGTTGATTTATTTTATTTGAATTTCTGTGTAGGAGTGTTGCAGCATGGTTTTAACCACACCAGTGCTTCAGTATATGACAAACGTTGTTTTCAGGTGCAAATGTATACTAGTTAAAACCTGCTTTTAAGACTGAATTTTTAAAAGTGTGAAAGTACATGCAGAGAAAATTGCACACTCTGATCGGCTAAATATGTTTTGGCATTTAAAAAGACTAATGGTACTATTTTGACCATGTGCGTAACCATGTCTGCCATAATTTCATTACGGACAGCATGTTAGAACAAAGATAAACATAAAATTCTGCATGAAACTAAGCAAATCTGCCACAGAGATGTCTGAACTTTAATGAAAGTCCAGCTCAGGAGTCACGTGGGACCGCCGAGGAAGATGGCAGCATAGTTGTGTAGCTCCCTAGGCCCACCCATATTTTCAATTTATTCGAGTATATTTACTCCACGTGTATTTCTCAGAGTAAGTGTCCCGTGTGACTAAACACTTGTGAATAAAGAAAAAGTGGTCTGGACCGCGAATGTCGACGTCCACATCTAAATATTTCAAGGGAGCCGCATGACAACCAGGCAGACTTTGCCAGCACACGAGTCGTCATCACCCCAGCGAGAAAGGCTGGACGAAGCGGAGGGCCGCATCTCTAATATGGAAGACGTCACCTCGAAACTCGTCGGAGACGGCGAGCGGCATGATAAACGTGTGGAAGTTATGTGGAACCGAATTGAGGATCTAGAAAACAGAAGTCGCTGCAACAACGTGAGGATGATCGGTCTGAAAGAAGGGCTGGAGGCAGGTGGAATGGTCAAGTGCGTGTATAAAATCTTATCGGAAGGACTGGGTATCGATCCGGATGGAGAGTTCGAAATTGACAGGGCACATCGCGCTCCCGCTTCCAGGCCCAGCGTAGATCAGCCGCCGAGAATAGTCTTGATCAAGTTTCTACGCTTGTCAGCCAGGGAGAAAGTATTACAAGCGGCCAGAGAAAAGGGAATGACCGAATGGGAGGGATGTCGTATTTCCCTCTTCCCCGACATGTCCAGAGAGTTAGCCAGAAAACGAAGGGGGTTTTAACTGCTTCGCGGAGGATGCTGAGAAAAGTCAACGTGAAATATACACTGGCATATCCAGCCTCTCTTCGTTTTACATGGCAAGGGAGGAGTAAGGTGTTTACATCGAGTGTGGATGCAGAGCGGTTTATTAAAGAACATTGTGGTGCGACAGAATGATGGGACCAAATACTCTTTACAAAATCGCCAAAGTGGAGCGTATTAGTCAGGTGCGGTGGGTGGGCGGGTGAGCCGGATAGCGGTGCTGTCTCGGAACAGTTTTGACAGCCAAGGCAGGGCCGGATAGCTGATTCGGCACCTCACGGACCGCAATCTCGAGTTGTTTGGATAGGACGGTCCTCGTTGTTTGGTATGGCCATTCGTTCATTGTTGTCTCTTCTTTTTATTTTGTTTGTTGTTAAGCTTTGGGTAGGGGGTTTGATAATTTGTTACTTTCTGGGGAAAATAGCGTTTTGCTGCTGGAAGTTTTGGTGTTTGAAATGTTCAACTGTTGTTTGCAAAGTTTGAGTAAATGTACATCACGGTTTAGTATACCATTCCCCGATAGGGGGCAGTCATCCAACATATCTGGTTACATGCACCGAAACGTGCGATTAATTTATATCGTGTATAGGTAGTCACATCAGGTTTATAACATGGAATATTAACGGTTGTGGAAGTCCAATTAAAAGTAAAAAGGTTCTGTCGTATCTCAAACATAAACATGTAGATGTTGCTTTTGTGAAAGAGAGTCATTTAACGGATAACGAAGCGCTCAAATTCAAACGAGACTGGGTGGGGCATGTATTTCATTCATCATTTTCGAGCAAACAAAATGGGGTAATGATCCTAATACATAAGAGGCTGAATTTCGTAATGTTAACAGAAACTAAAGACGATATGGGTAGGATTATTTGTATAGAAACCCTCATTAATGGAGTAAAAGTGATTTTATGCAATGTATATGCCCCCAATAAGGCGGATCCGGGTTTTGTTCATAAAGTAAACAAAATTCTTGGTGAAAAAGGGGGCAAATAATTTTGGCTGGGGACTTTAATCAGGTTATGGATGGGGTTTTGGATAAGAGTAAATATCAGGGATCTTCTATGCCAAGGGATAGGGCTGCCCTTTATATGCTAACAGAGGATATTGCGTTGATTGATATTTGGCGTCTGGTCAATCCAAAGGAAAGAGAATATACTTTCTATTCTCATTGCCATAAATCCCACTTTAGGATAGATTTCTTCTTACTTTCAAATTCTATCACTGATCAGGTTGTAAATTGTAAGATTGGAGCAATAGTATTGTCAGACCATGCGGCTGTGGAATTGGATATAGCTCTAAATATTGAAGCTGGTAGAAGGGGAAGATGGCGATTGAATACTGCATTATTGCAAGACGAGGAGTTTAGCAAATTGTTGGCTGAAGATCTGACCTCCTTTTTTGAATTGAATGTGGGAAGCACTGATAGGTTGGCATCTGTATGGGAGGCCTCAAAGGCATACATTAGAGGGAAACTGATTGCATGGGCAGCTAGAAAGAAGAAGGAGGAAAGAGACTTGGTTAAGAACTTGGAAGCAACAATTTGTACCTTGGAGAAGGAGCTGGCTAGACACTACTCTAATGATTTATATCAGGATATTTGTAAATATAAATTTCAGTTACACGATGTATATAATAGAAAAGCCGAATATGCACTATTTAGGCTGCGGACCAGGTTTTATGCAGGCAAGCTCCTGTCCAGACAATTAAAACAGCAAAATGCTGCTAACGTTATCCAGGCAATTAAGAGAGGAGATACTATGGTATCATTGACGAAATAAATAAATGAGATCTTTTGTAATTTTTATGAACATTTATATACATCTTCAGGTGGTCTAGATGGAGAAGAACTGGAACAGTTCTTTTCTAATATAAGGTTACCTAAGTTAGATACATTGCAATCTGAGTCTCTAGACCTTCCTATTACTGAAGAGGCGGTCAAAGCTGCAATCACCTCTATGAACTCAGGTAAGTCACCACGGGCGGACGGGTTTCCAGCTGAATATTATAGGCAATATGTTGATATAGTGGCTCCAATCCTAAAAGAAGTCTATATAGAGGCGTTTGAGACTGGAGAATTGCCTGGTACTTTCATGGAGGCATTGATAACACTGATACCTAAGAAAGATAGGGATTTAACTGATCCGGCTAATTTTAGACCAGTAAGTCTTATCAATGTAAGGTGTTGGCGAGAATTTTGGCATCACGGTTAGAGAAGGTTCTTCCAAGTATAATCTATAAGGACCAGGTGGGCTTCATTAAGGGAAGGTCATCAGCCGATAATGTGAGAAGGCTAATTCATCTAATGTGGCTAAATTCTTCAGAAAACACCCCGATCGCGGCTATATCCTTGGATGCGGAAAAGGCTTTCGACAGGGTGGAATGGGGCTTTTTGGCCGCAGCCTTGTCGAATTTTGGGCTTGGTCATATATATCGTTCCTGGATTGGTTTATTATATAAGAATCCTAGAGCAGCAGTGATGACAAATGGCGTGACTTCCTCATTTTTTACAATTTCAAGAGGTACTCATCAGGGATGTCCACTGTCTCCGTTATTATTCACGATGGTTTTGGTTCTGGCCATTATGATCAGGGCAGACCCAAACATTATGGGAGTAAGGGGGGGAGGGGAGGGGACGGAGCACAAATTGATGTTATATGCGGATGATATTATGTTGTTATCTCGTGATCCTCTCAAATCTCTACCTCCATTAATGAGTGTTATACTTATGTGTTATAATTATATTCAAGAGTGTCGGGATACAAAATAAATTGGGTGAAGTCTGAGGCTATGACAATATCTAGAACATGTCACTCCCATACAGTGACCCAATTCGGTTTTAAATGGGTTCCTAAAGGTATGACATACCTTGGGGTTAAACTAACACAGAACTTGGAGGATATAATGATGTTGAATTATGAGCCGCTGCTAAAGATAAAGCACAGTGGGAACATCTGAAACTCTCTTTGTGGGGTAAAGTCAATGTTGTCAAGATGGTTATTGCTCCGCAGTTTAATTATATATCCATGATGATACCTGTTAACATTCCAGACCCTATCTTCAAAAGATATCACAAAATTATCAAGGACTTTTTATGGTATGGAAAAAGACCGAGGATTAGAATTAGTAAATTGACTTCCCCAAGGGATAAGGGGGGTCTTGCATTACCTGATGTAAGACTGTATAACCTCTCTTTTGAAATGGCCAAGCTGGCTGAGCATTGAAACAAGACAGATTCTGAGGTGGACTGGATCAAGATAGAACAGAAACTGGCCTCACCATTTCATCCCATTAACGTTCTCTCACAATGGTCTGAAGCTAAATGGGACTCAAATCCAGTGACAATGCACTCAAGACATGTTTGGAACAAAATTTATAAACTGTGCAGGACATCACATTATAGTCAGTCGTATGCATCACTATGGAGGAATCCTGAAATTTGCATAGGTAAAGCAAGTGTGTTTTGGAAACAATGGCATCTTAAAGGGGTAACTGTGATTGGTGATCTGTATGAAAATGGTGTTTTTATGTCATACTCTGAATTGGTGGGAAAATATAATATTGGGGGTCAAGGAAATTTTTGGTAGTATCTGCAGATTAGACACTGTGTCAAGAGCAGATCTAATACAAGTGATAACCCTGTTTATACCTATCTTCAGTTGCCGCATGTAGTTCAGACTGCTTCTATGTGTTACAAATCAATGCTCAATGTAAATGCTGATACCTGTGAGAACCTGAGGACTATTTGGCAAAGGACTTGGGGATAGATATCCATGAAAACGATTGGCTGTACATCTTATCTAATGTGGGTAAGAACATAACGGAAGCTAGAGGGAGGTTCATTTATTACAAGGTAGTACATAGATATTATTATACACCATCTAGGCTTTACAGAATGGGTATAGAGGAAAATAATCTGTGCTGGAAATGTAAGGAAAAAGAGGGTACTTATTTGCATATGATTTGGGAATGTTACTTTTTTTTTTACACCCATTTTGGTGTAAAATTCTGGGCGTAATGCAAGAGTGGATAGGATCTAACATACCTGTGGAACCACGACTATGCTTTCTGGGAGATAAATCAGTGGTACCCAACATAGCAAAGAATGTGTTTACTCTAGTTAAGATTGGTTTTATTACAGCTGCCAGGATGATTCTACGCAATTGGAAATGCCCAAAAACCCCAGACTTGAAAGATTGGATTGAACGGGATGATTGAAATTGCTTCGTACGAGAGCATGTTGGGGAGATTGCATAGTGAGGGAGGCATGAAGAAAACATGGGATCATTTCTGGCAACATTAAAAATGGTTTGAATAAGTGGGACTGATCAACAGCTGTTGTAATTAACTACAATTGTATTCCACTGATAGTGACTAGTGGCTGAATGTGTAATAGCAAGGAGGATTATTGAATGCCGTGTTGATGTGAAGTTTGGACTGTTGAACAATAAAAAAAATGAAAGTCCAGCTCAAAGGTTGCCGTTTTGACACCATTGTGGAGATTCAACGCGAACCACAGAAGGTGCTTGATGCGCTTTAAATAAGAAGACTTCCAAGACAAATTACAGAAGTGACAGAAACGCTGGGAGCGCTGTATTGCTGTGCAAGAAGACTATTTTGAGTAGTAGTGTGCAAACAAAGATAAATCAAGTACTTTTTTTGTAACACTTTGAGAAGTGTGCAGAAATTCCAAACATTCAGTTGTAAACATATGCAGCTGTAAATTGTTGGTGATTTAAATGCTTTTCATTTAAGATCAACCAAGAAGCCTTGTCACTGTCCTTGCAGGTGGTTAAAACAACTACAGGCAATATCAAGTAAGATAATCTATATTTTAAATATGAAACTGAAAGATGAAATTGTCATTGCCGCTTGGTGGTATCTACTTAACACAAACATACAGTTTAGCATTAGTTCAACAGCAAGCATAACATTTTGAGAGTAATAAATGATGCATGATATTTTTTTAAGTAGTTGAAAAGGTTTTAGGCTCACAATAATTTTAAGTGATATCAATTAATATGATATATATTAATTGATTGGTGTGCTAGGAGTAACATTAGAGGTTGAGTTAATTAAGCAAGGATTTTGTGACAAAAATGATAATAGGAACATTATAGCCATAATAAATCATCATATCATCATCATACCTAAGTACATCAGAATGCAAATACTTTTGTACTTTTACTCAAGTAAAAGTTTAAAGGGAACACTTTTACTTACTTAAGTAATATTTTACCTAGTGTATCTCTACTTTAGTTTAAGTTTTGTGTACTTCGTTCACCACTGATATTGAGTTCAGACATGAAAATCTAAAAAAAGAAATTAATTTTTATTTACATTAATGCACATTCACAGATCAAATTTGAGTTACAAAAACAAACTGGGGATTGTATATGTATAAATATATAATAATGTTATTAATAAATGTATATATATATATATATATATATATATATATATATATATATATATATATATATATATATATATATATATATATATATATATATATATATCTATCTTCTTCTTCTTTTGGCTGCTCCCATTAGGGGTCGCCACAGCGGATCATCCGTCTCCATACCACCCTGTCCTTTACATCTGCCTCTTTCACACCAACTACCTGCATGTCTTCCCTCACCACATCCATGAACCTCCTCCTGGGCCTTCCTCTTTTCCTCCTACCTGGTGGCTCCATCTTCAGCATTTTTCTACCAATATAATTCATGTCCCTTCTCTGCACATGTCCAAACCATCTCAATCTCGCCTCCCTCACCTTGTCACCAAAACATCCTACATGTGCTGTCCCTCTAATAAACTCATTTCTAATCTTGTCCATCCTCGTCACTCCCAATGAAAACCTTAACATCTTCAGCTCTGCTACCTCCAGCTCCACCTCCTGTCTTTTACTCAATGCCACTGTCTCTGATCCATACAACATTGCAGGTCTCACCACAGTCCTATAATCTTTCCCTTTCATTCTTGCAGATACCCTACTATCACAAATCACTCCTGTCACTCTTCTCCACCCACTCCACCCTGCCTGCACTCTTTTCTTTACTTCTCTAACACACTCTCCATTACTTTGCACTGTTGACCCCAGGTACCTGAACTCCTCCACCTTCTTTACCTCTTCTCCCTGCAACCGCATCACTCCACTGCCCTCCCTCTCATTCACACACATGTACTCTGTCTTACTCCTACTGACTCTTATTCCCCTTCTCTCCAGCGCATATCTCCACCTCTCCAGGCTCTTCTCAACCTGCTCTCTACTCTCACCACAAATCACAATATCATCTGCAAACATCATAGTCCAGGGAGACTCCTGTCTGACCTCGTCCGTCAACCTGTCCATCACCACTGCAAACAGGAAAGGGCTCAGGGCCGATCCTTGATGCAGTCCAACCTTCACCCTGAACCAGTCTGTCGTACCTACTGCACACTTTACTGCCGTCACACTGTCCTCATACATGTCCTGCACCACCCTCACATACTTCTCTGACACACCTGACTTCCTCATACAATACCACAACTCCTCTCTCGGCACCCTGTCGTACGCTTTCTCTAAATCCACAAATACACAATGCAGCTCCTTCTGTCCTTCTCTATACTTCTCCATCAACATCCTCAAAGCAAATAAGGCATCTGTGGTGCTCTTCCTCGGCATGAAACCATACTGTTGCTCACAGATGGTCACCTCTTCTCTCAGCCTGGCTTCCACTACTCTTTCCCATAACTTCATGGTGTGACTGATCAACTTAATTCCCCTGTAGTTACTGCAGGTCTGCACATCTCCCTTATGTTTAAAGATCGGTACCAGCACACTCCTTCTCCATTCCTCAGGCATCCTCTCCCCTTCCAGAATCCTGTTAAACAATCTGGTTAAAAACTCCACTGCCATCTCTCCTAAACATCTCCACGCTTCTACCGGTATGTCATCTGGTCCAACCGACTTTCCATTCTTCATCCTCTTAATCGCTGCTTTCACTTCCTCCTTACTAATCCTATCTACATCCTGCTTCACCAACTCCACATCCTCCAACCTTCTCTCTCTCTGATTTTCCTCATTCATCAGCTGCTCAAAATACTCCCTCCATCTTCTCAACACACTCTCCTCACTAGTCAACACATTTCCCTCTCCATCCTTTATTGCTCTAACTTGCAGTACATCCTTCCCAGCTCGGTCCCTCTGCTTGGCCAATCGGTATAAATCCTTTTCTCCTTCCTTAGTGTCCAACCTCTTATACAGTTCCTCATATGCCTTTTCCTTGGCTTTCGCCACATCCCTTTTAACCTGCTGCCGCATCTCCTTGTACTCCTGCCTACTTTTCTCATCACTCTGTCGATCCCACTTCTGTTTTGCCAACCTCTTTCCCCTAATGCTCTCCTGCACTTCCTCATTCCACCACCACGTCTCCTTGTCTTGCTTTCTATTTCCAGATGTCACACCAAGTACTTTTCTAGCTGCCTCCCTCATCACTCCTGCAGTAGTTGCCCAATCATCCGGCACCTCTTCACCACCACCAAGCCCCTGTCTGACCTCTTCCCTGAACCTCACACTACACTCTTCCTCCTTCAGTTTCCACCATCTTATTCTTCTTTCAAACCTTACTTTCCTCCTCTTCTTCTTCGCCTCCAAAACCATCCTACAGACCACCATCCGATGCTGTCTAGCTACACTGTCCCCCGCCAACACCTTACAGTCTCCAATCTCCTTCAGGTTGCATCTCCTACACAGAAGATAATCCACCTGTGTGCACCTTCCTCCACTCTTATACGTCACCCTATGATCCTCCTTCTTCTTAAAATACGTGTTCACCACTGCCATTTCCATCCTTTTAGCAAAATCTACCACCATCTGCCCTTCCACATTCCTCTCCTTAAAACCATACCTACAGATCACCTCCTCATCACCTCTGTTCCCTTCACCTACATGCCCATTAAAGTCTGCCCCAATCACCAATCGTTCTTTCCTAGGTACACCATCTACCACTTCATCTAATTCACTCCAGAATCTTTCTTTCTCCTCCATCTCACAGCCAACTTGTGGAGCATAGGCACTGATGACATTTATCATCATCCCTTCAACTTCCACCTTCACGATCATCACCCTATCAGAAACTCTCTTCACCTCCACTACACTCTTACTGTACGCTTCCTTCAGAATCACCCCTACACCATTTCTCTTCCCATCCACACCATGATAAAACAGTTTAAACCCACCTCCAATGTTCCTGGCCTTACTCCCTTTCCACTTGGTCTCCTGAACACACAACACATCTACCTTTCTCCTCTCCATCATATCAGCTACCTCTCTCCCTTTACCCGTCATAGTACCAACATTTAAAGTACCAACCCGAACCTCTACTCTCCTACACTGCTCCTTTTCCTGCCGTCTCTGTAGACGTCTTCCTCCTCTCCTTCTCCTCCTTCGGCCAACAGTAGCCCAATTTCCACCGTTACCCTGTCGGCTAACGATACCTGTGGCGGTCGTTGTTAACCCGGGCCTCGACCGATCCGGTATGAAATTCTTATTTGTGATCCGCATATTTGATTTGGCACATGTTTTACGCTGGATGCCCTTCCTAACGCAACCCTCCCCATTTATCCGGGCTTGGGACCGGCACTAAGAGTGCACTGCCTTGTGCCCCCCTAATGGCTGGGTTTTATATATATATATATATATATATATATATATATATATATATATATATATATATATATATATATATATATATATATACTTGTCTGCTGCATTAGAACACAATGATGCTTCTCTTGCCTAACACCTATATACAAAGTCAATTTGGTTGGTTTATATACAAGGAAACGCCTGCTGGACAAGCAGGACCAAATGTTACATGAAAAAACTGACTGATTTTAAAAAAGTGAAATCTAATGCAATCCAGTAAACTTGAATTAATGTGTTTTACTTTGGATTTAAATTAAAAGCTAATTTGCTGACACCCCTTCCTCACCAGTATGATTAATGCTTTGTATTGTAAATAATCTCCATAAACAGAAAACAATTTTTTACATAAAAAGGAGTCTCCAGTGTAAGCACTTCGTAAACATTTAATAAAAGATCATCAGGACTAAGGACTGATACATCTGATACAAGGACTGGGCAACAGAAAAGAGGAAGTATTTCATTGTATTAACACTGAGAAAGAATAGATAGAGGATGGTAATGGAACAGGTGTGTACATAATAAAAAAATAAATAAAATGGTGCTTGTAAAGACTCAGAACACCACCCTGCTGGTGATTATTTTCCTATAACAGCATGCACTGGCATTTCCTATTTATGAAGCACCACTCCAATATTACTATAGTTATGTACAGAACTTGGATGAATGCTGGATGAATGATTTTTATGTCCTAGAAAACTATGCTAGTAATCAATTCTGCATACGTATAAATTGCTGTGTGTACCTTTTACAACTTTATTTTACTTTATTTATTTTAATAAGAAGCTCAAATGTGCACTGATGGAACAGAAATAGAATGTATAATTCATACACAAAATTAATAACTTTTAATATAACATTAAAAACAATTAAAATAACATCACAACAAGAATGCCTCTGATGGAAATTTGGATAAGATTTAAAAACAATTTCAACAATACTTATGTAACGCTTATACAGTAATATAAATCCCTCCCAGTGGCAACAATGTACACCAGATAAGTTCGCATTATTTGGGGCAACTATCCAATTTTTAGAGTATAAAGGAAAATAAAAAGTTTTGGAAACTAAAACATTCAGCTCATGGAGCATATCTGCTTCTCACTAGTCGTTATTGATCATGCACTGAGAGAAGAAATGTCAGTGGTTTCATTGTCCCTTGGTGTCACTTGGCCTTTGCTGTTAAATCCTATTAAGTGGTATCTATTGCTGCATCCAAAATGTCATAGTGAGGGGAAAACATACACCATATCCATAAAGAAGCAAAGAAAGAGTAAAATATAGAGTAAAAATTTTTTTACACTTGTGAGCTCAGACATAGAGCCACTCTTTACTGATGTTTCCCTCCTTTAATCCCAGAAACTTGCAAGGTGGTGGAGTAAAATTAAAAATGTGTTCCTGTAGCAAGCCCTAGAATCCTTGATTTTCCCACAGCTTACTTGTTCTCCCTCCTTTGCAAGGCCTTTGAGAGATTTCTTCATGAAAGCCTTCCCCTGTCTTTGACAGTGACTCCCACTGGATAGGTGAACGCCCTACACCCTGCTTATGAGCAACTTCTGCCCTCTTCCCCATGGGATAGTTAGTTCAACTATAGTGACCGTCTTTGTGGAGGTGGACCAGGGCACAAAATCAGGCTGCAAGGAAGGATCTTTTGGGACCTGGCAGGCAAGGTTAGATCTCATATTCCAATCACCTGAAGTGGCATGAGAGACCATTTCTTGCCAAAGCAGCTGCTCCGAATCTAACCCCCTCATAACTGGCAAACTGGATCAGCTGCAATTGCTGATGTTGCTGGGCTGGCCTATTTTGCTTCCAGCCTGCTTGCCCCTAAGGATTGCAGCTTTATTTATAAATAAAAAAACACCACAATGCTATTATTCCTATTTCACCAGATTTGGATGTAAATGCCTTTACATTAAAGCTGAAAGCCTGTATTTTGACCATGTTCTTTAGTTCCAATTCCAACATACTTGGGAAAACAGCCAAAAACTGTAATTTTTTCAATATGCAAATATTTATGGATCCTCTCTGAACATCGTATACACACTTACTGTCTGCACATATAAAGTGAAATTGATTAGATTTAATTGGGATTATTTGCTTCAAAGTAAGCTGAATCCATGTGCTTGCAAGCACAAACACACACACATTCTTGCAACCTTAACAAATAGCCAGAAATTACCACTAGCTCACAAAATCTAAAGTGCTGATATAGAGGGAAAAAAGAGAAGAGCAATCAGTAGAAAACAGCTGTATTCTTTCACATATCTATCCACTGGAAGGAGACTAATCAATATACATAGGACTTTCAAGCAGCAATATAAGCAACCTAGCATGAGACTGTTATCACAAATTAATGGATCTGTTACAAAAGGGCATTTTGCTAGCCTGATTTAAGTGCTCCTTCCATTAGAGGGAAGAATTACCACATCTGTACAAAGTTATGCGCAATAAAAAGTTATTTTATGGAGGTAAATTCAAGAAACATTGAAATAGTCACTAACATGGTATAGAAAAGAAACAAACAAGTAGGTATCTATAATCCATAACAAAAAAATTTACATTTTGACAGCAACACTTTTTTTGGAATTGGTTTTGTAGTTAGTTTATATTTATATATAATTATGCTATATATATAAGAAAGTTAAGAATATAATTCTAAGAAAGTTATATATAATAACATATATAACTATATATAAGTTTATAGTTAACTATATATATATATATATATATATATATATATATATATATATATATATATATATATATATATATATATATATATATATATATATATAGTTATATATAATAACATATATAACTATATATAAGTTTATAGTTAACTATATATATATACATATATATATATATATATATATATATATATATATATATATATATATATATATATGTATGTATATATAGTTATATATAATAACATATATAACTATATATAAGTTTATAGTTAACTATATATATATATATATATATATATATATATATATATATATATATATATATATATATATATATATATATATATATATATATATAAAGGTTATATAGAATTCTAAGAAAGTTATATATAATTATGCTACATGAACACTTAATAAATCAAATATTTTCAAGCAACCAAAGTCAACATTTATCAATAAAAATGGCTTAGTCAAAGTAAGCCATTTATGCTTTTTATCACTTCATGATAAATGTTTTTTTTTTTTTTTAAAGGTTTTTAAAGTTGAAAGGTCTAGATTACATGATATATATATAAGAAAGTTAAGAATATAATTCTAAGAAAGTTATATATAATAACATATATAACTATATATAAGTTTATAGTTAACTATATATATATATATATATATATATATATATATATATATATATATATATATATATATATATATATATAGTTATATATAATAACATATATAACTATATATAAGTTTATAGTTAACTATATATATATATACATATATATATATATATATATATATATATATATATATATATATATATATATATATATATATAGTTATATATAATAACATATATAACTATATATAAGTTTATAGTTAACTATATATATATATATATATATATATATATATATATATATATATATATATATATATATATATATATATATATAAAGGTTATATAGAATTCTAAGAAAGTTATATATAATTATGCTACATGAACACTTAATAAATCAAATATTTTCAAGCAACCAAAGTCAACATTTATCAATAAAAATGGCTTAGTCAAAGTAAGCCATTTATGCTTTTTATCACTTCATGATAAATGTTTTTTTTTTTTTTTAAAGGTTTTTAAAGTTGAAAGGTCTAGATTACATGAAGACCAGTTCAGCACCTGGACTCTTCTACTACAAAGTCATGCTATTGCAATAGATACAGTATGCAGTTAGCATTGTCTTGCTCAAATATGCAAGGCCTTACCTGAAAAAATATGTTTTATTAATTGACGCATTTGTTGCTCTAAAACATGTATATACTGTTCAGCATTGATGAAGCCTTTCCAAATGTGCAAGCTGCCCATTACACAGGCATTATTGCACCCCCATAACATTAAAAATGTGGCTTTTTGAACTGAGTGCTAATAACAGGCCAGATGGTCCCTCTCCTGTCTGGAGTACATAGTGTCCATTTTCTCCAAAAAGAAATAAACCTTTCCACTTTAAAAATTAATACATTTTAAATAAGCATTGGCCCAGAATAGATGGCGATGTTTTTGGATACATTAGGGTAAACAACCACTGTCAGGAAAGTTGCAGAGATATGGTTAAGATAATGACATGACATGGAAGTTGATTAATTTTTTAGGATAAGACCAGGAAGCTTGTGACAGATTGAGTGAACTGTAGTGTATATATGCTGATAAATATCCAAACAACAAAACAGTTTAGGGCAGTTATGTTACCCCTTTTTAGCTTCTTCTAGGTCTTGTAAAGCAAATACAATTTTCAGTAAACAGGTAAGGAATTCAGGGCAATACATTAAATGGTTAAAATCAGATGGCTTTCTGATACCAGGAGGCAGTTTAACATTTTGCCCACTCAGACATATCTTTAATGAGATCTTTGCACAGTCCAGTGGACAAGCCAGAATCTCATTTGTGGACAGTGTAGCACGAAGTGTCAAAAGGAACATAAGGACACATAGGTACACTTTCCAATAATACTCAAAGTAAATTACAATAATCATGATGTATTTTCAGAGTTTTTAGTCAAAAATTTACTACAGATAGGAATTATGGGATTCATTTTTAACTGTTTTTGTCTTATTCTGTAGGTTGGTTTCAAACAGATTCACCACTAGTTTAATAACATGAGTAATAACTAATAGAATAAACCATAATAAAATGTGGTACAATTGAGAATGACTAAATATTATAAAATAATTATTTAAAAACATTTGTTTAGTTATTTCATATTTTATTTACTCTTTCATATGCATTATTATTATTATTTATATTAACTTGTAAACTAATATTGTCTTATTTCTATTTTAATCTTTAATATTTACCCTTTTAATGTCACCAGGAATAAAAAGTATTTCACTACATATTGAACTATGTATGGTTGTGTTTACCATATCAACAATTACAAATACTTTTTGTTAATTATTAGTTTGTTTGCTTGATTGGTTGATGAGCAACTGCTATACAAGTCCCCTTGTAATTGGTAAGTATGGAAACAAGACATGAAATTTTTTGGTACTAAGCATGGTTGCCAGGTCTATGGTATACAGTTTTCCATGTTATCCATTTACTTCTTTAATTTATTTGGTGTCCAGAATTTTATTTTGGTCCAGACAACATACCATAACTGATTCCCCGGGTGGATCTTAAGCTCACAATATTGCCTTTATAGAGGTTTGCTTGTTCTCCTCGAGTGTTTCCTCTGGGTTGCTTTTGATTTTTCTTTACCTCTCACAAAACATGCCGGCAAGTATCTCATGTGGGACGTTTCTCTTCCTCGCTCCTATTGATCTCCCATTGAGGTTTGAAATCCAGATCCACCAAGACCACAGCTATTCTGAAGTGCTTGAACAATGAATGAATTAATTTAATGGCTTTAATTTTTTAAAACCTTTATTTAACAATGAAAGTTGAAAGCCAACAGATAATGAAGCCTTTGGAATATATATATATTTTTTAATTCAAATTTAATTTAGATGAAGTGAATGGTAGTTCCCTATTCAGGAACGCCTCGTGTTGTCCACACTCTGAACCATGTGTGAAATCTGGCTAATAGACAAGTCATGACGTCATTGGCGGGCGACGTTGTGACAACCAGGTGCTACAAAATGGCTGAGCGATAGTAGCAACATTAGCTTCTGCTTGTTCAGGTAAGCGCTTTATGTGTAAAATACTGTTCAAGCATGGCTAACAAACAAAAATACTGGCTGTGTTTTCATCCTTGCCCCTGTTTTATTAGGGGGAAGGACACATTTGATTGGTGCGTTGTTTGTTTGGGGGTGGAGCATGCTCAATCGGCTCTTAAGGGAGTCGATTGTTCGCATTGTAGCTGCATGGCTATGCGCACGCTTCGCCCCCTGGCAGAAGGCATGGAGTCGAATGTATCCTCTCCAGCCTCCACTGCCAGGTCAAGCACCTATTTTCTCGAGAAAGCACGCCCAGCAGCTGCTTCTTCTCCCGGTGCGATCAGCGTGGTGCTTCACATTTCTCCCTCCGAGGAGTAAAAGATGATATACGCTAGCGAGTCCACAGACTCCTCACAGGCTGTGCTGCACTAGGAGCTCGTTGAGGTTGTGATGCGGGCCGTGTCCAAGCTTGAGCTAGCTTGGGTGGTCAAAAAGTGGAAGCAGCGCACACCTTGTAAGCTGGATGAGCGCTTCCTGCGCCCCGCAAAACACCCTCCATGCCAGGGCCTACCGAGGTGTCCAGGTCCTGGGATACCCCATATGTGGCGTGTACTTTTTCCCAACGATCTTTGCTGTACGCGAATGTAGCTGGGGCTAAGGAGTGCGGCTACGGGCAATGCGGAAGAAAGACGCTAGTTAGCTATCTCTCCTTTACCGTAGTATGAGGGTCGTCCTGAGGGTCGTCCTCGCTTCTAATAAGTGGGCATAAGACCTGATAGCTTGCGGTGTACACCTCGTTCCACGGTGCCCTTCCCTTCACAGCACCAATGGGAGGCCAGGCCATGCTCCAGCCATTCAGGTAGAGGAGTAAAATCGCTGCGGATGGAGGAGACCCGCCGCCTCTCAGGAGGCTTTAATGGCTGCAGGGCAATGCTCCAACCGCTCTGGAAGGGTCAGGGCCCAGCCTCGAGAGGCTGGTTTCCTTAAGAGACTTTCTGACAGCATGGAGAAGGCTGCCAGACGTGTCTCAGTGGTTCCTGTGAGGGGCTAATAGATTCAATTCGGGCCCTCTCCTCCCCAGTTCAACATGATGTGTCCCACCATGGTGGGACCCGAGCAGGCTCTCCTGAGGAAAGGGGCCATCAAGGTGGTTCCCCCCCTAGGTCAGAGAGTCAAGCTACTACAGCCTGTACTTTGTTGTTCCGAAGAAGGATGGCGTCCTATCCTAGATCCTTGAACCACTCACTCATGAGGCTCAGGTTCAGGATGCTCGCTCGCAGAAAGATCATGTCTCAGATAAAGTCCAAGGACTGGTTTGTCACGATAGATCTAAAAGACGCATACTTCTACATAGCCATCTTTCCCGCACACAGGAGGTTCCTGAGGTTTGCTTTCGGGGGCGAAGCTTACCAATACCGGGTCCTCCCCTTTGGCCTGGCACTCTCACCCTGCACCTTCACGAAATGCATGAATTGCTGAATCACTGCAGTCAGAAGAGTAAGAGAAGACCTGTAACTCACTGTGAAGCAGTTCCAGAGGCTGCTGGGTCTCATGGCAGCAGCGTCCAATGTGATTCCACTTGGCCTCCTCCACATGAGACCCCTCCAGTAGTGGCCCCAGACAAACGTTTCTCCCAAAAGGGCAATCCACACGGTACCATTAAGGTCTTGCAGCAAACCCTTCGAGCCTTAGATGTGTGGAGAGAACTGATGTTCCTGTCCCAAGGCCCCGTCCTGGGAACTCCTTGTCGTCGCGTAATGCTAACGATGGACACGTCCCTCACGGGGTGGGGAGCGGTCATGAGTTCCTGCTCCGCCCACGGTCGGTGGAGCCGCACCTTTCATGGCACATAAACTGCTTGGAGATGATGGCTGTGTTTCTGGGTCTGAGGCACCTCCTCCTAGACCTGAGAGGCCGCCATGTTTTGGACAACACTGCGGTGGTCTCATAAATCAAACACCAGGGGTCCCCTATACAAGCTGGCACGACGGATCCTCCTTGGTGTCCCAGGGGAAACTCCTCTCACTGAGAGCAGTGTATATCCCGGGCCAGTTTAATTGGAGAGCAGACACCCTTTTGAGGCAAAGGCCGAGGCCTGGGGAATGGAGTCTCTACCCAAAGGTGGTGGAGAAGATATGGCAGAGATTTAACAGAGCCCAGGTGGATCTGTTTGCAACCCAGTAGACCTTGTAATGTCTCCTCTGGTTCTCTCTCTCTTACCCAGCCCCACTGGGGCTGAACGCCATGGTGCAGACGTGGCCGAGGCTACCGCTCCCTGAGGGGGCACATGACGAGTCCATGGAGGAAGTCGAAGCAACTTTTTGTCTGCTATGGCCCTAACGGGAAAGGATTTCCGGCTAGTAAGCAGACTCTCAGTAGGTGGGTTGTGGATGCTATCTCATCATCTTACGAGTCCTTTAGTCTCCCTGCTCCGCTCGGGGTCAAGGCCCACTCCATTTGAAGTGGAGTGTGGCCTGGTCCATTGGAGTCCCACTCCAGGACATCTGCGACGCTGCGGGCTGGTCCACCCCGCTGACCTTTGTCAGGTTTTATGACCTCAACCTTAAAGCCACTCCGGGCTACTCTGTCCTACGTGCTGGTTGTAAGGCTCTCACACACTAGGCAGGGTCTGGTCAGTGTGGCATGATTGGACACTCAATCCCATAGCGTCCCTGGGCCACACTCCCTGCATCCCTCCGGCGCTTACCTTCTCTTTTTCAGAAGCTAATTTCGCTACCATCACTCAGCCATTTTGTAGCTCCAGGTTGTCGCGATGTCGCCCACCGATGACGTCTTGTCTATTGACCAGATTTCACACGTGGTTCAGAGCGTGGACAATGCGAGGCGTTCCCATATATATATATATATATATATATATATATATATATATATATATATATATATATATATATATATATATATATATATATATACACACACACACACACACACACACACACACAGTATATATATATATATATATACAGTGAGCAAAATAAGTATTTGAACACCCTGCTATTTTGCAAGTTCTCCCACTTAGAAATCATGAAGGGGTCTGAAATTGTCATCGTAGGTGC
The DNA here is from genome assembly GCF_946808225.1 of Silurus aristotelis. NCBI lineage: Eukaryota > Metazoa > Chordata > Actinopteri > Siluriformes > Siluridae > Silurus > Silurus aristotelis. The sequence goes on from NC_139591.1 coordinate 14,587,427, forward strand.
ATGTCCACTGTGATAGACATAATCTAAACAAATAAAAATCCAGAAATCACAATGTATGATTTTTTAACTATTTATTTGTATCGTACAGCTGCAAATAAGTATTTGAACACCTGAGAAAGTCAATGTTAATATTTGGTACAGTAGCATTTGTTTGCAATTACAGAGGTCAAACGTTTCCTGTAGTTTTTCACCAGGTTTGCACACACTGCAGGAGGGATTTTGGCCCACTCCTCCACACAGATCTTCTCTAGATCAGTCAAGTCCTGTTGCTGAGAAACACGGCGTTTGAGCTCCCTCCAAAGATTCTCTATTGGGTTTAGGTCTGGACACTGGCTAGGCCATGCCAGAACCTTGATATGCTTCTTACAGGGCCACTCCTTGGTTATCCTGGCTGTGTGCTTCGGGTCATTGTCATGTTGGAAGACCCAGCCTCGACCCATCTTCAATGCTCTAACTGAGGGAAGGAGGTTGTTCCCCAAAATCTCGCAATACATCGCCCTGGTCATCCTCTTCTTAATACAGTGCAGTCGCCCTGTCCCATGTGCAGAAAAACACCCCCAAAGCATAATGCTACCACTCCCATGCTTCACAGTAGAGATGGTGTTCTTGGGATGGTACTCATCATTCTTCTTCCTACAAAAACGTTTAGTGGAATTATGACCCTAAAGTTCTATTTTGGTCTCATCTGACCACATGACTTTCTCCCATGACTCCTCAGGATCATCCAAATGGTCATTGACAAACTTAAGACGTGCCTGGACATGTGCTGGTTTAAGCAGGGGAACCTTCCATGCCATGCATGATTTCAAACCATGACGTCTTAGTGTATTACCAACAGTAACCTTGGAAACGGTGGTCCCAGCTCTTTTCAGGTCATTGACCAGCTCCTCCCGGGTAGTTCCAGGCTGATTTCTCACCTTACTTAAGATCATTGAGACCCCACGAGGTGAGATCTTGCATGGAGCCCCAGTCCGAGGGAGATTGACAGTCATGTTTAGCTTCTTCCATTTTCTAATGATTGCTCCAACAGTGGACCTTTTTTCACCAAGCTGCTTGGCAATTTCCCCGTAGCCTTTCCAGCCTTGTGGAGGTGTACAATTTTGTCTCTAGTGTCTTTGGACAGCTCTTTGGTCTTGGCCATGTTAGTAGTTGGATTCTTACTGATTGTATGGGGTGGACAGGTGTCTTTATGCAGCTAACGACCTCAAACAGGTGCATCTAATTTAGGATAATAAATGTAGTGGAGGTGGACAGTGTAAAGGCAGACTAACAGGTCTTTGAGGGTCAGAATTCTAGCTGATAGACAGGTGTTCAAATACTTATTTGCAGCTGTATCATACAAATAAATAGTTTAAAAATCATATATTGTGATTTCTGGATTTATTTTTTTAGATTATGTCTCTCACAGTGGACATGCACCTACAATGACAATTTCAGACCCCTCCATGATTTCTAAGTGGGAGAACTTGCAAAATAGCAGGGTGTTCAAATACTTATTTTCCTCACTGTATATACACAGTATATATATATATATATATATATATATATATATATATATATATATATATATATATATATATATATATATATACTTTCTTTTGTTGAATATTCCAAACGCTGTAATTACACACACACACACACACACACACACACACACACACACACATACACACACACACTCTGTCTCTAATATATGACCACATCTATTATATATTCTCTGATAAACAACACTGCAACTCTGAGGATATAACAAGGCCATTATCCAAGTGTGAAATCTATCTATCTCAGGATTTTCTCCAGTCCATTGACCTTAATTAATAACCACGGGCTGATTGATTTCACTTTCAGGCTGACCACACTGACTGATTTTTCGTCTGGCCGTTATCATCTTGGCACAATAGCAAATGAAATATGTGCAATCATGAAGCTAGAGGGGAAAAGTTATCCTCGCCACGCAGTGTGTTATCAGACTTTGAGGCATCTTTTCAGCTGTGTTGTGAGATGAATGTAATCACAAGTGTGAGAAAACTTTTTGTGCACTTTTTTGTCTAGTTGAGGCAAAGTGAGAGTTTGTTTCACTATGGAGAAGCATGTCTCTTCTCTCATCAGGACTCTTTTTCGTCGTTTATCATGTGCGGTTAGATGTTTCAAAGTGCACAAGCGCTTCAATAAAGCGATTTTATGTTCTGCATGCAAGCAATCTTTATTCTAACATCTCTGAATACTATTGCCTTCTAAGCATTCTAAAATAAATAAATAATAAATACATGCATGCATAAATAAATAAATGGATTGCTGAAATAGCATAAACCATACAATCCAGAAAAAGAACACATTTCTGCTTATATGCCTACTAGCATTTAACAAAATGTTAATAAAAAGAACTGGGCAATGTATGGTTAATGACTATGATGTGACATGATCTTTTAATGAGAGATCAAGTCAAGCCAAGTTGCTTTTATTGTCAATTTAACCATTTTGTCATGGAATATAAACAGAACAATGCAGATGCAAATGAAGGAGAATGAATGCCAACAAAATCCAAAAGAACAATCTAATTTGTGGACAATGTAGCACGAAGTGTCAAAAGAGACTTCAGGAAACAAAGGTGCACTTTACAATAATACTTAAGTTAATTATACTAATATTATGATGCATTTTCAAAGGTTTCAGTCCGTTAAAACATATTTACTTCTTCTTCTTTCGGCTCCATACCCCTCTGTCCTCTACATCTGCCTCTGCCAACCCAACTGCCTGCATGTCTTCCTTCACCACATCCATAAACCTCCTCCTTGGTCTTCCTCTTTTCCTCCTTCCTGGTGGCTCTATCCTCACCATTCTTCTACCGATATATCCTATGTCCCTCCTCTGCACATGTCCAAAACATCTCAATCTTGCCTTCCTCACTTTGTCTCCAAAACGTCCTACATGCCCTGTCCCTCTAATAAACTAATTTCTAATCCTGTCCATCCTCTTCACTCTCAATGAAAACCTCGACATCTTCAGCTCTGCTACCTCCAGCTGCACCTCCTGTCTTTTACTCAATGCCACTGTCTCTAAACCAAACAACAATGCAGGTCTCACCACAGTCCTATAAACTTTTCCTTTCACTCTCGTAGATACTCTTCTATCACATATTACTCCTGCTATCACTCTTCTCCACCCACTCCACCCTGCCTGCACTCTTTTCTTCACTTCTCTAACACACTCTCCATTACTTTGCACTGTTGACCCCAGGTACCTGAACTCCTCCACCTTCTCCACCTCTTCTCCCTGCAACCACTCCACTGCCCTCCCTCTCATTTGCACACATGAACTCTGGGTTTCTCCTACTGACTTTTATTCCTCTTCTCTCCAGCACGTACCTCCACCTCTTATCATAGTCCATGGAGACTCCTTTCTGACCTCGTCCGTCAACCTCTCCATCACCACTGCAAACAGGAAAGGGCTCAGAGCCAATTCTTAATGCAGTCCAACCTCCACCTTGAACCAGTCTGTCGTTTCCACTGCACACTTCACTGCTGTCACACTGTCCTCATACATGTCCTGCAGCACCCTCACATACTTCTCTGACACACCTGACTTCCTCATACAATACCACAGTTAAAACATATTAACTACAGATAGGAATTATGTGATTGATTTTGTAAGGTTTTTGGCTTATTGGTTGATGTCAAACAGATAAAATAAACGTTAATAGTGGAGATCAAGGGATACAATCAGAAATTAGGTTTGAAAGAACTGGACAGTATATGGTTAATAAATATCATATAGCAGAATCTTTTAATGAGAGATCAAATGGTAAAGTTGCTTTTATTGTAATTGTAATTGTTTTTATTGTAATGGAATATGATAAAAAATTATAAACAAAAAATTGGCAGAGCTCAGGTGATAAGCAAACAACATGAACTAAGATAAAAATAACATAAAAATTGAGAAACATGAAACAAAGTCTTTGTATACACATAACTGAGCTTAATACTTAGCAACTAGATGATGCAACACAGGGTGTAAACACAAGCTAATCACAGGCTAAACTCACAACAGATTTAGACAATTAGGAATTGTGAGGAAATGAATACAAACAAAAAAAATCAATAAAAACAAATCTAATAATATGTTATTGCGATGTGAATAAAACTGGAGAACCTGCAAAAAATCCACATTTAAAACTCAAAGACAGTAACCTGAGCCAAGGAACCAGAACCCTGTAACAGCAAAAATGTGCACCACCATCACGCCCCTTTGCCCAACAATTAAAAATTTGTATATTTTATATAAATTATATAATTAAATAAATTTTAATTTTTAACGAAAATTTTGTATATTTTCAAACTTACAGTACATGGGCTTTTTTAAAAACTTCAACATCATTCATAGAGAGTAGAGTATAAACACTGTACAACTAAACACACAAGGTGTTAGTTTAAAGCCTTTGTTGATTTATTACACTTGTAAAGGGAGCCGCACCGTGGCTGTTGTTCTGGTTGTTTTCCTCCATCCTTTGAGGCTCTCATAATAACTGTAGCTTATCATTCTTCTTGCTGCTTGTCATGTATGTGCTCGAACTACAAACATTCACACTATAAGATGCTGGAATGTCTGTACCCTTGTTTTCAGCAACTCTGTGAGCGCAGATGTATTGTACACTTAACTGGCTACAAGATTTTTTATCTCTTTCAAAGCACTGGGTTTCTTAGCAATTTTTCCTAGCATAACATCTTTTAAAAGTTTAATTCCAGAGATTTTTTTTAAACAGGTTTATTAATTCAGGTTTATAAATTTTTTTAAACAGATTATTATCATTAAAATGAACATCTTCTATCTCTGAAATTCTGGCAAATCTGGGAATTGACCACTAGACCTTGTCTGAAAATAAATACATATTGCATATCATATAAAAGTATTACATAATTGCAAAAGAGATTTCCTCAAGAGTGCTTTGAGGCTACATCTATGCTAATCAAAATAAATTTAAAAAAACATTTTTATTTGGTTTATTCTTGAATTTCTGTCAGGACTGAAGCATCTTTTTGAAAATGCTCCCCTCTAGAAATCAAATAGGGGTTATTATGTCATGAAAAAAACAGCTAAGATAAATAAAATAAATTTCATGTAGCCCATTGCCCTATGTTCATATTAAAAGGTAATTATTGGCACTTGTGAGCTACACTGTGCAGCTTTGTGACATTCCGATTACAAACAGTAAATGCCAGCTTGTTTAGTCTATAGTGTAAAGACTGTTTTGGGCTGCATCTGTTGTTTTTTGTTTCTGTTAGATGTTTTCTTAAGGGTTTTTTATTTTAATTATGCCTATTGCAGAATCAAAGTCTTTCTCTTTTGGGATTTGGTGGTTCGGTTCTTTCATGACGTGATTTTTTATTTTTTAAGTAAACTTAGTGAACTGATAAAAGTCTAGTTGTGTTTGCTGCCCATTAACCTGATGTACAATAGAGGCAGAGGATAACATTACAAAGAACATATTTATTTTAATCACCACATTATCTGTGTAAAGCTGCTTTGAGACAATGTTCATTATTAAAAGCGCTATACAAATAAAAATTAATTGAATTGAATTGAATTACCACCTCATAGTCTACCCACAAAGTAAAAGTAGTATATAATCAAGAATGATTATCATCCCAGTAAGGCTGTACACATAGATCCTGAATTGTTCCACTTACACACGAGTCATTTGCCATCAGTGAAAAGTTAAACCTGGCATCCAAGTTTGAAATGCAAAACTGAGTAAATAGATTATTAATATTTTTATTTTGTTAGTTTTTTTTATATATACGGGTTACAATGTCTAGAATTCTACACATATATAAAATAGTTCCATCGATTTATTTGATTGAATTTTAAATAAAATAGTTATTAGTATGAGAAACAGAAAAAGAGAGTAAGAGGGAAAGGGTAAGATTGTGGGTATAAGTTACGTGCGTTTGTGCCAGAAACAAACAATGAAGCTGCTGATGTTGAGTCCTTTGACTAGTTATATTTCTCATTTTAATGTTTTCTTTTTAGTAAATTCATCTTGTGCCCAGCCAAAGTGTTATACTGACCAGAACTACCTGTGTGTTTAAGAGATTAAACTTCCCCCTTACAGCCTTTTATAATCAAGCATTCAGACAGACTAGGGTATAAAACACACTAGCTGTGTTAATAAGGTAAAACCTTACTAGATTTCTGGCTATTGCAATGCTTTACCTGCTGTTAAACTAGCTAAAAAAAAATAGTTTATGATGTTCTTCTTTACTTTTCCTTAATCAAAGCTGAACCCAATGAAATATCAGATTTAATAGGGCCTGTTATATTAAATCTAGTATTAAGAAATAATAAAAGTAAAAACTGGAGAACAGGTGGGTACCAGGAACTTCAATTTGATTTTCAATTATCGCCATCAGAAGATCTCATCTTTCAGGAGGAATGTAAGTAGCAAGCAAGTATTCCTATATAAAGAAAAGGCAGTTTTAATGTTTTTAATAGTAAAAAAAAAAAATTGTAAAAAAAACTTCAAAAAGAATATGGCAAAAACCATACTGAGACTGTAATCATGATTCTTTCTATTTATACACAAATCTGTAAATAATGTTTATATATGTCCATTTATTCATGCTTTGTTTCTGTATTAAAAATACATCCTGTACATGTGAAGTGGAACCTTATCACTTAATAGCACTAGTGGCCAGAAGCTTTACTACTCAGCTTCCTCACTTTTCTGCCTCTGATGCATGTCAAATTATTACAAGTAGATCAATCAATTTAACTAAAGTAAGAGAAGGACAAATTAGCATGTCTATGGTGTCAATCAGAGTGTGCACATGCCCTAGATTTCACACATCGCAATAATGAATACTCTGATTTATTGTATTCCTAAAAAGCCAGACAAAGCATTAATTATCAAAACAAAGAACATGTTATACTTTATATGCTCTTTGCACTATGCAAAAAAAAAATACATATATTAATAAGCATTAACGTGTTCCCACACCCATGACTAATCTCACCTATAAAAGATTCACTTCTCTGAGGTGCAGCTTGTTTAAAAAGGGGAAGCAATTTTTACATGACATGAAAAGAAAGAATGTCATCCGCCCATGTGTTAAAGAGGTCACACTTTTTTTTTCTTTTTTTTCCATTTTAGGCTGAACTAAGTTAATATTTATCCAAGAGTGTGTCATGTTTCTTTGTGTGTGATTCGTTATTTGGAGGTTTACAGAATCCTTAAAACCTCTATAGCGTTATCTCGAAGACAGATGTTTTGTCTGCATGAGGACAGACCATACAGTTTAAATAGATTTTTTTTTCTTTTACAGCATGTGTGTAAAATTGAGTTAAAGCCCTGGCTTGGGGAGAATGGCTATACAGTAAATGAAGGTGAATGTCATAATTTTTTTGTGTGTGTGTTTGATTTTAATAACAGAAGACATGTTTTGTTTTTTGCAGTTTCAGTAAAAAAAAAAATGCTGTGTGGTCTTGTCTGCATACCATCGGCTGCATGTATGTGTGTGTGTGTGTGTGTGTGTGTGTGTGTGTGTGTGTGTGTGTGTGTGTGTGTGTGTGTGTGTGTGTGTGTGTGTGTGTGTGTGTGTGTGTGTGGTGTTTGGATGACCCTGTTTCTTTTGTGTTTTCCACTTACTTTCCTATCATGTTTTTTTAGGGAAAAAAGAAAGAAAGAAAAGTCTTTATTATTGATGGCACTCCTATTCCCAGTCCATCCTTGGGCATTTCCATCAGGCTTGTTTTTCTTTCTGCATATGAAAAACATTTAATTAAATATGTATATGCTTTAAATATTACAGAAACCGTCTTAATTTCAAATCTCATGAAGCTCCTGCAGTTTTTACATCCACACACATTTCAGATTTTACTCATGAAGGCCGTCATAATTAGAAGTTTAAATGAGGAAACTGCTTCAGGTTTAAAAAATTAGGTGACATGATGATTTGATTAACTGTAAAAAAAAAAAAATGCTAATTAAAAAAATATATATCTTCAGGCCAGACTGTTTGAAAAGTAAACATACATAGTCTTGTTCTTCTTAACTAACTGGCTCTGTTGTCTAAATTTAGTAGCTTATTAAGATTTTAAATAAGCAGATGTTAATTATTTTTTATATCTTGTGCCATATAAAACATTTTTTTTATAAAAAGCATGCAATGGTTAAAAAAATGTATCACAGGATACATTTGCAATCCACTCACATCTGTTTTAGTATCTGTTTAAAACTTTTCAAAGAGGGCAAGATTATAGGCAGTTTTTGTTGTTTTGTTTAAGTTGGCTTTTTTTTAACCTTCAGTAACTTTCATTTTACATTAAATTTCAAATTTGTTTTTATTTTTTTATTTGCCTTACATACCTATTCATCCCCTGGAACTTAAACAGAGATTATAATATCATGACCACTGCAGACTATCTATAAAGCTAGTGTCAGCTATTTATTAGGCTTTAGGTTCTATTAAGCTAGGTTCTCTGGCACACTGTTTACAAAAGATACATTATATATATTTTTTTAATATAATTGATAAAAAAAAAATCCCTGGTAAGTTAGCTAACATTAGTCTTGCTAATACTAAACACAATTATTTACAGTTCTCTTTTTGCACAATGTACTGTATAACATATTATTCAGTGGGCATATTGTTCGGTGCTATTTTATATTTTTGTGTATCTTTCCTACACTGTCTTGTATTGTCTTTTTTGTATTTTGTCTTGCACTGTTTGCACTAGATTGCACTTAACATGGACAACTTACTTTAGTCCTTAGCTCTGTATTCTGTATGTAGCTCTATGTTGTGTGATGTAGCTCTATGTTGTTTTATGTAGCATCAGGGTTCTGTAGAAACGTTGTCTTACTTCACTGCGTCCTGCATCAGCTATATATAATTCAAATGCTACTATCTAGCTATCATATAACTAGATAAAACCATAGCAACCTAACTTTACTTCCACTAATAAATAATGCAATTACTACTTAGGTAGCCAGCTAAAATTAGATTAACAAATACATAATATATACATAATTTCAGTTTATTAGTTGACATGATTAAACCCTTGCAAGTTATAACATTACATTAACTACCGAATTTTAACAAATCCAGAAGCCAGTTTCTTTAGAAACAGCCTGATATAATTCAACCTACATTATCAAGGCTGTTTTTTATTTTTTAATTCAGTACTAAGTTAACTATAAAAAAAAAAATGTAGCAAGCAAATTTGGTTTTATATTAGGTTTACTGTCACACAATAATCATGTGTGCCAGCAAGCTTTAATGCTGCCAGATTAGTTGCTGTCTTGCCATAGACCATGTCCCAGTTAGCATGTTGGAATTGATATTAAGTCAATTTGGCCCAAATAATAAACATGCTGTGTGTCATACATAATTATTCCTATCCTGACATAGCAGCAGAGCAAAACGATTGTTTCTAACTGCATTTCTTTGCATACACTGGTTTGCTGTCATTTGCTGCAGAGACAGCCGTGATTCCCAGCACACACATCCTCCCTGCAGCACAAATCCTGGTGCACTTGCAGACTTGTCTTTGAATGTCTGGCTTTCACCGACACATACTATTTGAATAGCCTTATCTCTGCAATCCACAAAGCCTGAGAGCATGCCAAAAACGAACAGAGCGTCAATCACACAGAAAGAAGACACGAATGATACCCCCCTCCCATTTACCTACAGTTTGCAGCTCAGAGCTGCTTTAGGTGTAAAAGATAAAGTCATGAATTGATTACTAAAGACTCAGCTGTGCTTGTAACAGCTAATGTACTATGCAATGTTTACATTCGTGACAGGGTGAGAAATTTAATTATTTGAGAGCTGTATCTGCTAAATATTCATTTATTCAGCTCAATTTTTCTAGTTTCTTTGCAATGTATTTGAACCTGATCTGAATTGTGGTGTTGTTTGATTTTTATCAGTCAAAAGTTGTAAAATTATGAGTGGCAGCCTTTTGATGGACACAGCTTTAATAAACAAATAATGTTCATTGGGATTCCGACAGCATGCTTTGTTCAAAGAGCCTTATGTAATGAGTTGCACAAGTGTTGTGAGGTAAGGTGGAGTTTTAAGAGGCATGTCCCAGTGGATTTGATGTAAATAAAGTTGAAGGAAAACCTATTACCTATTTTTTTTGCAACTCAATTCAATTTAAATTTATTTGTATAGCATGTTTACCAATGGAAAGTGTAAGGAAGCAGATTTACAAAAAATACATAAAATAAATAAATAAATAAATAAATAAATAAATAAATAAATAAATAAATAAATAAATAAATTGTCAGAAATTAGCTTGAGAGGAACCAGAATCAAAGGGACCCAATCCTCATCAGGATGACACTGAATATTCATTCATTGTTGTTCCATCCAGGGATTATCAACTGTTTACCAATGGACACTCAAGTGTAAAACTGTTAATGGCAATTCCAGCCCTAAGCCATTGCAGCAAACCGTTTATATTAATTTGAGTCAAAATCCATCTTCATGGTTCTTGAGCATAACCCTCCATTGAGACCTCATGTATCTTTAGGCTGTCCACGTAGAATCATTCTCAGCAGCAGCAGCAAGTGGTTTCCAATCGAAGAGCAAGCCATCCAGGAGTGGGGCATCAGCAGGTTCAAGGTATCTCAGGAGTATGTGTAGCTTGACAGAGAGAAAAAGGGGGGGGGGGGGAAATAGGGATAGAGAGAAACATGGATTATTACAGTAGGTAGGCTTATTCTCATAAATTCATGACACCCTCCGCCTGTTTGCACTTTTTTACATAAGTTTGATATTATGTAAATTCACACATTTTTTGTATCATATCAGTGCACCATTTATCAATATTTTTATGCTGCAAACAAACACTAAATTCCTTCCAGATTGGCAAGTTTTTCTTGCTACCCAATATGTATACATTTTTCACAAACAGCTGACTTGCATTTAGTAACACCCACAAAACTTAATACAAGGCAAATTACAGAAAACACAGAGTGCAGAAAATTACAATGGTAAAAGTGTGGCTCCTAAGCATGATGTGCACCAAATCTTCCAATTAAGCAGTTCAGCCACTGTAATGACTCAGCTACCAAAAACACACACTAACTCTTCCTTGTTTTATAAGGTGCCAATGTAATCCTTATACATGTTATTTGTGACTTATATGACTTGAAGCTGATCAACTGCTTCACATTAGTATATATACCTAAATGAACATTCTTGTTCTATGTTAAGGGTTTATCCGTTAATAACATTTCTTGGCATTTCTTGTTTAAATCCTTGTATGCAGTTTTACAACATAAATTCATTCTTGTTAAATGAGCCCCAATTATGAAGTACTCACTTATTGGACCAGATGCAGGGTTTTTTTCTGATAGGGATCTTAAGGGAGTTTTACTAGTCACCAGTGGATCAGCAGTATCACAGCCCTATTCACAAACACACTGATCAGTATGCAGACTCATGCAAATTCTCTTGTCACTTGAGACCCATCAAAGCTGTTCCAATAAGCTGAGAGATACAGACGAGTTGCTTTGTGCATAATCCTAACTAAATGAGAACATTCGCATGGCACATACCATACCTAGTATAAGATCGCCTCAACATATCGAACGTTGACGTTAAAAGCGTCACGTTAAAGTCAGAAATTTGCTAATTTAATGATAGTTTTTTTTTCTATAGAAGCTTTTTTACAAGAAATATTGTATAATTTTGGGATTTGGGAATTCTAGGAACTCATCCAAATATCTTTTTCAACATAATAACCATGATTCTAAGCTATACATCCTAATTTTTCGGATGTTCTGGATTTAAAATCCTGCGTATAAAAGATTACTAGTTTTTAAGGTCATTATATTGCGCATGCAGATGTGCCTTAGATCACTCTACATGTGTCTCTAATCTTGACATGAAATAAAAAGCCTGGGTGTTGGTTTTCTTCAGGAGAGGCTGCACCAAATATTAACTTTGGGGTGTAAATACATTTTTAAGATAACATATAATTTAAAATGTAATTGCAATACATGTTTAAAAAAAAAAAAATAAATTAAATTCCACATTTGTTTAAGCTCAAAATATAATTTTATTGGATGTTAATTTCAGTTTATTTTAATTAAATTGTATTTTTTATTTTACTTTACTTTATTTTATATTATATTATATTGCTAAATTTAATGTAATCTTATTTTATTTCTTTTAGTTTTTACAGTTCATATGTGGAGTATGTGCATTCCTGTACTAATTTGACATACTATACAGACTAAACCAGTATACACAAGCATATGTGTTGAAGCATTACAAAGCATCTTGCTTTGAAAGATCACTTATTCCAGGCCTGAAATCCCAGTCACTCTTATTGCTGTAAAGCAGAGAGCTCTAAAGGCTTATCTACTCTTCAATGAAAAATAGAGGAATAACGGGCGCTTGCTGAATGTCACTCGAGCTTGGTGGATTTGTGCAATATCTTCCCTGTGTGAAGCTAATTCCCCTTTTATTGTTTGCTGGCCCAGCTTCTGAAACTTGTGTTTCAATAATAGTATATTTAAGGAAAGTCTAGAGTCTCCTGGGTTAATATTAGTTTAATTTTTATTTATTTATTTATTTATTTAATAATAATATATGTGCAAATTGCACATCTTCAATTAGAATCTAAATAAGCATACATGTTCTCAACATGAGTCAACATAGTGTCATTTCATGAATTAGAATGGATTATTTAGTTTTTTTGACACACCACTGGTTATTTTCTATTTAGATAAGACATTTAAGACGTCTTATCTTATGCGTTTTTAAATAGGTAATGCTCTACATATTTTATTATTGTTTCCGGTCAATACAATATATGAAAATATGGAGATGTTTAATTTAAAAAAAAAAAAAAAAAAAACTTTTTTTCTCTGTCTGTTTGTATACCTTGTACTTTAATTGGATAATGTGTGCTTACTACAATCAAATGTTACATCCCTGTTCATGATCCGTAATGCTTTATGTTGTGTTTTCCTCTCAACGCCCTTTTTGGTAAACATATAAATTGTAAAAGATTTTTGTTTAATTAAAAAAAACACTATGTTTGTTGTCGATCATTTTGTTTAACCTGTACTTGATTTGGGAAGTGTATGCCTACTTTTATTACGTGTTTCATGGCCAGGATATGTAATACTCTAACAGGCTTATGCTATGATTCCTGCTAATCACAGGCAAGTATGGGGAAGAGGTTGATAGCACCAGCCTACACAACAATATGTCTGACTTACATCACATATGTTAGAGGAAGCCCGTGTAACACTTCAGCTTCTCTGTATGGTAGATTTCGTATGATAGGGAGAGCTGGTTAAGTAGGTTGGAATTGGCAGTTGAACAAATTAGGGAGAAAATGGGGTGAAAAACTATGCTGGAGCTCGGCCCTGCTAGTTAGTCTCTTCCAGCCATCCTTTATGAAGGCACATACTGTATATCTGATATGAATGATTGGTTGCCCAGGCAGACACTCAAAGGTGTCTAGCATGATGTCAGAGCTGTCTCCACGCATACGTATGAACTCTGAATCTGAACTTTCCTATGGACCTCATCATATTTTCACGGCTACTGAATGCAGAGAGTACAGTCGAGACTCTTGGGGAAAGTTCGCTGAGTTCAATATTATGTCAAAATTCACTCCTTACCTGGTAAAAACCCACTGACAGAAAACTTACTTTGAGATTACACCATCCACATCATCCTCTAGACTGCTGACCTTTTTATATTATATAGAAAACTTATTCTGTGGTTGCAGCACTTTCCCCCCTTTGCTCGTGACCACAACACTCCGTCGTACACATTTTGCACACAAACACGGCTCTTTCCTTTGATTAATAAAAAAATTTAATAATGATATATAGCTGCTGGCTTGGGATGTAACAGACAGAACAGGACCCAGTGGCTAGGTATCAGGTAAACAGAAAGAATCATGACTAGCAAAAATTATTTTGCGTACAATGTTTACCTGGCACTAATGCAATTTAAATATATTTAAAATATGCAGTTAATAGATACATGTAATGGAGTCTTTCGGTTTCAGAAGATTGGAATGTTAAAACAGGGAAAAAAATCCATGGCAAAATTACAGTATGACCTGCATTTCACACAAGTCAACTAACGTCTAAGATGCACTACATTATACCTGATGGAAAAGACAATCTCTAAAACAGTTTAAAGAGGTTGATTTTACCATCTTCCTCTGCTGGACAAATAATTATGTAAGCCCTTGTGTGTAATTCTTTGTTCTTGGTTACATTTGATTAGCCCTTTTTAAAATCACACACATAGTTCTTTAATCTTCAGATTGACTCTCTGAGATCTCCTGGATTTTCAAAAGATCTTAGCTTAGAGCGAGAAACTGTCATTCTAAAACCTACTTATTCTACATCAAGGAGGAGAAAATAAACTGGGCTTATCACCTTCTGTTGTAGGCCTTGGTTTTACATCTCAGATGTTAAGTAAAATCAAACAAGTAAAAAAAAAAAACCTAACCTGGGTGGATACAGAAAGCTCACGCTGAGCTGAAGGCAGAACATTAAAAAGATTCATGCGGGCAATCTGTCGAGAGAAAATCTTCTCAGCTTTAGTTACTTTTTTGGCTAATGAGTCCTGAAATATGTAAACGATTACAATTGCAGCCACTACTATATAAAGAATAAAACACTAGGGCACAGTCTGTTTTAGGGAAATAATCAATAACGTGATTTAAGTGATGTTACGTTGCCCAAACAAAAGCTGAGTCCCTGTTACCACTCAAATTTTATTGGGATTGACATACTACTAAAATAAAATAAAATAAACCCACACAAACTTTCCATGATGAACACTTTCCCATGGTGGAAAACTGCTGTTACAGAAAAATAATCAACAGTTTCTTACCAAGTGGATTTAGGAATTCATCCAAGCTGTGATAGGAAAAGATAAATGACCACTGAGTTTGAGTGTGAAAAAAAAAAAAACAATTGGGAGGACTATATGAGTCAGTGCTCTTAAAAAATCAAAACACTAAAATCAAGACAATTTGGGCATCAGACATTGAAGCTGTACAAAGCTATCAAACCTGCTCCACCATCATCATCTTTAACAGCCTGTTGATTCCCAGGTGACATCTCTGAATCAAAGCGTTCTTGCCAGACACTGAACCCCTGGCCTGTATTCTATTTGTTATTGCTAGGCATGGAAAAACGAGGCTCGGTTAGATGGATGTGCAACATGACAGGTCATTGATAGGGAGGTAATTGTTTACCTTGGCAGGTCGCCACGCTTCAGCACGGAGGCATGATCAATCAGATTGCCGACACGCAAAACAAGATGTCTGCTAACTTTTAGGGCTGACAATACAGCAAGGCAAGGTGATGGAAATTCCTCAGAGCAATCAGTGCCAAGGTGTTCTCTAGTCAAGATTGACATTAACACTGTGCAACATTTCAGTTGTCACTTAGACATACTATATAGTTATAAAAATGGCATATATGCTTTTAAATGATTGACATGGATGTCATAACTACTAGACATAATTATTTCCTTGAATCTGATTGGTCAGGTTTCACAATTTATATTGTTATTGTTTCTGCAGTAATGACTTCTTTGTAGAAAAAGGTCTTTTGGAAGGAGTCTCTAGTGCCAACACAACCAAAGCTAAAGATATTGTAGGTTCTGACAGTAGTTTCCATCTGTAATTCAAATGATGAGGTTTATATTAGTGCTCATCATTTTGATAATAATACAGGGACTTGAAAGGCAAGCAAACTTCCTAATCAAAGTCTAATGATGTATGTGATTTAAAAAAACAAAAAAACCTCTTCCATAACTCAAAATTCCTACTCTGAATATCAACAGCACTTTTTTTTTTACTTTTTACCCATAACAGTTAGCAGCCTAACATGTTGCCAACAAAAAGACAAACAAGGAGGAGTCAATTTTTTCCCTGACTTTCCACTTCCATGGCTATAGTTAGTAGTATATCTAGTAGTTAGTAGTAGCTTTTAAATGATTTTTCTTATTATTATTTGAACTTAATCCATTTCCATCTGAAATAAACATGCATGTTTAAGCAACCAAGAAAACATTTGAAGCCTACGCTTGCTAATATTATTTCTCTAACTCAACCATACTTCTGATTCTAGAGGGGATTTGATTAGAACAGAAAATCTGTGGAGCTGCTGCTGTCATCAAATGTGTTGATTTGAATTGGTGGTAGAGATCTGATTTTCTCAATTTTGTTTAGATTTTTTGCTAATTTGATTGCATTTATTTACTTTTTATATTATTATTGTTATTATTTACCTTGTTTTGTAGGGCTGAGATATTTATACTATTAGCCAGAAAATGTTAATATTTTTTCAATCCAAAATAACAATGACAGCATTGATTTGATGCTATAGAAAAGGAAATAAAGGTCTTTGGGATGTGTTGTTATGGATAATAATCCATTTTGGGATGGTAACATGTCACAGAAGCACTGTTGTTGTTTGTGTTCCTATAGCACGGCACACCTCGTTGTGTTACGTTCCACTGTTAAATTTATGTTTATGTATGCCAGAGAAACACCAAAGTGACTAAGCAAGCAAACTTGCAAGGTTATTCCCAATGACACCAGAGTTTGAGGTTTGATAATAACACGCTAAGTGGGTTATAAATTGCGGGCAAAAAACATAGCTCTTTGCTCTGTTGTTGGCCCAAAGATAGTGCCTCTTATCAAAGGGAAGGGCATACACTCCCTGAAGCCCAAGACGAATGAGCTCCAGTCAGGCATGCACTGTTTGACCAGAGCAACTTGAAGGCCGTGATAAATGGCCATGTCACCGTGTGGTTAACCAGTTTTGCCCTGGTATTACATATGCATGGAGGCTACGGGGTGGGCCCAGCCCAACCAAGCCCTATCATCATTGTCTTTCCAAGGCCTTTTCTCTCTTTCTCTCTTACTCAAAAAAGAAACAAACTACGATGCTGAGATAGGAACTATTCAAACAATGATTAATGCACAATATCTGTTCAAATTGCTTGCTATCTCAAAGGGTATTCAGGACTTCTCTGTGACTTCTTCCTTCTACTCTGACTCTTTATCTTTCCTGCTGGTTTAAAGACCTTTACTCGGACACCAGGGCTACTGATTAAGCTCACAAGCTTGTTAGACTTGTAAGTAGGTGTATCTATTTAAAAAAAAAAAAAACGTGGTTTTTGTTCAACTGTTCATCTTGATCAGAAATTCAGGATTGTTTAATGATTGTTATTTTAACCTTGAACCCCTAATGTTTGAAAAACAGCTAAATAAAAGGACAAAGGCAGTTAGAGTGAAGTCCAAAGAGTCAGTGCCCATCTTTAAGCAATTAAAGAGGATTTTGTCTTTTCTTTCTTGACTTTAAACTCCTTTAGATATGAAGTGGCTAGAAGAAAGCCTAAATAAATAAAGACTAAAAAAACAACAGCAAACACATTGTGTGTCTTATCATCTTGCTTTTCACAGCATGTCAAGCAAAGACAGATGATAAGTTTTGTTTGGCTGGATCCAGTGTAACAGAATAATGAACTAATTAA
Source organism: Silurus aristotelis (assembly GCF_946808225.1). Lineage (NCBI taxonomy): Eukaryota > Metazoa > Chordata > Actinopteri > Siluriformes > Siluridae > Silurus > Silurus aristotelis. The sequence continues at coordinate 14,604,970 of NC_139591.1, forward strand.
TTACTACAAGGGCTGCTTCAGCGCGGAGGCCTACTCCAGAGTGTACATATCATTCTCTCACTCATAACGTGCTCTGACATTTCCACATGTTCCTGTGACACACATTTATCTTTATTTTTGGGAAACTGTTTCCATACAATGTTTAATGTGCTTTAGCTAGTTTAGAGGTAATTGAAAAAATTGTGACAGATAAATAGTGGGAAGTAATTAAGCATTTCCTTGTGAACTTTAACTTATACAGTGCTATACAACTTAAGTTATACAGTAAAAGCAAGTGCACTTTGACTTTTGTGTACTTGGACTGGTTGCATATAATAACACAGGAGATAAATCAGTAGCTTGTTGACTGAAAGCATTGCAGTGCATGAGATTTGTAGTCCATGAAGTCCAATGAGTTTGGAGTTATTGGTTTACTGTGACTTGACATGTTCACTTGCTGAATATATTCATATACTTAAACAATATATTTAAAGCATATATGCAGCAATTAAATACTATTATAAAAATACATACACACTGTGAATAAAAATGCAATGATTTGCATATCTCATTAACACATTAGGTTATGATACGCGATTATGAAATAGGGTAACAACAAAACCAAAAAGTCTAGAAAATGAAGTGTTACTAAAAAAAAAAAAAAAAAAAAAAAAAAAAAAAAGAAACAGTTCATTATCTTCAGCAAAAATGAAAGCAAGAAAGCTCTGTGCACAAGGGCAAAAATATATATTGTATGCTTGTGATCTCTGGGCCCTCTGGGGCATTGGCATGGCATTGAAAATAAAAATTATTCTCCAATGGAAATCACTGCAAGTGCTCAGGAACTCACAGTTCACTGTGCCTGTCAGGACCTTCTGGTTTTTCGGTGCACACTTCCGGGTCGGTGGCCATTTTGCTGTTTTTCCCGTGCTGCCTGGTATTTAAGGACTCTAAAACCCTTACTCTCAGCAGGATTATCTCTTTGGTTTTCCCCAGGTTTTCCTTTTCTGACTGCCTGTTTGGATTTATGGACTACCGTATTTTTCGGACTATAAGCCGCTACTTTTTTCCCACGTTTTGAACCCCGTGGCTTAAACAACGAAACGGCAAATTTATGGATTTTTCCTGGGTTTTTCCCGGTTTCACAAACTTCAAGCCAAAAAACTGAGCGACATAACATTAGACCAATTAAATTTCCGAACGGAAATGAAAAAACGCACCTCACCTGTGTTCTGAGCTGCACGGCATCGGGAGAAAAAACTTCCACCAATGGTGATTTTTAAAGATAAACTCCCGATAGAAATAGTTGTGAAAGGAAGGAGGAAGACAGTAAACAATGACTTTCTTGGTAGGCTACTGTTTAGATACAAGCCGTTGTATCGCGTTGAGTTAGGGTCATGGGATAGCTCACTAACTCCAGTTGCAACAGAAATCATATAAGCACAGACAGGTTTCCAAAACTCATGCTTTTTTATTTTTCTTGGCAACAGCGTTACAGGTTAGTCAAAGAAACTTAGAAATGAGCATCAGAAAATAATAAGGACATATTCCTCGGCCTTGCACACATGCAGTAATAGCGGAAAAATGCGGCGGCAGGCTATTCCCAAAATGCCGCTCTGCTCTTAAAGGAGCCACAACATATTTCACACATTACACTGTGTAACAGACTCTGACTTTTGTTTAAGCCTGTGTGAAGTTCATTAGTTTCAGTGTAGACACTGCTTATAGACAGGTGCGGCTTATTTATGTTCAAAAAAAAAATCTTTGTCAAATTCAGTGCGGCTTATATATGGGTGCGCTTAATAGTCCGGAAATTACAGTAACTATACCCCTACACCCTACACAGTTTTATAAACTGTTTTCGTGGACTGTGTTTTCTGCTCTTCCCGCAATGCTTTCTTATTAATACTATTGAACTGTCTTTTTTTTTGGTCTGTGTTTTTGGGCTATTTTTGGGATCTTCACTGCTTACATGTTTACTCCCCGGCTGTGTGATTGAAATCTCTTACCTTAAACTCTCAGCTCACGACCTGCATTTTGGTCCTTCTAGTCTCTGCACACTGACAGAATAATCCGGTCCTGTTGCTGACTGTGTTTTCTGACAGAGTAATTTGGCCAAACTTGGACCTTGCAGATGCACCAAAGCATTGGGCTTGCCCCACCACAAACTGGCAATTCATGGACACATCGGAGATCATTGATCTTTGGATCAAGGCTGCCGCTCCGCTCCAGAGTCCCGCCAAAAAACGGCATCTCTGATGGTATAGGAGTGCATTAGTGCCTATGCACCACCAATGCTTAAAGGTATATACAGGGTTTGGAGCAAAAAATGCTTTAATCCAGATTATGTAATTTTCAGGGAAGCCTTTGCATATTTCAGCAAGAGAATGCTAAAACGAATACTGTATCTATTACAACAACAAAGAAGACCCAGATATTTTAGCATGTACAATCCTGTATCGGACACGAACTTGACAACATCCGCTCCCAAAATTCCTTCTACTGGACTTCTCAGTTTCCAGGTGTATATGGACTGTTGTTAAAAAAGGGGGGTTGCTTAAGTTAAAAACATGGCCATGATCTAATTGAATTTTCTATTTTTTGTGTCCATCAAATTCAAAATGACCTTGTTTTATATGTATATATTTTTTTTTTGGTAAAATGGTACATTTCCTTTGTTTAAACTTTTCATGTGATTTTTTTTCTCACTTTGTTTATAGTCAAATTCACATGTACACTATCAAGTCAAGTTTATTTTGATAGCGCTTTTTACAACACACATTGTCTCAAAGCAGCTTTACAGAAATCAACAGTCAAGGTGAACGTTGTGCATTTATCCCTGATGAGCAAGCCATGGCGACTACATGGACGAAAGTATCGGGAAAGCTGACTTTTCCATTCATATGTGATTCTTCCCCAAAATTTGAGAAAATTGTATACGATGTCTTTAGATGCAGTAGCATAAAATTATCAGTTGAAGTACGAGACCCAAATTTGTACTGGGTACTAAATGCGGAATAGGATGTACAAAGAGTACATATAAATCTTCGGTGAGTACATATAAATAATCTGGTGTCTACAAGCATTTGTGTATATACTGTACATCAATGCCTAGTGTAAACCTTAATCCAATTACGAATAATATAATTGTATTTCTGTTCTGTATTCAAAGGAGCATCATAAAAAAAAAAGAAATTAATAAAAAAATTATATATATATATATGACATGTTATAATATATAAGCAAGCCCATTTCTTTTACACCTTATACCTTTTTTTTTTACTGTAGATTGCAGCTACCAGTACTGGAGGCCTCTTGTAAATGTGTAATGTCCTTATATTCATTCCATTTCACTATCAATAATAATTTTATTCTGGACAGCAAAGAAAAGGCTTTCATTGATATTCATCGAGGTGGTTAGCAGTTGAAAACTTTTGCTTGACCGATTTCACAGCAGTGTAATAATGAATTTTGCATTCATTTTTTTATCTACACCACTACAATTTTATCCCTTTGATATGGTGAGAATTTAGAGGTGCCTTCAAGCAGTTAGTCAAATCTGTGGAATACTGATGACCACTTCAACTGCTACACACTTCGGAGATTGTGTATTTAAAAGGGCCACACAGGTGTATACAGTACGAGTGTGTGTGTGTATGTGTGTGTGTTTGTGTGTGTGTGTGTGTTTTCAAATTCCTGCTCACGTCCTTGTTCATTGCTAAAGTGCACTCTGAGTTCAACACTGTTGAAATTGCCTTCATTCACACAAAATCTGCAATATGCTTAAATATGTTTGAATATGAATCTGATGTTCCTGCATGATAATAAATCCTTTTGCTAGTCATGGACAGCATGTGGAAGCAAAGCAAGGTAAAAAGCGAAGCCCTAGCACTTTATTCCACTGGCTTTGTTTTTCTTTTTTCTTTTTTTTTCCATAATCAGCTAAAACGCATCGCACAACATTTCATCAGTATTGCATCCATTCTGTTATAAGCAACAGTATTTATAATATAAAACATTTCTGGAGATTTCAGGCCACACATCATTGAACTCTTCATTCACAGCAATTAAAAAACTGAGGAATATTATGGTGTTGAGGGATGGGAGGATCAATCCTAAAGTATCCATATGTTTGCTACTGGTGTTGTATCAAGAGGATTGACACTCACATTAAAATATCCACATACCTAACATGTGAGTTTAATGTTATATAGCTATTTCTTCTTTTTTAACATCTCCATAAATATAAAAAAAATATATTAGCATTCTGTCACATTGTGTATCTTGGATCGCTGCATCATCATTCATATGCACATTGTTTCATGGAATGTACCCATGCCAGTCCATTGCAAAACACAATTTAAATAAATTAGCAATTTAGAGGAGATTTAGTTTTATCAAACCACTTAACTTATTAAATTATTAAATTAATTGATTTAGGAATATTTCTGCAGCACGTCCAACTATGATTGTGATTAGAACAAAAAATATGTAAAAAGAAAAAGATATTGTGTGTACACACAATATGACCATTCATATGCATATTGAAGCTTGTGTTTATATGTTTATATGATATACAGTGTATAGATAGATAGATAGATAGATAGATAGATAGATAGATAGATAGATAGATAGATAGATAGATAGATAGATAGATAGATAGATAGATAGATATAATTATACAGAGAGAGAGAGAGAGAGAGAGAGAGAGAGAGAGAGAGAGAGAGAGGGAGACGGACGGATGGACAGACTAGACCTTATGCAAGAAATAATGAGTGTCCCTCATTATCGTGACCTTTTTCCTCCCAAGTGCTTCAGTTTATGAGGATAGCTTCATGATGGGGTCAAAAAACACTCAGAGGGCGTCTTGCTTTAGAAACTATTTCATATCCACATTCAGCTATTATTGTGTTGTAATCACTTGTGAAAGACAAACACGTGAATTTAATAAAATGTAATATCCTCCCTTCCCGTGGGCTCACCACCTGCAGGAGGGACCGTAAGGGACGGTGCTTTGAGGATTGGGCAGTAGTCGAAGGCAGGGGCCTGCTTAGACTGCTGCCCCCGCGACCCGAATTACGGATAAGCGGGAGAAAATGAATGAATGACTGAATGAATAATATCCTCCAGCAAAATGGTAAATATCGTCATGGAATTTTTTAAAATAAAAGTAAAAAGTAAACATGAAATAAATAGAAAATAAAAAAGGACATGTATGAAATATTGTGTTTCTATATTCAACAACATTCAAATTTTGACAGTTGTAGGTGTGTTGCTGCAGTTTAGATCCAGATCTGAATATATCACTTCTCTTTTAATATCATTAAAAACACACAATCATCAGTGTCTTTTTGTGAGATGTTTCCTTCTTTGCTTCTGTTTTGGTGTTTGGGGACACTTTGACATCAGTCATATTGTACTGAAACATAAATTCTTTGCTCATTAGCATTTGCCATGAGGATTAAAGACATTCATATATTATCATTCATCTTAAGTACATACATAAGGAATTTCTGACTCACCAGATTGTACACATGTACAGTACTCACACTTTTTTAATCGTTTTTTTTTTCAGGTTCCAAATCTGGTGCACTAGAGAGAAAAAGGTGAGAATATTATACTGCACAAACCTTAGCATCATTATAGCTAATTACATGTAGTGCTGTTTCAACATGCTAATCCTTCATGACTAATAATTTCAGTATATTCTAAACGCTTAAATTTCACAAACATGACAGAAAAATAACAATGAAATCAATACAGCTTCAACCACAAAAAGTACACTCTCTTTCACTGACAGTGAGAAGAATATGTTCTCACCCAAGCTGTTTTTATGAATAAACAGTTAGCAAATATATGTGCATTTCCTGCTACGAACATCTGTGCAAATGCTAATGGAATTGTCTCAATACACACACTGGCTGAGGAAATCATTCTTTCGATGCGATCCTATTGGTAGCAACATATTGGATTTAATAAGTGTGAAAGATGCACACGACCTTGAAAATTATCATTGAGGATGATTAAATAGTGTAGTACAGTGTGGGAAATAACATATCATTTGAATGTTTTTTTTTTTTTAACCCTTCACTGATGCTGTGCCATTGTTGCTTGTTACTATTCTACAGTTGCGATGTAGACACATTTTTTGCTGTTATAATATCCTCCACATTTCTGTAATAATTTTTCATGCAGTTGTGGGGTATAGTTTTGGAGATTTTGCTCATTATGGTCATTAGTAAGGTCCAGAGGTTTTACAAATACATTAAATTACATATATAATCTATTATAATCTAGAATCTTAAAATCTATTCAAGTAAAGCTCAGTGGTTAAATTGGATTTTGGATCGGAAGGTTGTGAGTTCAAATCCTAGACCCACCAAGCTGTCACTACTGGGCCCCTCAGCAAGGCCCTTAACTCTAACCTGCTGAGTTATATAAAACTTAGATGATTATAAGTGGTTTTGGATAAGGTTGTCTGACACATACTGTATAAATGGAAAGGAATGGGCAAGAGCTAAGCCAATTTGTGAACAATTTTAAAAATCATTTTAACAATATGGCAATGTTATAAACAATGTTAAAAATATAAAAGCCAACAAACTTAATTTCGTTATTAAATGTTTTATATTTGCTGTAAGGTGTATATGTTTGTACTAAAAAATGCAATCAACTGGTGACAATCACAGGTTATTAAACATAAATACATTGTCAATGGATGACAAGCAATTATATCTGTTTTGTGAATTAAATCAACAATTTTCACTTTACAATTTGCAATTTACACTTTACAATTTGAATAAACAAATTGAAAAAAAATGTAAGTATTTCTTACCTGTGATTTTCCAGCTAGCTAATGTTGGTTAGCCATCTTCCACCAGTACAAGTCAGCCACAGAAGCCACGAGCTCATTAGTGTGATCTTTACTCCCCTCTTCAATTGATTGGCTAGAGGAGGAGCTATCAATCTTAAACTAATGGTCCAACAATAACTATGATTTACATAAAACTCTAACTTTAAAATTTGGAAAAGCAAATGCAGAATGTTGAAACAAGAGAGGGGGGGGCCCTAACCAAAAACAAAAAGTAAATAAAATAGTAATAGTGTAATACACTAATACTCTTTTAACCCCACTTTAAAACAAACAGTGGCACACAGTCAGGGCTAGCAAGGCCCTCTCTGCTGGCCTAAACACAATCAAAATCATTGACTTATTTTTGTCCATGAATATTAAATTATTCCCAATAGTCTAGTTTCTTCATATTATAGCTTTTCCTTCAGATGTGCTGCTGCAAGGAGCAACCTAACCGAGTGTAAGTTTAGTTTGAAGTTTTTATTCAATCAGATTTTACCCATCACATCAAATGTTGCTGGGGTCAAAGGGAACTTCACAATGTTAGTCGAAGTGTGATATTGTGCTATTGTAATATTTGGTGAGGTCATTTTAAAAGCACAACCATATTTCCCAAATTATTGTTCGGAAGCATCTTAATTTAAGTGTTTACTTAATTGTCATTGATCTATTAGCATAGAATTTAGTCAGAGATTTTGTGAATTTGCTAAATCTATGCTAACAAACTCAACACTGTTAAATGTTTAGAAGGAATATGCATTAATACTCTTGCATGTGGTTATACTTTTCTGGGTTGTTCAGTTAGGTTATCCACATTTATCTGAATCAATTTACTGTATCAGTCTTTTTGGTTAAAATGCTTCCATATATGGATCACCATGAAAACATTGTACATTTTACATTGTAGTGCTGACAACTGAGATGTTTATAAAATGTATTTTAATCACATGACCTTCGATACAAACAAGACAACAGGTGCCATAATGCAGAGATAATCAGTGTTATTCACTTCACAGTTTATAATGTGAATAAATAACAATTTAGACAATAATGACTGCATGTTTAGTTATTTTCAGATGACAGTAAATCTGTACCGCTATACAAGCTGCACATTAATTATTCTAAAATATATCCAATTTCCATTTCTTTAGTATTGTCATTTGAGAAGATATACTAAAATGGTTGCCAAAATGTGATATTTAGAAGCAGGAAAAGAAAATGTACATAACCACTTCTTTGATTGTGGATGAGGCACTGAATGAAGTCCAACGGATGGGAGGGCAATGTTTCATCACTTTCCAACTCTCAGTTATTGTCCCCGTGATCCTGACGGCTAAACCACAATCAAACAAGACCACAATCCCAGCTAACGGCTTTTCCCAGCTCTTGTGCAATAAGCCGCTGTATACAGCAATCTTTAATTTCGTTTGAACAAAAAACAAAAACTGGATACAAAACACAAAACACAAAAAAGATTTTGCGCCCCTCCCCAACATGGCGGCGCCCATGCTGAAAATTTAAATATAACATTTTTTCCAGAATAGAGTCTGTAGATCCCCTACATTCCCCCTGCTAAACCCCGCCATACCACCAGAACTCCACTCAGCAACCCAGTCCTGAAATGAAGAAAAGCGGACAGCAGGTAAAAAAAAGTCAGTGTAAAACATCAGTTCAACAATGAAAATATTGCCATTCAACTTGTAAGAGTGAGAACCATTCACATTAAAAGAAACTTCCAAAACCTTGAGGTTTGCATAAGATTATTTCAAGACATAGTCAGTCCTATACCTAACAGGTAAAGCAACTCTGTTCTAATGCCAGGAACATCTAGGCTCAGGAATACTCTAATTTTCACTTTCTGCGTCAGATTCATCTAAACTTACTAACTCAAAAATAGACTGACCTACTGAATCACCAGCTGGCATCTCATTGTCATGGCTCCTAACACCCATATCCACTTCATTTCTACACATTATGTGTTTATATGTGTCAAGGGCAAGTGTAACTACAGGGACTGCAAGAACATCGGAGTCTTCTGAATCAGTATGTTCCTGGTTTATGTGTTCCCTAGATTTATGTCTAGATGTGCACGGTAGTGGTGACAACTGGAAAGTACAATGCCCGGAGTTGATCCCTATGCACAACCTTACATGGGACCCCATTTTTAAGACGAATTGTATAGACTGGGGTGTCTGCCTGATTTTGTTTTACTACAATATATGTTAGGGGTTTCCAGTGGTATTCTATCATATTTCTACCCCTATGTGAATGCTTCCATAGCAGAACAAAATCAACAGGTTTCAGAAGCGCTTCATGTGACCTGCGGTCATATGCTCTTTTCCTCCACCTTGAAGCCTCCTGTGCTACGTTATTGGCCACTTCAACAGCTGTCCTCAATCTGTCGTGATAGTTTTTCACCCAGTCATCCAGATTGTCAAATCAACTATCATCCATGTCTCTGAAACAAGTGAACATGTCAGTTAAGATGAGGGCATTCTCAAACCCTCCCACAGATTTCTCCGGGACAGAATAATCCATAGCAAGGACATCAAGTGGTGCAGACACATTAGTGGATGTCAATGGAGCTTGAATTTTAGGGAAGACATCCTTTGCAGGAGCGCATCTTTTGCATTTCTGACCCCAGTTTTGGACATCCTTAGCCATTGTTGGCCAATAATAGCTTCACCTCATGTCCACAGTAGTCATGCTCACTTGTACACTTTGTAACGCAAAGGTTTTGGAACCACCAATTGGCAAATTTCTTCTCCATCTCTTGGATAAATGATAGCAGAAAACAACACTCCCTTTTAAAGCTTGAACCGCATACATTTTTATCTCCACGTCCATGTGCCACTGTTCAACAGGACTCAGATTCCTGTTGGTCAGTATAGCATGGTAGATTGGTGCTATATTAGGGTAAAATTTTTGTTGCTCTCCTAGATCCCTCCAGCTTCTTTGTCACTGACACCTTGTCCGAAGCTCATACAAGCCAGACAAGCTAATGTTTTACAGTCATGGCCATTCATATGGATGTTCGTCTATTCGAATGGACAGGAGTGTGCCCAACAATACACACAAACACACACACACACACACACAAACACACACATTTTTCATGCATTTCTCTTATAAAAACAAACGGAAAATAAAACATTTAACAACGTCTAAAACTTTTAACGGAGATATAGTGTAACTCACAGATGTAAAATAGGCTCAGGTTTTCCATCCCCATGCAGATCACAGGTTGCTTTTGTCACTCTGCTGCTTTGTGCATTTTTTTTTGACTGTCCATTTTTTTTTTCTTTGTTTTCTTTCTTTTTGTAAACAAAGCCCAGTTGAGCTGGAAACAGCTGTTTGTGCGGAAATGAGAGCTGCATCCAATTCCTGCCACTTGTGTCACTGTGCACGTGATGCTATCTTTAACCACTAAGAGCTTCTCAAGTTTAATAAAACCACTTATAAAACCATTTATAAAAAAAACCCATTAATTGTTAGAATCCCACACTCATTGGCTACATTTTCCAACAATCATGTTGTTTCCATAATGCTACTTGCTAAAAATAAAAGGTTTGAACTGATAGGTGGTGCATAACAAATGTCACCACCACAGAGTAAATGGATGCTCAGGATCAAGATTCCACTTATCCTTGACTATTTTTTAGTTGGTGGTCTCATTTGTTTTGTAACAATATATTCTTGATATTCTATTTGTTTTTTTACCACCAAGATGTCGTTTTTTTTACGCAAAAGTTATTCTGAAACATATACAAACAATACACCCCCTGAAGTCCTGTGACCATAATAACCATATAAATTACAACACTGTTTCATTGGACCAAAAATGCCTTAAGGCATGTTGTTCAGTGAACCCTTATCTTTCCAAACAAACTGTGATTTGCAGCAGTGGATGCATTTGTGACTCATTATTACAATCACAGTGTAAGTGCTGCATTTTTTATGCATGTTGTTGGTGTGTACTACTTACAGAAATTCAGCAAATACATTTGTTATTTTATTTATTTTTTATAGGACTGCAAATTATCTAAAATTAATGCTTGAGGCTTAGACCTTTAGAATGATATACAGTTTGTCATGGTTATTCTTCTCCCTTTTCATTTAATCTATTGTTAAACATGAACACCTCCGAACAATGGGATATCGGCCGTGCTGGCGCAATGCTGAAGGCTAAGGTTCAAAAGGTTCCATCATTTTCCCTTTTCCTCCTTTAGCAACCAGGGCATGAAGCGACCTGGCCAACTGAGCAAAACTGGAAATAAATAGTCGGTAATAACTCATGAATCCTATTTGACATTCTTGGGTACAGGCCATGTTTCCAATGTCTGACTTTTCTCTCTGTCCACCTGTATTCCCCTTGAGGAAATTAGGTACCCAAGATCTTCACTTCGGTTTCAAAAGGAAGCACTTGCTGGGTTTTAGCTTTAAACTATGCGTTTTCAACTGGTTGAACACAATTTCCAGTCTTTGGCAATAGCTATCAAAGTCTGTTGAAAAGACAATAAATTTTATCAAGATAAATGAGAAGGTTGTCAAACCTCAGATCACAAAGCACCACACTCATCAGGCATTGAAATGACACTAGGAGCATTGCAAAGTCCAAATGGCAGCCTAGTCCATTGAAATAGTCCAAAGGAGAGTGGTGATGGCTGTCTTTACTCTGTCCTCCTCGCCTCTTGCATATACTGCCATCCTTCTTGATCACAATCACAGCTGGAGATGCCCATGGACTACAACTTTCCTTGAGGATACCCTGAGACACCAAATCTTGAATATATTTTTTCACTTCCTGAAACACTGGAGTCGGAATTTTGGTACAACCTCTTGTGGTTTACACAGTGCTGCTATCCTACATTGCTGAATGAGCTTCATGGCCCTTCCATTACAATTCAACACTCTGACATAGACTTTACCATCAGCTATCTTGGCAAAAACATTAACAATGAGAACACTCTTGGGCAAACTGAATTCTAATGAAGCTTTTAACCACATTTGGCATTTTTCTTTTGGTGGTATTCTGCAGTGACCTTCCAAAACCCTGAATGGAGGAATAGTGATAGCTTGTTTACCAGCTACTTTCACAAAACCAATCCTGTCACCACAGTTCAATGCCTAAGTCTGCATCTTAATGTCAGCAAACACTTGCTGGACTTTTGCCTCCTTGACACAGTAGCTATACATATACATTTTCCTCATACCTTCAGTGACCATAAACAGATCCTTGAAATCTCTTAACACCTTCATCTCGACAATTCCAGGTAATCCTTTCAACTCTGTCCCACTTTGATTGCTCTCCTTGACCACAGACATGCATTATTCTTGCAATTTCTTCCCCAAACACTCTATGTCTGCTTCCAGACATCTTACAATGGAAATGTCAAATGCCATTTGCTGCTGTGAGTCAGACCCAGTTGGCAGACGATAGAACAACTTCTTAAAAATTATTCTTAAAATGTGACTCTAATAGTAGTCACCTCAGATTCTGTGTCCAAAAGGCAAACAGTCTTGATTCCAGCAATTCTCACTTTGATGGCAAGACAGTCTCGAAAAAGCACTTTTACAAAGGGTCCCAGAAACACTCCATGTGTCACAGTTTGCAGTGTGGCTTCTGATAACGGATGGACCAGGACACCCTGGCACTGAAGTTACCTGATCAGCTGTGTTTTCTATCTCCACCTTGTTTCACTCTGAGGACAGCGCCAGTGTGCTCCGGTTTACTATAGAAGATGTATCTCCCTTCACTGCCTTTTAAAGGTGCACTTTTCATCTTGCCCTTCTATCCTACTGGTTTAACTTTAGCCGAGAAGCTTCACAAAGCTATTCGTCAGATAGTTGCCCGACAGGAAACTATCTGACAAATAGCTCTGTGAAGCTTCTCTAGAGTTAGGGTGGATGAAGAGCTTACTGTTGCAGAGGTAGCATGAATGACACCTTGTAAATGAGAACTAGTTCTCCAATTGCTTGGAACCTGCACCTCCTCATCCTCTGACTAGGTAATCGCTTCCTGCATTAACTCAATAAACGTGAGGTCCTTCTAAGCTTTTACTCCCCTCTTCATCTCATGGCAAAGCAAATCATTCCCTACACCTAACACAAATTGTTCTTTCAATACACCCTCAGTATCAGGAACTCTGAATGGCTCCCTGTTCTGGATGTTACTAAGCTTCTCTTGCAAACCATAAGCATAAGAGCAGATCGTTTCTCCAGGCATTTGTTTGTGGCCATAAAAATCTGAGTCTGCTGCCAGAGAAGTTTATCCTTATAAGTCTAAACTCATCCACTGATTTCTCTTTCCCATTAAGCAAAAACTTGACTGTCATTTTTGCCTCTCCTTTTAAATACTGTTTAACAAACTCAATTTTGTCTTCTTCTGGAATTTTCATCACCTTAAAGGCAGACTTCATTGAACTTATACATTCTTCTGTACTCCTTCGACCAACATCCGCTGAATTCTGGGAGTTTACGATCTCTAGGAATGGAAACAGTAGCTGGCGCTCTCTGGGCAGCAGCCTGTTGGTCAATAACAGCTTTAGCAAGGGAAAAAGCTTCCCTCTGTTCTGCTTTGGCCTGTTCTAACATTCCTGTCTATTCAACAAACGTGAACACGAATGTGGTGAGGTGGGCTTCAGGAGTTATTTTATACACGTGGGGCCACCTGAAGTATGTGTATGCAGAAAACCCAGGGAATAAATGTAGCTGACTGCAAAACAAGCGCCCTGCTGCTCAGGTGCACAGTCTTATCAAGATTTAAAATTTTTATAAAAGTTTTCACAGAATAGAATCTGTAGATCCCCCACATATATATATATATATATATATATATATATATATATATATATATATATATATATATATATATATATATATATATATATATCACACACACACACACACACACACACACACACACACGTGGTCACGTTCATTGAGCAGACAAGAATGTTGGAACAGTATTATACATACAAAAGTGGTGAAAGTGAAGTTATCTGCGTTATCTGAAGCGACGGGATCATGATTTCAAAAATACAGACAGGTTCTAAATCATCATACCATTCCTTCCAGGATAACAGCATGATAACAATTCCAACACTGCTAATGCTGTGAAATCATGTTTGGAGAGCAGAACATCTGATAAAACACTGACAGTCATGGACTGGCCTCCACTGAGTCCAGACTTGAATATTATAGAGGCAGTATGGGATCAACTGCACAGAGAAAAATAGCAAATACAACATAATTCTAAAGATTTATTTGATCAGATATGCCTTCCTACAATATACAGTTATGGCTTTTAAACTACAAAATGCACCAGCAACATTTCAAAGGTTAGTCAATACAGTATTAGCTTGTGTCTGCCTGGTGAGAATACATGTCCAGATTAACTACTGTGTTAGCATGTTGTATTTGGGGATCTGGAAAATGGCAGGTTACTACAGAAGTTGTGTGTAGAAATTTCTCTGCAGTTGCAAAACCGTTGAAAGAATTAATTAGCCTTGCGAAACCATTTGCTTGGTAATCTGAAAGTCAAAATGTCTTAGCTAATGGTTTGTTCTGTAACTCCCCAGTCTTTTCTGCTCCTAATTTTTTTGTACCTTTTCATTTAGAGGTGGACACAAGCACACTTGAAGCTGGTGCTGTTCTTCTACAAGAGGACTTGGAAATAATTAATCAACCAAATTGCTATATTTCTTTGAAAACAATTTAATAAGCATCACTATAATTACTCTACCCTTGGTTAAGTTGCATTACAGCACCTTGGAGTGTATATTCGGTAACCCAGCCATTAGGGTTGCACAATCCAGTGTACTTGCGTTAGGAAGGGCATCCAGCGTAAAACAAGTGCCAAATAAAATATGCGGCTCACAAATTCGAATTTTATACCAGATCGGTCCTCGACCAAAAGCCCGAGTCACCAACGACCGCCACAGGTATTGTTAACCAACAGGGTACTGGTGGAAATTGGGCTACTGTTGGCCAAAGGAGGAGAAGGAGAGGAGGAAGACATCTACAGAGACAGCAGGGAAAGAAATGTAGGAAAAGTGGAGGTCAGGGTGGGTACTTCAAATTTTGGCACAATGACTGGTAAAGGAAGAGAGTTAGAATATTATGGATGATCCACTGTGGTGACCCCTAATGGGAGAAGCCAGAAGAAGAAGAAGAAGAAGAAGGAGTGTATATTCGGTTTACTGCATGTCTGGTAATAATGAACGAAGATCACAATTCTTTTACCTTTTTATGTCAAATGTACAAACAAAATCAGATATTAATGTGCTCTTTTAATTAATGTCCTCTTTTGGTCCAAAACTAGAACACTGAAATCTGGCACAAGAAGGGAGTGGACAATGTAGTTGCTGATGACCTTTTCAGAGTGTAACTGGTTTGCTGGGTAGGTTTCCTCTAATGCACATTACATAGATTTATAATGTTTAATTTTGAATGTTTGGTCTGGAATTCTACATGCCCAGTTATAGATGGGGAATTTTGTTGTTTTGTGTCTTCAATCTCCCAACTTTTCACAAGAATTGGTCTCTTTTTCCAATTATCTCTTGCTATCCCTAGCTAATTTGATTTCTGCTATTGCTCAATCAATTGGTCCATCATCTTTCATGTCGACAGAAGCAACCAATCATATCCAGGACCTGAATATAAAGACCTCATGGGAGACAGAGTAGGGAGGGTTTTGGTTGGTGGCTCTGGTTTTGGTTAGTGCTTGCGGATTAACTGTTTGTGTTGCTGTTTGTGCTACTGTGTTTATGCCCTTTCACCTGTGACTAGTGTTTGTTTGTTTTTTTATTAGTCTGTGGAGTCTACCTGAGGCTGGTATGACCTGAGATCGGAGAGGAGTAAGCAGGAAAGTACATGTGACCCACACATTGCATACAATAAGTAAGAAGCAAGTGCCACCCTGTGTATTTTTTTGTTTTAGAGTGTTGTAAATGTAGAACTGTGTTTTTCCCTTTTATTTTTCAGGTAAATTATGAGGGAAAGGATTATTTCACGTGTATGGTTTTGTTGGTCAGCATCACTCATTGTTCCTTCTCCCACTGTGCTTGCATTTACTTGTTCTGTATATTTGTATATATTAAATATATTCTTACTTGCAAGTGTTGGCCTTTTAATTGCAAGTATATCAGTTGCTTTTGGGTCAGATCACTGGCAGCGATTTTGTAGCAAAGTGAACCTACAAGGTTATTCTAATCTTCTTATGCTTATGTCTCCCCTATAAACTTAGGCCAAATTAGGAGACATAATATATTTTTTTTTGTCAAACTTATTTTCATGTTTTTATAAAAAAATATAAGTAGATCTATCAGCTTCTGAGGTAATTGATGTTGCCGGGTTGACTGATGTGCACTAGCGGTTTATTAATGATGTCTTTTTAAGTCAGTGAGTGAACTGAAGCATCTGCAAATCTCTATTTCAGACGTTTCACATAACTCTAGTGCACACTATAATAGGCCGTTTTATCAGTAGAAGGAAGACAGTTGGGGTGACAACAATTGAGTGACACTTGACAGATGACTTGTGTGGGGAGCTGGGAGGCAGGGCAGTGGAGAACAGTGACCTTGCAATAAACGTTTCAAAGTTTTATCCTAATGGTGGGTTTAATGTCAGGAATAAGAGCCAGTTGATTTTACACAAAACTTCATACGAACTCCAACAATAGTGATTTTGTAATACAGATTAATTGTTCGAGAGGCTACAACTGTTTGCAACTGCACAACCTTCAAATGGTTTAAAAGGAAAATTTTATCAATAACAAGCTTTTATATTTTTATGTTTTCATGTAGAATTTTCATGGTGTTTTCATGGTGAAGGTTTTTCTTAGAAGTGCAATTAGCATTTCTGTAAGGTATCAAAATGTCCCCAATGTCAGAGCTTCGTAAAAGTTAAGGTAAGGCCATAAGTTTCCCACCATGGGAAAGTCTTTCGAGCCACACCAATAACCTTAAAACCACTGATATAAAGCCACATCTCTATCTCCTGATGGAATAATAGTTATTGTTGCTCTCCCAAAGAATAATGAAAGCATCCAATAAAACTGGCTCAGTCTCCCTCCTTTGACCAAGCATTGCCAGAGACCATGTTTCATCTCTACATGCAACTCCACCTCTAAACGTCTCATTATTGTTCTGGCCATGCATTTCTGCTCCACACTGATAAGAACGCTGACATCACATGCCAGCTCTGAGGGTCATGCTTTTCAAGACATGATCATCATTCAAAAGGCTCTTACTTCATCTAAAAAACTTAAAGGGCATCTGCTGACCTTTTCCACTGAGATGTGATCACCTCGTGGTAGTAAACATGCTCATGCAAAGAGGAATCGGTAATTGGTGAACCAAATGGGCTGCTGATCAGCAGTAGCACCATGATCCATGAACCGTGTTCTTTTTAGGGGATTGTGGCTAAAACATTTTTAGAAAGTCACCAGATGATATCATGGGCTAATTAGTAAATATTCATGAAATCATCATGATTTGCCTATCAAAAATGTTGATCACTGTTTTCTGTGGAGCAGCTGTAATCAATGATTGGTCTTTAGGAACAATTCTTATCAATAAATGGTCATCGGGACTAGTTGTGGTCTGTGATTGTTTGTTAGAAACAATGGCAAGAAATGACTATAATAATAATAATAATAATAATAATAATAATAATAATAATAATAATAATAATAATGACTATCTCTAATTGGTTGTTATGAAAGAATGAAAAATAATGTTTGGTCATTTGAAACAATGATGTCATTGATTGTCTGTGGGGAACAACAATCATTGATGGGTCTTTGGAAAGAAGGTAGTGGTCACTGGGAGCACTGACTATCTGTGACTGGTATTATTGTGGAGGAATAATAGTGATTAATTATTGCTTTTTGTGAACAATGTGATTTGTCAATGATTTTGGGGAGAATTGTTAATATTGATTGGTCGTTTGGAACAATTATGATTTGTGATACATAGAGTACAATAGTGACCAGTGATTGGTCATTAACAACATTAATTATCATTAAGTGGTCATGGAGAACAATGGTGACCAGTACTCCTAATACTGAAGACTTTCAAAAGCTGTACCTTGATTTATATACAATTAATTTGCCTCATATTGTGCATGGAATCCAAATCTAATTAAAAATAAACCAGCTTTTTTTGTTGCCAATCTCCAGTGACATGACACAGACTAATCTATCCTGAACATCTTGCCTTAAATGAACCCACATTTGTGTCTCCTGAACACCTTGCTTGCATTCAGATAACCATTTTCATTTTCCCCTGAAACTTTGATGTGCACTAATTTATTTTCTACTCATTCTCGGTCTCTGTCTGTCTGAATAAAATTCTCTGACTGCCTTAGAACCACTGATACGAAGCCCACATCTCCGTCTCCTGGTAATAATTATTACTCTGTTAATTTTATGTTTGACTGGGAAAATTCTAATTAACCCCTCCACTGAATCTGGAAAGTAAATACAATCCAACAATCAGGGTTTTTTTTTTCCACAATAAGTATTCAGCATATAAAAAAACACACTGATATGGAAGAATAGCATTCAGAATGATTGAACTGATTCATGTAGCAATTGGTCAAATTAAAATTTGAGTTACATTGGAGTTCTTTAATAAAGTTAGCAAAAAAAAGTTCAAACAATGAGAGTGGGGTGAAACAGAGCACATTCCTGTGCCAGCCTTTGCATATTAATAACTGTTTTGTTTTTTTTATATACAGGGAAACAGGTGTTGCAAAGTGCTTGTTCATTTTCAAGGCTGACAAGAAACCACAGTGGAACAAGACAAAAAACAAACAAGCAAAAAAAAGAAGAAAGAAAATGATGAAACATGCCACAGGTCATCTGAGTAACCCAGGTGAATTGGAGTCATTGAAGTGGACACACACTCACATACACAAACATTCGTCACGCTTGTTTGCTTTTCCTCATGGAGTCATGGATTTGATTGGAACGCTAATCTACATTTAAAGCCAAACGGAACAGAAAATTTGCTCAGCGCTGGTGTCAGATTTCCATTTTCTTTGGTGCACATGACGCAAATGGTGGTCGCACAATAAAAAAAACACAAATACGCATTCATTTACACAATGCCGACTGCCTTTTATATCAAGATGATCCCCGAAAGCGTGTGATATTACCTGACAACTCCATTCTGCACAGGAAAAGGGTTATGTAAAATAATAAATGGGCACAATGTGTTCACTCAAGCAGTGCATCTGAAAATAAACGATTTGATTTGCAATGTAAAATAGTTGAACAGATGAACAGCTGAATGCAATTTGCCATGACTAAGGTGAAAGAAAGCCAAATGGAATCAAACGGTTTATGCCAACAAGAAAAAAAAGCTTGAAACTTGACTACCAAAAGGTTCTGATACGTATATAATAAATACGAATAAACAAACATCATTGCACAAGTTTCCTGGATCAAAAGGTATGTTATTAAAACAAAAACCCAGTCAAGGATTCTGCATTCTTTAATGTTCGATCGGTGTATTAATGCTGTCACTGAAATCTTCCGCTGACAGACGGCTTGTGCTTTTGCAAAAACAGCCTCAGGCGACAGAGAACTGAGTATTTTTTTTGTAGAGACATCCGACTGATTGGCATGCCTTACTATGATCCACAATACAAGAAAAGCAGATGTGTTGGCACACTTACTTCTGCTCACTGCTTCTTCAGTGCTCATTGATATGGATATAAATAAAGTACAGAAACAAGCAATAAAAAAGTGCTGATTATTTTAATACCAACACACATTCTGAAAGAATTCAGAAAAATCACCTGAATTTTACATAAATAATCACCTGATATTTCAAATAATTGATGCTGTCAGAGATACTCTCCATTGCTATGGGCGCAGTTCATGCCCGCTTATAGCAGAAGCATTCGCTTCAGTGTTTAGCCATGTGCTTCTTGTTTGCTGATCGATTAACCCATGCCTATATCAAGATTATGTTCTTGTCTGCCAATTTGGATTGTTCTTCTGTTTATTCTAATAAACACTTATAACAAGCACTTGCATTTGTTTATGCTATCATACATTCAGTGCATTATGTGACAGATTACTTCAAACTCAACTTTGGGGTGATTATACCAGAGCTAAATAGGTCTATTCAGTTTCCTCTGTGGACCTATTTTCTATCCCAGCTTCATATGATAACTTTTCCAAGCCAGGGTTTCGCTCATGCAAAATCTATTACATTTTTAGTGTCAGCTGGACCCCAAGCCAGAGAAAAGTCACTGCTTCATATTCATGGTACTGCTCATTGAAACTGCTGCTTGCCCAAGGTACCAGGGACTTCAACCATGTAACGGGATATGTTGATATGCTCATGAAGGTTTTTGGGCTAGAGAAGGAAATGCATGATCTAAAGAATTTTTTTTGGAAGGGCCACCCTGACTGATGAGCCTACTGTTATGTTTGCCTGGTTCTATGAGGGAAGCAAAGCCAGAGCTCACAAGAAGCTTCAGCCAGGGGCCAACAAAGTAGCCTCCCATTTAATGCTCCAGCTAAAGGCAGATGAAGTGGCCTCCCAATATCATGCTCCAGCCAGAAGTTATGGAGGCAGCATGTTGATGAGGTGAACTCTCAAGACCTGTATATGCAAAATATACAGGTCGATAAGGTGGCCTCCCAAGCCAAGCCCTAACCATACTGTAGATCATTAAGGTGGCCTTCCTTCTTGATGTCACACGACAATACCTACCTCATGACTTATGTTCTTCTATGGACATTTTGGCCACAGGGGGGCCAGATCGCCAGTGAGGGACCTTGGTGTAGGCACTTCTGAAAGAGTGCCTTTTGGGCAGTTATATCAGTTCATTCCACGCATTATATGAAATATGGATATGAATGAAGAATCACATTCCATTTAAAAAAATTTTTACAAACCTTTTACAAACAAAAAATTTTTTTCATTAGATTATACAAACTATATATATATATATATATATATATATATATATATATATATATATATATATATATATATATATATATATATATATATATATATATTTACACATTATTAAATATTTAGTCCTGAGTTTCCAGATTATTCCAATTATTTCAATATATGATTTTTATACCTGTATCAGTAAACATTATAATATATATATATATATATGACACAATGATGTTTATTCATTTTTAACATTGTTACCTTGAGTATTACAATATGTAAGATATGGCTAAAATTCCAAATTACCGATTTTTTTTTAAATGGTACATTTCATCAGTTTAAATATTTGATTTTGTTCTGGTGTAAATACATTTCCCAAATGTTTTGTGATTAGGGTTAGACACATCAGTTATTTAAACATATGATTCATATGATTTAGATGATTTATTTACTTCTTCTTCTTCTTCTTCTTCTACTTCTTTTTTTTCCGGGTTCTCCCATTAGGGGTCGCCACAGCAGATCATCCGTCTACATACCCCCTGTAGTCTACATCTGCCTCTTTCAAACCAACTACCTGCATGTCCTCCCTCACCACATCCATAAACCTCCTCCTTGGACTTCCTCCTTTCTTGCTTCCTGGCAGCTCCATCCTCAGCATTCTCCTACCTATGTACCCCATGTCCCTCCTCTGCACATGTCCAAACTTTCTCAATCTTCCCTTACCTTGTCTCCAAAACGCGCTGTCTCTCTAATAAACTTATTTCTAATCCTGCCCATCCTCAGCCTGGCTTCCACTACTCTTTCCCATAACTTCATGGTGTGACTGATCAACTTAATTCCCCTGTAGTTACTGCAGGTCAGCACATCTCCCTAATTCTTAAAGATTGGTGCCAGCACAGTCCTTCTCCGATCCTCAGGCATCCTTTCGCTTTTTAAAAAAGAACAACCTGGTTAAAAACTCCACTGCCATCTCTCCTAAACTTCTACCGGTATGTCATCTGGTCCAACCGACTTTCCACTTCCATCCTCTTAATCACTGCTCTCACTGCCTGCTTACTAATCCTATCCACTTCCTGCTTCACCATCTCCACATCATCCAACCTTCTCTCTCTCTCATTTTCCTCGTTCATCAGCTGCACTAGTCAACACATCTCCATCTCCATCCTTTATTGCTCTAACTTGCAGCACATTATTCCCAGCTCGGTCCCTCTGCCTGGCCAATTGATATAAGTCCTTTTCTCCTTTCTTAGAGTCCAACCTCTCATACAGCTCTTAATATGCCTCTTAATGATCCTCCTTCTTCTTAAAATGTGTTCACAGCGGCCTGTTCCATCCTTTTATCAAAATCTCCCACCATCTGCCCTTCTACATTCCTCTCCTTAAGGCCATACCTACCCATCACCTCCTCATCACCTCAGTTCCCTTTACGTACATGCCCATTAAAGTCTGCCCCAATCACCAATCGTTCATTCCTATATATAACATCGACCACTATATCTAACTCACTCCAGAATTTTTATTTCCCCTCCATCTCACAACCCACTTGTGGAGCATAGGTACTGATGACATTTATCATCACCCCTTCTACTTCCAGCTTCACAATCATCACCCTATCAGAATCTCTCTTCACCTCCACTACACTCTTACTGTACTCTCTCTTCAGAATCACCCCTACACCATTTCTCTTTCCATCCACACCATGATAAAACAGTTTAAACCTCCTGGCTTTACTCCATTTCCACTTGCTCTCCTGAACACACAACATATCTACCTTTCTTCTCTTCATCATATCATCTACCTCACTCTCTTTACCAGTCATAGTACCAACATTTAAAGTACCAACCTGAACCTCCACTCTCCTACACTTCTCCTTTTCCTGCTGTCTCTGTAGACGTCTTCCTCCTCTTCTTCTTCTCCTTCAGCCAGCAGTAGCCCAATTTCCACCGGTACCCTGTTGGCTAACAATACCTGTGGCGGTCATTGGTAACCCGGGCCTCGACCAATCCGGTATGAAATTCTGGCACATGCTTTATGCTGGATGCCCTTCCTAACACAACCCTCCCCATTTATCCGGGCTTAGGACTGGCACAAAAAGTGCACTGGCTGGGTTAAATTATTTATTTACTTATACATGATTGATTCATACCTCTGAAATTTACACACAGTTTTTTTGTTTAAACGTGATTTTGACCCATGATTAATATATTTCAGCAAATGATTTTGACATGAATAATTTATTTTCACATGATTTTGGCACTACTCATTTGCGGAAGTATTTTTCACATAAAGCATTTATTTACAGCCCCAAATATAAGGAACACACCGATCAACCAACCAGCAAAAAAAAGCTAAACTGTGGGATGTTGATATCAGAAAATATTACATTTGGAATTAGAGATGTTCTCCAGTCCCAACACCATTAACCTAATGCTGATAAAGCAATTATTACTTTTTTTATTGCCTGCCAATTCAATTATTATACTTTCAGGGGAAAGCGGTCATTTAAACGAGACAGAGGAGTTAAATGATGTACTTGCTTCTATTACTCCGAACAATACAATAGAAAGGGGGATACAAGTGTGTGAAGAGAATAAAGGAATAATGTTTCAAAGAAAATATTGAGCTTTAGGGGTGAGGCAAAAAATGAAAATCAAGCAATTAAAATGTATGTGATGGGTTTTATAATGATGATGGAAGACAGTACAGTTTTACACAAATGCAAAGAAAATTGCATTTAAAACAGCTCTCTTGCATTTCCTTGTGAGGCAAAGTTTTGAGAAGAAGCTCCATTATTTCTTTATCTAATTTCAAGAAAAATTACTTTATTATTAAAATAGTCAGGATTCTCATGATGTAATTTCTTGTCATTTCAGCTGGGGCTTCCCCAGCTTTTATTTACTTTTCAACATTGTAATTCCAGAACTTTAAAAATGTGTAATATTTTGTCATGTGTTTTTAATTCATTATACAGTATGTAGGATACACTCAGAAAGTGTTACGCAATGATTTTTTTGCCTAAAGCATACTTTAAAAAGTGTCTATGTAATGGTGTAGCATATATTAGTCATATGTATTGTATTGTAGCATAAATTAGTCATATGTATTGTATTTTACCAGTATTCCAAATAATCTAGAGATGAGAAAAGTAGGCAGGACTACATGGAGATGCGGCAGCAGGTGAAGAGGGATGTGGCAAACGCTAAGGAAAAAGGATATAAGGAGCTGTATGAGAAGTTTCAACCCAAAGAAGGAAAAAAGAATTTGTATTGGGCAGGAAGAGAGACTGAGCTGGGAAGGATGTGCTGCAAGTTAGAGCAATAAAGGATGCAGGTGGAAATGTGTTGACTAGTGAGTAGAGAGTGTTGAGAAGATGGTGGGAGTATTTTGAACACCTGATGAATGAGGAAAATGAGAGAGAGAGAAGATTGGATGGTGTGAAGATGGTGAAGCAGAAAGTGGATAGGATTAGTAAGGAGGAAGTGAGAGGAGCAATTAAGAGGATGAAGAAAGGAAAGTCGGTTGGGCCGGATGACATACCAATAGAAGCATGGAGATGTTTAGGAGAGATGGCAGTGGAGTTTTTAACAAGATTGTATAATAGGATTTTGGATGGTGATAAGATGCCTGAGGAATGGAGAAGGAGTGTGCTGGTACCGATCTTTAAGAATAAGGGAGATGTGCAGACCTGCAGTAACTACTGGGGAATAAAGTTGATCAGTCACACCACGAAGTTAAGGGAAAGAGTAGTGGAAGCCAGGCTGAGAGAAAAGGTGACCATCTGTGAGCAACAGTCTGGTTATGTTGGTAGGAGAATGCTAAAGATGGAGCCACCAGGAAGGAGGAGAAGAGGATGGCTGAGGAGGAGGTTTATGGATGTGGTGAGGGAAAATATGCAGGTAGTTGTTTTGAAAGAGGCAGATGTAGAGGACAGAGTAGTATGGAGATGGATGATCCGCTGTGGTGACCCCTAATGGGAGCAGCCAAAAGATGAAGAAGACTAAGTCTGAGGAACAAACACATACCTATTAATTCACATGCAGAAGTGTGTAAATGCTTCGTACAGGGAATATGTGCAACGCTATGAATGTGCTATTAGACTACTAAAACTGTTTGATATGTTTCCAGTGTGTAAAAATCTCAAGATTTAAGAGTTTGTCTCTCTCTCTCTCTCTCTCTCTCTCTCTCTCTCTCTCTCTCTCTCTCTCTTCTTAAAACATATCACCCAAGGTCAAAATCCATCAGAGATTCGTCTCGCACACAAGGAGTGAATATTCTTGTATTCTACATCACAGGAAATCACTTCCTGGTTTTATCTGTGATTGTGTTCTTTGGGGTACTGGAGAAGATGATCACATTGTTCAAACCAATTCTCTAGTCCTTTAAAAAGCCAGAAGAGCTACAGGATTCTCAGAGCTCATATTATAGGTGATTAGGCCTGAAAAGTGCATAAATACTATAAAAGGATGGTAATATAAGAAGAGAAACACACTGCTGTGTTTGATTGTTTTTGTATAACAGAAATTTGCCACAGGAACATTTTGTTAGTATTTTATTTTTGTTATTGCTTACACCAGGTGCTTATTTTTGTATAAATTCCCAATGTACCACCAATAAAGTTTTAGTGGACCATAGAACTCCACAAGACCTCTGAAGATGTGCTGTGGTATCTGGCACTATGATGTAATTGCAGATACTTTAAGTCCTGTAAATTGTGAGTTGGTGCCTTCATAAATCAGCTTCATCTAATTAGGATCTGGGTAGATGTGCAAGTCTAGTCAACACATTGATCTCATGTTGATGAGCATTATCCTGTTGAAAATAATCGCTGTCATTAGGGAATACTATTACTATAAAGGGGGTATACTTGCTATGCAACAACAATTTGGTAGGTGGTACTTGTCAAAGAAACATCCACATGAATGACCATAATCAATGTTTCCCAGGGCATCATTTTGCCTCCACCTGCTTGCCTTATTTCCACAGCACATTCTGGTGCTCTCTTTAGTCAAAATTATGTGGGTATTCTGTACTGGCCAAAAAAAGCATTATTTCCCCCCTAATATTCATTATAAATTATTAGATCATACATAAGCGTTACTGGAATTGTAATTTTTCTGAAGCACTTTGTTGCCCACTTAAGTTTTCATAATTATTTAACTCTGGAATAAATTTATTTTTTGGTCAGCACAGTGGTACTATTATGGTAACTACAGTCCTTTATTAAAGCCTTATGGAATATTATTATAGCTTGATTACAAAGAACTCTAAGCAGTCAAAGACTTTATGAAAACAGGATTCAACGTAATTCCAGTTGGATATCTAGGGCTTGCTGTTCATTACAGGATGTGACCTAATGATTATGTAGTTATGTACTCTAAATCAACACCAATAGACATGAACATACGGTGTACCAGTGTTTGGGTTTTTAAAAACTTTATCTACATAAATCTGGCCAGTAGGCTTCACGTTGAGACTAGACCTCAAAAACTGCAAACTACTACTTGGAACCAGCCCAAAATTGGTCAGGTATCAGACAAGATACAAGCATTTCTCTCAGGAAAATAGGTTAACAGTGGTGCACGCATATTTCTGATGTAATTACAGAGCCGCAGCAGCACCTAGGCTACAATTTGTCCAGGGAACTCTTACAGGACCCTACTGACTAACAGCAGCAGAGCATCAGTTTTATAATTGATGAAAATAGTGTCTTTTTGTCCTTTTTTAGCTAAAGAAGACATATCTAGTGTGCTTATTAGAAGACTTTCAAGATCTGGTTTAGGATTAAATTAATGTGCTCCAAGTTTATGCATGTGTTTTTGTGGGTGTGTTTTCCAGCAAATAACATGAACACAAATTATCTTTTTCAGACCACACCCACTTCTGGTTTAAAGCAAAATATTGGGACAGCCATGAACATTTGGAAAATTTAAATGGATACAGATATGAAGACATTGCTATTGCTGTTACTGTTTATTATTGTTTATTATTATTACTAGCCCTCAGGAGCCATTTAATTCATTAATTTGTATTAATAAAAAAATCACCAGATTTAGTTTTCTGGAAAAAAAAACACCTTAGTTTTTATTCAAATAAGTAAATATGTAAATCTATTCGCTTTCATTTCACCCTAATTTCTTTTGATGCAGTGAACTGGCAAGATTGAGCCACTTTGCCTTCTCTTACTGTCTGTCTCTTCATGTAATGACCTGTAATAACTTGAACATAGTGACAGAGATTCATAGAACATGGACCAGCCCTGAATTTGCTCCCTTTAGTGACAAAAACAGGCAAATGGCAGCCAGATGGTGCACACAGCATGTCCCACCCCCCCGAGACCCAAC
Source organism: Silurus aristotelis (assembly GCF_946808225.1). Classification (NCBI taxonomy): domain Eukaryota; kingdom Metazoa; phylum Chordata; class Actinopteri; order Siluriformes; family Siluridae; genus Silurus; species Silurus aristotelis. The sequence goes on from NC_139591.1 coordinate 14,632,071, forward strand.
TCCTTATATCCTTATATCCAATGTCTGTGTCACCCTTTTATTTCCAAGCAATATCGTTGTTACCATTTTCACTTTTCAATTTTTTTCACATTCTGCTGTTTTTTATTTTGTTTTTTTTTGGTTTTTATAAGTTTTTAATTTTTATTAAGTTCGAGTAGAGATACACTAGGTAAAATACTCAAGTAAAAGTGTTCCCGTTCAACTTTTATTTGAGTAAAGGTACAAAAGTGTGCCTTTAAATGCAGTTAAGTATTCAAAGTACTATGCTTTATTAAAAAGACTCTAATGTTACTAATGTTATCAATCTATTAATAGAATGATATTAGTCAAACACTGATTGATATTTAATAAAATTATAATGAGTCTGTAACAAATATGAGAAGAAAAACAGAGCGGGTGCCGAAGCCAAGCATTCTTTATTCACTTTCACCTTGAGCCTGGCGCTTTCTTTTTCAGTACTCACGCTGGGGCTCACTCACTCTCTAGCATTTCTGGCTAATCAGTTCACTCTGTTTCAGACCGGGAAACACCTTCAACTTACTCTTGAAATGTTATGCTTGCTGTTGAATCTTTGTGCTAAGTAGATACCACCAGGCAGCAATCAAAACAAGTTACCCTGTAACAGTACCCTGATTGGTGGCTTGCTGCATGCTTAATCAGTTAAGTTTTTAATCACCAATAAATAATAAATGAACAACCAATTTAGCTAAATGTAGATAAATTAAAAGTAAGATATTTGACTTCAATGTGGTAAGGTTAAAATTTCCTCAAATGGAACTACTTCAGTAAAGTACAGATACATAAAGAAGCTACTTACATTTTTATTTTTAAAAGCTAATCAGATTTACTTTGTTACTGATTTTCAGTTAATAAAACATGTTCTGATTGAACAGATAAAGAAAGACACAATTGTTGATATATTGGTGGTTTCTGTAGAGATAAGTTATTAACATGTAAGAAAGGTGGTTTCACCTTCAGTAATCAGGAAGTTAAGCATTTTCTGATTTACAGTAACATGTTTTTATTTTGTTTTTTATTATTTTTTTTGTTTAGAAATGTTCTGGTGGCAAGGGTTGGAACTACACAATATAAGGCAGAAGGTTTGTAATGAAATATATATTTATTAATAATATCCACAACATTACAGGTCTATACATGGATACAAATATATATAAAGTACAACCCACTGTTCCAAAACAGGTTCAAAATCGCAACCATAAAACTATAATGCACATTAGGCATACAGTTATTGGACAATAACGTTTGGACACAATGCATCACAACACCTACACACATTGATTTTCTTTCTCTTTCTGTCTTTTTTTCTTTTATTCTTTTTTCTTTTTCTTTCTTTCTTTCAACCCACACTGTTATTTAATTTTTATGTAATATCCAAAAACAAAAACAAAAAACACGACTGACCAAAATAACTGAATAGCTGCTACTGTATTAATCCTGATCAGGAAAAAAAACAAAAGCAGCACAGAATGTAAAAATCTTAGGGGGGGGGGATTCCCATTTGTTTCCCAGTTTTTCAAACACATGACACGTGCTTTCTGCTCGGCTGAGTTGTCTTCAAGGTCAAACGTATGTTGTGTAACTTTGAAAGTGTTTATGGCAATCATAGTTTAAAATGCATGCAGTTTTATGGGTTACAAAGAGACAACAGAAAATAACATTGTACTTGAACACACAACTGGTACAGCATTGCATAGATAGGCCATGCCCACCCCATCTAGCAATGTCCATGACGGTTGCCGCATGCAAGGCAGGCAGCTGCAGATCACTGCCTTGAGGAGATGAAGGTTGAAGTCAGAATGTTTGTGAGCCTCCCCAGGTTTATAAATCTATAAGAAGGACGGTAGTCTGTGTTTCTACATCGACTAAAGAAAATGTAATGAGGCGACTATTAAGGACTCCTAAGTTCTTGGATAAAATTGCTGCCTCCAAGTGTTTCTGTTCACTGCACATAAAGAGCAGTTATTGGCAGATTGCCTTAAAGGCAGTTCAAAGACTGAAGACTGCCTTTACAATGGGGATGGGCCTGTGGCAATCAAGAACTATGCCATTTGGCCTTAAAGTGGTTGATGAAGAAGGTGCTTCAGGGTATTCCGTGGGAGATATGCCTGGATAAATTGAATGATATCCTAATGCATGGGAAGGATTTTAAGTCAGCCTTGAGTGCCCTCCACATTGTCCTGACACCAATAATCCAGGCTTAAACTGAACCTGGAAAAATGGCAGTTGATGCAGAAAGCAGTGACCTTTCTGGGCCACTATGTGAGTGCAGAGGGAGTGGCCACTTAATGATCAGAAGACTGTGGCAGTCTGCAGTTGGCCAATCCTAGGCTTAGCCTAAAGCATTGGCTTTAATAGGACTGGCATTTTATTATCAGAAATTTGTCCCTGGGTTCGCCACTGTGGCTAGTGGGGGCTAGAACAGCAGCAGGCTATTGATCACCTGAAGGAGGTCTTGTGTCATGCCCCAGTCTTGGCCATGCCTGACCCTAGTCTGCTGTTTATCCTAGACACAGATGCCAGTAATGTAGGCTTGGGTGCCATTTTCTCTCAGGAGGGGGAAAAGGGGAGAGGGTCCTAACATATTACAGTCAGGCTTTCAACAAAGCAGAGCACAACTACTAGCAATGGACTATTTTACAAAATAGTACAGGTGGTCCTAGGTGGTCCAAAATCAGGAGGCAAAGACAGTGGTGGAGGTTCTTATTAAAGGCATTTTAGCTCCCTTCAAGGACCCCACCGAGGTGCATAACTAACAAGGAAGGAACTTTAAGTCACAACTGTTCTCTAAATTCTGTTGACAAGTAGGCAGCCGGAAGACGAGGACAACTTCCTTGCACCCCCAGAGTGATGGATTGGTTGAGCAGTATCTGATGCTTGCCATTCAACTTTCCCTGTGTGTGAGCCAGGATAAAAAAGACTGGGATCTGCAATTGCCACTGGTTCTAATCGCTGATGGAGACAGTAGAGAGGCTCGCCTAAATTGGGCTCTCCCTGAATAGGTCTGTGTTATGGGGTGAAGAGGTTTAGGGAATCTATTTATCATGTGAGAAAGAAGCCTGGTGGCCATACAGTGGTTTTGCACCGGGATCAGCTGGCCCTGTACCAAGGAGAACAACAAACTTTCAGGAACAGAGGCCCGCAGCAGACTGTTGGGGAGACCTGTCCTGCATACGGAGGAGCTAAACACGCAGCACCGGACAACGGGTGGGGAACTTCAGCAGGCTGTGAAGAGGGTGACTCCCTGGCCTGGGATTCTAAAGGGGCTCTGGACCCTCCTGGTGGAGCAGAACACGCAGCATCAGGGGGGTCTGGGTACCCGAAGATGGTAAGACGAGTTTGAGGCATCCATTAAAGGAAAGAAGACATTGCATAAGAGGCTATCATGACTTATCAACTACCACATTGGGTGCTGTCCTGCCTAATTTTTATCACTCAACAGGCTCATAGAATGATGACTGGACCTAGGCTTCAGCCCAGGTAGGCTCCTAAAGCACCACAGCGCTTTGGGGAAAGTATTATTCCTCTGGGACAAGGAAACCTAAGGGAGGTCCATTGGCTCATTGCCATAAATTTATTAACTATTGCTACCTACTATGGGGGGAGGGATTAGGAATTGGAATTTGGATCAGAGAGGAAAGAACTGCTTGTTTTCTTGTTTTTAACGTAATTAGGATACCTTCTAATACCTTCTAATCAGATTGTAAATATTAGGGAATTAACCATTGTCGTTGGCTGCTTTGAACTGGATCTCCAAATCCTGCCTATTTATTCTGGGAGAGAACCCAACATTACAATAAATTGGGGCTGTCAAAATTATTGTATTAATAATGATTAATTAATTAATGCAGCAAAACATTTCAGTTTGAAGATTTTTATTTAAAAAATATAAATAAATATCAAAGAGGCAAAATTAAAACCTTCAACGCAACACACATTTATTTATGCACTCCAATTCATGATGGGTGGTTATTTGTCCTTCCAAATAACACATGCTGTAACACACGCCTAGCCATGGATTTCCCTTACTAATAAATACACTATATAAACAAAAGTATTAGGACAGATGACTTTCCAGCCATATGTGGTTTCTCCCCAAACCTTTATTACCACAAACTTGGTGGCACACAATTGTATAAGATGTTTTTGGAGGTCTTAGCATAGAATTTTCTCTTCACTTGAATTAGGACACCCAAACCTGTTCCAGCATGACAATGCCTGTGCCCAAAGCCAGATCCATGAAAATATAGTTTACATGGTTTAGAGTGGGAGATTTTGAGTGGCCTGCTGGAGAGATCTGATCTTAAACCTAGTGAACACTTCTAACACTAATACTAACACCCGTTACTAATGCCTGGCTGAGTAAGCACGAATCTCCACAACATCACGAGAGAAGAGTGAAGGTTGTTTTAACAGCAAATAGGGACTAAAAGTGAAATTTGATGTTCAGAAAGCACATACAAACCTTTATCCATATATTTTATCATAGCACTGTTCAATATTGATTCTGAATAGTTGACTGTCAGTATAATTGTTATGAAATTATTTTTCAGTTGATACACAGCTAAAGTACTACAGAGTAGGTCTTGATCACATTACACTTAATTATCACTTTGCCACTTTACAGTGATAACAGAAGAGTTAGCCCATTGAACAAAACAATACACCAAAAGGTCTATGGCCATGTCCACAATAACTTTAAAAACGCATATTTTTCTTTCTGTTTTGGCCTTCCGTACATGGCAATTTCAGAGCATAAAAAAAAGGCTATGTTTTGCCTATTTTTTAATGCTCTCAAAAATAGATGAATTTGAAAACTCAGAGGCTTTCGAAAACAATGACACTTTTTCAGACATTCCATTGTGAATCAACAACTTTTAGCAAACGAATTAAATTTTTAGGCGATAACGTTGTTTTAAAATGAGTCCAGAGTAGTGTAAACAGCCTATTTTAAGGGGTTTCTTATTTGTATGTATACTACTACAAAAGTATACAGTAAAAAAAAAAAAATTAAACCTCTTGAGGCCTGTTTTTATTTGGAATCTGTTCAAGAAAGTTGGACAAAGGAAAAGTTCTAACGATATGTTCTCCAGCTTTCAAAAGCTTCATATGATCATATATCACAGGCCGCAGGCTGGAGGCCCTCAAAAAGACAAGCGCATCGCCAGGAAAGCGTGTCAACATTTAGCTGAGCAAACAAACAGGCCTTTATCTGAGGAGCTGCACTGCCAGTCAAAAAGTTTAAAAACACCTGGAGTTTCTAATGTTCATTAGAATTAAGTTGCAATTGTTTTCAAAAGAGAAAAAAAGACAATGATAGTGTAGAAGCTAATTAATGATTTTGGGGGGAGAACAAAATTAAAATGTGCAGTGAGTGTGAGTTTCATGTGATTCTCTATATACTAAGTAAACTTTTGTTTGGCTCTTTGGTAATATGTTTCATGTAGTTATAGTTCCAGTCAGTGCCAACAGCCCTATTTAATTTTAATAATATAACAGGTTTATGTTACTACTGCTTTCACATAAAATGGGTGAAGGTGAAGATTATTTGAATAGTGCAATAGTACACCAGTAAGTCAAAACTACAGTGGGTACGGAAAGTATTCAGACCCCCTTAAATTTTTCACTCTTTTTTATTTTGCAGCCATTTGCTAAAATCATTTAAGTTCATTTCTTTTCCTAATTAATGTACACATAGCACCCTATATTGACAGAAAAACACAGAATTGTTGACACTGTTGCAGATTTATTAAAAAAGAAAAACTAAAATATCACATGGTCCTAAGTATTCAGACCCTTTGCTCAGTATTTAGTAGAAGCCCCCTTTTGATCTAATACAGCCAGGAGTCTTTTTTGGAAAGATGCAACAAGTCTTTCACACCTGGATTTGGGGATCCTCTGCCATTCCTCCTTGCAGATCCTCTTCAGTTCTGTCAGGTTGGACGGTAAACGTTGGTGGACAGCTATTTTTAGGTCTCTCCAGAGATGCTCAATTGGGTTTAAGTCATTGCTCTGGCTGAGCCATTCAAGAAAAGTCACAGAGTTGTTGTGAAGCCACTCCATCGTTATTTTAGCTGTGTGCTTAGGGTCATTGTCTTGTTGGAAGGTAAACCTTCAGCCCAGTCTGAGGTCCAAAGCACTCTGGAGAAGGTTTTTGTCCAGGATATCCCTGTGCTTGGCCGCATTCATCTTTCCCTTGATTGCAACCAGTCGTCCTGTCCCTACAGCTGTAAAACACCCCCACAGCATGATGCTGCCACCACCATGCTTCATTGTTGAGACTGTACTGGACAGGTGATGAGCAGTGCCTGGTTTTCTCCACACATACCGCTTAGAATTAAGGCCAAAAAGTTCTATCTTGGTCTCATCAGACCAGAGAATCTTATTTCTCACCATCTTGGAGAACTCCATGCGGGTTTTCATGTGTCCTGCACTGAGGAGAGGCTTCCGTCGGGCCACTCTGCTATAAAGCCCCACTGGTGAAGGGCTGCAGTGATGGTTGACTTTCTACAACTTTCTCCCATCTCCCGACTGCATCTCTGGAGCTCAGCCACAGTGATCTTTGGGTTCTTCTTTACCTCTCTCACCAAGGCTCTTCTCCCCCGATAGCTCAGTTTGGCCGGACGGCCAGCTCTAGGAATGGTTCTGGTCGTCCCAAACGTCTTCCATTTGAGGATTATGGAGGCCACTGTGCTCTTAGGAACCTTAAGTGCAGCAAATATTTTTTTGGAACCTTGGCCAGATCTGTGCCTTGCCACAGTTCTGTCTCTGAGCTCTTAAGGCAGTTCCTTTGACATTAATTATTCTCATTTGCTCTGACATGCATTGTGATCTGTAAGGTCTTATATAAACAGGTGTGTGGCTTTCCTAATCAAGTCCAATCAGTATAATCAAAAATTTCTGGACTCAAATGAAGGTGTAGAACCATCTCAAGGATGATCAAAAGAAATGGAGAGCACCTGAGTTAAATATATGAGTGTCACAGCAAAGGGTCTGAATACTTAGGACCATGTGATATTTCAGTTTTTCTTTTTTAATAAATCTGCAAAAAGGTCAACAATTCTGTGTTTTTCTGTCAGTATGGGGTGCTATGTGTACATTCATGAGGAAAAGAAATAAACTTAAATGATTTTAACAAATGGCTGCAATATAACAAAAAGTAAAAAATTTAAGGGGGTCTGAATACTTTCCGTACCCACTGTATACCCTAAGCACAAATGACAATTGAAGACAAACAAGAGCCTGTGAGTGCTGTGCAATGTATTGTTTACGTACCGGTACATGCTAATGCCAAGGCAACACAGGTGGACAAAAACGATTATTTTAAATAAATACGTATTTTAAATAATCAAAACAAATTCTTGATTGTCATTGGTCACATGATTCATTTAATTCCCAGCACTGTTGAAATCTTGAGAGAGAGAGAAAATACAACAATACAGAGAACTGCATGGTGAACACACCACATAAAAAAGAAAATGTGCATTTGTTTTTTTAAATATGTTGCTTTATTTTTCTATTAAAGCACATCCCAGTCATGTTTTATTCCTTACTTATACAAAATGTATGTATTATGGTCCAAAGCCACAATCTGTAATTTGTCTGAAGATAAATAAATAAATAAATAAATAAATAAATAAATAAATAAATAAATAAATAAACTAATAGGCATTGCATGCCAGATCAGAGAGAGAGAGATCAAAAGTCCCAGATCACAAAGCCATAAATAAAAAACAAACAAATACATACATAGATACAAGAAAGAAAGAAAGAAAGAAAGAAAGAAAGAAAGAAAGAAAGAAAGAAAGAAAGAAAGAAAGAAAGAAAGAAAGAAAGAAAGAAAGAAAGAAAGAAAGAAAGAAAGAAAGAGTGATTTTTTCCTAGTTATTTTTTTTTTTTATTTCAGCTAAAATGTGAAATAAATTGATTATGCAGATGCAGAGAAAATCACAACTAAACAGAGATAAAGTTAAAATGAGAAAGGAAGAGAAAAAAATGTAATTGGCAGGCAAATAAGTAGTAATAAGCTGCCAGTGACATTTTAGCATTTTTCTTTTTTTTTTTTCTTTTTTTTTTTTTTTTTTACAAAAAAAAAAACCAGACAGACATTCATTAAAAATGTTTCTAATTAACATGCACTGCCATTGACAACCCATTTCTCCTTATTTGCCTAATTGTATTAGCTAAAGATTTTGACTCTGGCACGGAAATCTGATGGCTAATTACCCTCGTTAGTGCACTATTCATGAGGTGCGAAATCTGCATATTCGAAAAAAAAAAATACCAGCATTGTTAGCTTTGATGAAGAGATAAATATCAGTTTATATCAAGCATCAGGATTAACTCTGGTGTCTTGTTCTTCAGTCTAATAAGATGGAACGACCGTTTTATTCATAATAAGTGCACCACTTGAGAAAGGTGCACTATGGATAGGAAATAGAATGAGCCTCCATTTGCAAGTAAATGTTTAATTAATATCAATGTGTCATCTGTCTGAACATAATGACCATCAATTCAATTTATTTCAAATTTTTTACATGGACCTCTCCCCAATAGAAACTGCCATAATAAAGAGCTTAATAATTATTCCATCAGAAGCATCAAGACAGACGAAGTTTTGGCAAAATATTCTGCATTAAGTCTCTGCCAATGAACAGATGTTGTTTGTGGTTTACTTTGCTTAGAATAGAGCTGCACTTTGCACACAGGAAATATGACATTGCTTTCGAAAAGTTGACGGATTAGACCTAGTTTCCAATAATGGATTAAGCAAAGAATGCACCGTAAACTGGCTGATAATCACTTGAAGCTCAACATTTTCAGCCATGACTTTGGTTACCAGAAATGCCATCACAAAAATGTTGAGATGTTCAATTCATGCCCAATTCATGGCCATTAAACATGAAGATTAATAATTTTTTATTTCTGTATTTTTGGAAGATCACTTTATTTCATTTTAAAGCAGTGAGTGGAGGCCATTCCCATCAGAACTGTCAACACACACTACAGTTACCACATTAATGTTCGTCATTTCTTTGATTATGGCAAGCATCCAGCTCATTCAGTTTGTGGAGTGTGGAATGTACAGTTAGTCTTTCTCTGTCGCTAGCATTAATTTTATCTGTGAGAAGTTAATTATCGCTTTGACGGAAAAGATCCAAGCATTGGATGGGTGCATCCAGAGTCTAGAGAGAATTGATGAGTGCAAGAGCAGTCCAGGTTCTGTAGGGGAAAGTCTGGATGCCCTAGGTGGAGTGAGCATTCCTCTGACTCCGGCATTAGAGCCCTTGCAGCAGGGCAAGTGGGTGATGACTTGGCGGCATACTCGCAAAGCTAACACTTAGGCTCGCTCACGGGAGCACCATTCTTCTCCACTTCACGTGTGCAACAGCACTCGATGAGAAATCTGAAAGAGCTCTGGTTGTAGGAGACTATTCTCTCTAACTAGCAATGGCAATGTCCGATGCAGTAATACGCTCTGGCCTCATCCCAATGTGCCGTGGCAATGTAGCTGACATGTTAGGCCAGGACAGAATCCATCCCTCTCGGGAAGGTGCTGCTCTCATTCTTTGCAGTATAGGTTATAGTCTCAGAACAGCACTAGTTAACCAGTGATTATCCAGAGCCAAGGACAGGGAGCAGACAATCAAGCTAAACTGACTTGCGAGCTGCATGGAGTCTTCACTCAGGTTTCACCAAATTTAGACTGTGTCTGTCTCCCGAGCAAAACCAAAATGTAGAAATAAAAAAAAATTGTTTAAATTACTTGATTAACATTAAATTAAATAAGACTGAGATTAAGACTAAGGATAAATTATTATTTATAGACCCCCAGGACACCAGGATAGCCTTTTTTTTTCCACTTTAGAATATTGCTAAAATTTGAAATATGATGTCATTACAGGATGCAGAAAAACTAGTTGATCACTGCACACCTTAACAAAGTTTAGCTGTAATAAATAGACATTCAGTGCCACCCAGATGAGGATGGGTTCCCTCTTAAGTCATCTGAGGGAGGTTTTCCTTGCCACAGTCGCCACGTGATTGCTCATCAAGGACATATTTAATTATGAAGAACAATCTTATTTATTCTTTCTTACTACATTATCTGTGTAAAGTTTATTTAAAACAATGTCCATTGTTAAAAGTGGCATACAAATAAAAATTATTAGAATTTAATTGAATATTTTTTTCTTTTGTCTGATTTGGTTAGTATGTGCACATTAGATCCTCACATTGATGTTTTTGGCTGCCATGAGTGAAACCTGATGTGGTCATGCTAAGCATGCTAAGATGCTTTTGCACATTTCTGTGTAAATGGTTGTGTGTAAAAGTTCACTTATAAAGCACTAAATGGTTTGGCTCCCATGTATCTATCCAGTCTTTTAACACGCTACAATCCGTCACGCTCCCTGAGATCTCAAAACTCTGGGCTTCTAGTAGTTCCTAGAATAGCAAAGTCCACTAAAGGCGGTAGAGCATTTTCACATTTAGCTCCTAAACTCTGGAATAGTCTTCCTGACAGTGTTCGGGGTTCAGATACACTCTCCCAGTTTAAGTGTAGATTAAAAACATATCTTTTTAGCAAAGCCTACACATAACACACATCACACACATCACATCACAACCTTGTGCTCCAGAATATATGATTACATGCACATTATCAACTTGTGCTGTTAATATCATGAACAGCAGCTACGCTAATTCCTCTCCACTGCTTCTCTTTCTCTCCCCATCCCGAGGCATCCTGAGGTTTGGCCAGCTCCAGTCACGTCCCACCTCGTGAAGATTATGGACCTATGGATGATCATGGAGAAGTAGATGCCGAGTGTTTAAAGGCCCTGGCATGGAGAAGCTGATGCTGGATCTATGATGATCACAAATTGTTCTGTATTGTTGAAAGATTTATGACCAAACTCTTGATGTCACCCATATGAGGATGGGTTCCCCTTTGAGTCTGGTTCCTCTCAAGGTTTCTTCCTCATATCATCTAAGGGAGTTTTTCCTTGCCACTGTCGCCACGGCTTGCTCATCAGGGACAAACCCACACCATTTACCTTCACTGTTGTTTTCTGTAAAGCTGCTTTGAGACAATGTCTGTTGTGAAAAGCGCTATACAAATAAACTTGACTTGACTTGACTTAAAAATATCAAGAGATCAGGCGTTTCTCAAACCACCCTATCTGGAACTGTCAAACCTGTCACAATAAAATTCAGAAATCACACTTTCTTTCCATTGTATTGTTTTGCATTAGGCTGCTGTCACATGACTGAATGATAACTGCATGAATATGCAGGTGTACAGGGTTCCTAATAAAGCGGGTGATCTCAATGTGGTGATGCAGACAAGTGTGCAGAATTAATTGTACTGTATATACTAGTTCTGTATTCTGTAAAAACAGTTCTTTAATTTAATTTTAGCACGTTACTTCTGTATTCAGCTGCCAAAATTTTTTCAAGATTACAATTTCCGTCTTTCAAGTTTCCTTTAATGTCATCGTCAGCAGTCCTTTTTTTTTTATGTTTCCTCCTCTGTTCTTGATGTACCTGAAAATGAAAAGTGGCGTCTCCTGGAGGAAGCAGCTGTAAGCTTGAGGGTATTACTGTGACGGAGCTGCATGCACAATCTCTTTGATTTCTCCTTTCCATCAGCCATCTTCTTCTTCAACCTGCATATATCGTTCAAATGAAATCTTTTCCTTAAAATAGGAATGGTACATGTAGAAGACATGGACATGTATTTCAGCATCATACCCTATAACATTTTTTTACCTAAGAAACAAAGAACACTCATATACAGCTACATTTTTCTTTTACTTCTGTGTCTCACATACGCATTAGACACTAGCTAGTGATTGAATTAATTCAGATTAATGGCAGCATTTATGTCTGTGATAGAATTGCAAACAAGAAACCATTTGGTTTGAATATAAAAAGATGTATACATAAGCTTTTACTTCTTTTTAGCAATTTGTTTGCCATTCACATAATTTCCACAGTATGGTGTTCTTTTTCTTACTCTGATGCTAAAATGCTTTTACCAACAGATTAGTCTCGGTTTTCTATACATATCCCCAAAAGCCCAATATTTTAAAATGTTTATTCAACTAAAAATGTAAAGTGCTTATTTAGCTGTATTGCACGGCATTAATTTTTCCCTCACTAATAGCCTGTGTTTCATCTAGCATAAAACAAAAAAAAGTATAAAAAAATATACTCTTCCTCTTTTAGTTTAAGTTTTTTTACTAATATTTACTATTTTTCGCTAATATTTGTCTTGAATATTTGCATGATTTTCTTTCCTTAAGAAAATATCTTCTTTTTTTTATTCTTACTTCAGATGGTCTTCTGCAAAAATTCAACAAGTAAACAATAATATAAACAGTTATAAACCAGTGATTCTTTTGTCTGATTAGGGTGAGTGATTTGAGATCCTCCCAATCATGATGTTGGCTGACAGGAGTGAAATGTTATGTGTGTGTCATCTACTGTTATAACACATCCTTCTCAAAGTTTGATGGGTTGTGCATGATTATGCTTTTCTCAGATGTAAAGAGAGATTATTTGAGTTACTGTAATCTACCTCACAAGCCTAACCAATCTGGCTCTTTCTCTCTGGCTTCTATCAACAAGGCTTTTCCACCTACAGAACTGTGCTCACTGTGTAAACTCTTGAGACTGTTGTGTGTGTTAAAAATGTTAAAAAATTAGCAGTTATTTAATATAAGCCCATCTGGCACCAACAACAATGCAACCATTAAAGATAACAGATCACACTTTCTCTTCTTTCAAATTTTCTTCTTTCATTGCACTGTTGTTCATACAAAAATCTGATATATGGCCATATATGAACAATATATATATATATATATATATATATATATATATATATATATATATATATATATATATATATATATATATATATATATATATATATATCATATACATACATACAACCTGACCCTCAACGCCACAAAGACTAAAGAGCTCATTGTGGACTTTCGGAAATACAACAGCAGGAGACATCTACCAGTCAACATCAATGGAACTGAGGTAGAGTGAGTTCCTGGGAGTTCACATCTCTGAGTATCTGTCATGGCAGCAGAACACTTCAGCCCTGGTTAAAAAAGCGCCTGTAGCTCTTGAGAAGTCTCAGAAATCTCATCTCATCTCATTTTAACAAGTTTCTACCGCTGCATCATTGAGAGCATCCTGACCAACTCCATCACTGTTTGGTATAGAGGCTCCACTGTGTGTGAACGTAAAGCCCTGTAAAGGGTGGTCAAAACTGCCCAACGCATTACTGGCACCCAACTACCTGCCATTGAACACCTTCACCACAGCAGATGTCTGCGCAGAGCTCACAACATTATCAAGGACTCTTCACATCCAAATCATAAACTGTTTAACCTCCTTCCATCAAGAAGGAGATACAGGAACTTGCGCACCAGAACCAGCAGGTTTAGGGACAGCTTTTTTCCATCCACCATCACACTACTGAACTCTACACTACACCGCTAGATCACTGTAAAACAAAACAAAACACTGTATATAACCTCTGTTCTATACATGTACATATTACATAGTATATCTTTTTTTACATCATTACATCTGCACTATTTTTATCTATGTATCTTTATATACATACTGTACATTTTGCCCAACACTGTACATTCTGCCCAACATTCTGCCTAACATTTAATTCATCTGTGTATATACTGTGAAATTATGTTATAAAAATCTTTAATTAGTATTTGTTCATTTTATGCCATTTGTATCATCTCTACACCTTTTTGATTCATGAATTCTTTCTTTATCTTTCAAAACTGCGGAGATGGTAGTGCTGCCGGAAGCTGGTCGTACGCCACGGCTTGTGGTCGTAAAGTCGAATGGTCGTAAGTTGACGACTACCTGTATATATATTAGACTGTTTATTCAGCTTGCTAACGTCTTAAATGCCATAATCTTGTAACCTTTTACTTCTGCACATTCCTCTTCAATGCCATAGCCCTAGAACCATTTCTGTACTTCTTAATGATGTCCACATATTATATATATATATATCACTTGCTGTGAATATGCTAAATTTTTGTATCTATCTATCTATCTATCTATCTATCTATCTATCTATCTATCTATCTATCTATCTATCTATCTATCTATCTATCTATCTATCTATCTATCTATCTATCTATCTATCTACAAAGGGCCAATTTTATCTGGATAGAGTTTCTCATTCTCAACAACCCAAAGAAACTGATCATAATTATTAATAAAAAAAAAAAATGTATTAGTTTGAATGTTTACATCTGATTTTTAATAAAAAAATTTTTGTTGTAGATTTTAAGGTTTTCTGTGCTTTTACCCACTCAGCACTAGTTTATTTTGACGTCTTTCTCCTGGTGAGGTTTCAGGATTTTCTGCACATATCTGGATGCAAATTAAACTTTGCTGATAATTTTAATATGTTTTGGCCAATCGAAATTATATATTTAACAGTTAAATAGTTATAGTTAACATCAGAAAAAATTGCAAAAACAAATTTTAAGCCTCTTTGTAAACTTGACTTGAGCCAAGTTATAACACTATAAACATGAAACCTGCCGCAAGAGTGGTTAGTACTATTGCTGTCCTGTTTTTCTTTAAGGTGTAAAAGATTTATTGATTTGATTTGTTACATACGGCAGTCCATTCAAACTGTTTAAAACTTTATAGAGAACCTAGCACAGCATGATTTTATATGCAGATACTGTTTAAGTATCTGTCCATGCTGGGTGCTTGCTGATTTCCAACTGGGATAAGGCAGAGTAAAATTGCTTTGGGGAATGTCTATATATTGAATAATAAACACAAAGCACAAATACACAAATTAAGCATTCTTGGCCACTTGGGCTGCACTAACATAGTGCAGGATAGTGCAATATTTTATTTTAAACCCTGTAACTCAGAATCAATTATTGTAAGGTGACTTTTTTCTGTGGAAATAATTTTGGGGAAAAAAATATATATATACAGGTGCATCTCAATAATTTAAAATGTCGTGGAAAATTGCATTTATTTCAGTAATTCAACTCAAATTGTGAAATGCATGTATTAAATAAATTCAGTGTGCACAGACTGAAGTAGTTTGTCTTTGGTTCTTTTAATTGTGATGATTTTGACTCACATTTAACAAAAACCCACCAATTCACAAAAAAATTTGAATATGGTGACACTAGACTACACAATCATGGCGAAGACTGCTGAGCTGACAGTTGTCTAGAAGATGATCATTAACATCCTTCACAAGGAGTGTAAGACACAAACATTCATTGCTAAAGAAGTTGGCTGTTTACAGAGTGCTGTATTCAAGCATGTTAACAGAAAGTTGGGTGAAAGTGTGGAAGAAAAAGTTGCACAACCAATCAAGAGAATCGCAGCCTTGAGAGGCTTGTCAAGCAAAATAAATTCAAGAATTTGAGTGAACTTCACAAGAAATAGACTGAGGCTGGGGTCAAGGCATCAAGAGCCACCACACACAGACGTGTCAAGGAATTTGGCTACAGTTGTCGTATACCTCTTGTTAGGCCACTCCTGTCTTACCTGGGATAAAGAGAAGAAGAACTGGACTGTTGCCCAGTGGTCCAAAGTCTCCTTTTCAAATGAAAGCAAGTTTTGCATTTTATTTGGAAACCATGGTCCTAGAGTCTGGAGGAAGGGTGGAGCAGCTCATATTGCTTGAAGTCCAGTGTTTTTACAGTCTGTAATGATTTGGGGTGCAATGTCATCTGCTGGTGTTAGCCCACTGTGTTTTTGGAAAACCATAGTCACTGTACCCGTTTACCAAGATATTTTAGAGCACCCCATGAGCTTCATGCTTCCTTCTGCTGACCAGGTTTTAAAAGAAGCTGTAATTTTCCAGCAAGTATTGCGTACATATGAACATACTTTACAGAAGGCCCACAATTCACTAAAAATGTTTTTATTTATGAAGTATTAACATTTTTTAAAATAGTGAATTGGTGGGGTTTTGTTAGATGTGAGCCAAAATCATCACAATTAAAAGAACCAGAGACTTAAACTACTTCTGTGTGTGCATTAAATTTATTTAATACATGAGTTTTACAATTTGAGTTAATTGCTGAAATAAATGAACATTTCCATGACTTTCTAATTTATTGAGATGCACCTGTATATCCTGCTTGCGCAAGTCTTCGAAATGTGCGATGTAGAAGCTGCAGTGTTGCACCAATGAAAGAAAATGCCTTACCGAGAACACAATCATTTTACCATTGCCATCTACCCATGGATTAAAAAACCCCATTGGTGAAAGATCAATGGTCCCAACTCTTTTTTTTGACAAGTGTTGCAAACATTTAATTCAAAATTACCTTATTTTTTCCTTAAGCATGAACATTTCTATTTTTAATATTATATATTATTCAATATATTAATATATACGAGTAATATATATATTTTATTGTGAATAAAATATGGGTTTATGAGATGTCTTTGGCTGTACAGTAGCAATATACACACCCTCACACACACTCTCTCTCGCTCTCTCTCTCTCACCCTCTCTCTCACTCTCTCGCTCTCTCTCTCGCTCTCTCACTCACTAATGGGTGTTCTCTATTGCAGTGGGAAGAAGAGAGGATTAAAAGGCTGAGAGAGATAAACCTTGCAAGGGAGATGAGGACAGACAGCAGTGTGCATGTAGATTAAAATTTAAAAAGTGAAAGAGAACAACTGTGACAAATAAAGCCAAGTTTTGGATTGAAACCTGCCCTCTGCCTCCCATTAATTCTCCCGCAAGACTCTCAATTTTCCACATTACATTATGATTATAATAATGCATTACTTTATGTATTTAACTATATATATACAGTGAGGAAAATAAGTATTTGAACACCCTGCTATTTTGCAAGTTCTCCCACTTAGAAATCATAGAGGGGTCTGAAATTGTCATCGTAGGTGCATGTCCACTGTGAGAGACATAATCTAAAAAAAAAAAATCCAGAAATCACAATGTATGATTTTTTAACTATTTATTTGTATGATACAGCTGCAAATAAGTATTTGAACACCTGAGAAAGTCAATGTTAATATTTGGTACAGTAGCCTTTGTTTGCAATTACAGAGGTCAAATGTTTTTCATGTAGTTTTTCACCAGGTTTGCACACACTGCAGGAGGGATTTTGGCCCACTCCTCCACACAGATCTTCTCTAGATCAGTCAGGTTTCTGGCCTGTCGCTGAGAAACACGGAGTTTAAGCTCCCTCCAAAGATTCTCTATTGGACACACATATACACATACACACATATACACACAGGTGGAGTTTCTTCCTTCGATCACACACACACATTTTTCCACATTCTGTTGTCAAGCGTA
This sequence comes from Silurus aristotelis, assembly GCF_946808225.1. Classification (NCBI taxonomy): domain Eukaryota; kingdom Metazoa; phylum Chordata; class Actinopteri; order Siluriformes; family Siluridae; genus Silurus; species Silurus aristotelis. Next base: position 14,649,463 of record NC_139591.1, read on the forward strand.
ATGAAATAAAAAACATAAAATGTTAATCACTTTACCCTAAAATGCTTTTTAATTTTCTGAATCTAATAATAATTAAATTCAATCAAAATCTTGTTGCGTCCACAGTAGGGTGATATTTAAAGCATTCAGGGCTTTCCAAAGGTCTCTTGTGTATTATAAATCTGACTTTGTGCGTTGAGACAGTGGGAGACTGCTACTTCTGCTCCTCATGCTGACAGGGACCAGTTTAAATTGGCTGTTGGAAAAACGTGTATGCACTACAGGCAGCAGGCTCAGAGACGGAGCCATCAGAGCTGTGAAGGTCAGCTGGGTTCGCTTTCAGCAGAGACCAGGCCCTAAAAAATTGGCTGCATCATTACCATTGCCCACACACACACACACACACACACATACACAGACTCCTGATAGTGGTGTATACACATACAGTTTGGGGCTTGAGGGGTTTACTCTGTCTCGTGTGCCACCCATAAAAAGAATCGCTAGTTCAAATTCAGTGAAACCAGTAGCACTGACATAAAAAAAAGTGGGCATCCCTCTTACTTAAATTGTATCATTCAGTGGGTTTTTGTTTGTTTTTTTGTCTGAATGATGTCTTTTCTTCTCTGTTGGTTGTTTTAAAAACATAAATGTATATTTTTCTCCCAAAAATGTGTAAGTAAACCTGCTGCCACCCTAAAATTTTAAAAAATAAATAAAAACTGTCTATGAATAGTAGAAGTTCTGATAAGTACCGGATATCTGAACCCTAAAACCTGATTGCCTCAAGGTTATAACTTGGCTTATTTATGTTACCCCCAAAAAAATAGGAAGCAATGAAGTATGGAGAACAAAAACATTAGAGCTTAATGATTCAAAAATGCAATTTAAGATTTTGAAAAGATTCTCAGATTCAACAGGGTATAAAATGGTAAACTGATTAAGAGCTAAACCCAAAACAGGTGTTCACAGTCAGATAACATACTAATGCCAGAACAGGGCTGGATACACAACTTGTTCCAAAACAAATGCACATGGCAAAACAAACAAAAGCTCAAGAAGAACATAGAGCAAGATCATGCAGCGCTAACTACATTGGGAACAAAGCCACATGCTGAGACAGGGAATTCAAGAGAGCAAACATTTTTCCCTATTTTATAAAGTATATAAAACAAAATAAATGCAGCTTCTTACCTAGACACCCCTGTCTGGCAGAAAATGATTGTTACAAACTTCTGGCACTGGAGTCGCATTCCATAAACATCTCTGTACAGAAAACTTCACCATATCGGTTGGGCATTCGTTCTTTTTTAAAACAGATAACCACATGTAAGGCATGCGTCTGTGTTGTTGCTATAGAAATGCTAACATTTTGGATCCTGTGATATAAATTCCAGTCAGCACTGTGGTATAACAGTTTTTTTCAATTGCTTTGGAACGTTTCTCGAATCATCCTTATTATTTGCAAACCTGTAAGTACATTCTCAAAACAATGTGTACAAACAGCACAACATATATGATTTATTCTAGACTCAAAATCCTTAGTACATCTCTCAAAAGTAAGTATTTGTGTCAATGAACATCTCATTCCCATTAGAATCAAAAGTCATTTAGTCATTGTTCACAAACAAAATCATCAAAATGTTTAGTCATGCTATCAGTATGATGGCGCACAGTTTCAGGATTTCTTGATATAAACTATGGTTTGGATTACAATGAATGGAAATGCACAAAAATTGACTTCTTTCTGTATGGTATCTGTAAATTTCAGCAGAATAAATTTTCATTTATTTGATTTATAATGATTGCAAGAGACCAGATAGGATTCACACTTCCACTGTACTTTAAAAATGTTTATTTATTTCTTAGTTGTTCATCTATTTTCAGAAATTATAATTCTATGTTTTGCTATGTCTGTATACACTCTCCAATTAATAGTTTACAAAGATTCACCTTTCACCTGAGAACTAGTTGATTTTTGGTTGATCTGATGCCAAACACTCGCCTTCATTAGTGACATTCAAGATTCATCTGCACAATTCATCAATTCAAGACACATTTAGAAAAAAAAGTTTCATAGAAATTTTAGATTTACAGACTGGTTTAACCATTATGCATTCTATGACTTATGCAATGAAATGTTGTCAATGTTTTTGGGGTTAAAACTATTCAGGTGAAACCAGTATAATATATTTTGATCAACATGACAAACAACTGATAATGTAGAAAAAAGCAGACAATTGATTAAATCGATTAAATGAATGTACCAAAGTATTCGAAATTTGATCAAACCAACAACAAATGTTCTTATGATGAGCACAAATTACTAAATTATGTGCAGGTTGAAAAAGTAGTTTTGAGAATTTCATTTCATTTTCTCCAAAGCAATGGAGAAAAACTGTAAAACCTGCAGTTCATAAGCAGGTAACTACAAAGTAAACTGTCGGCATATGAATAAGTCAGTTAGAAGAAGAACAAGAAAAGAAAACATTGTGTCAGAAATGTAGAAGCGTAGAAGCTGTGTTCCTTCGTGCAGATGCTTGAGCCTGAAAAATCAGCCTCATGCACCTGCTGGTATTTGTGTTGCATTACAGAAGCGCTTCTTTCCAAGAACTGACACTCTTTGTTTTTGCCACTGTTTTGTAACAAAATTGAAAAGGGAATTAATTCCCCCCGTTGTGCTTGAACTTATGATCCTCACTCCCAAACCCTCCCAGTGGCCTGCACAGGCATTAGGGACGTGACCAGGTTTCTAAACATTTGTGTTTTGTTCTTAGCCTAATTTTATTTAGCTTGGAGAAGTTATTAAACACTAGTAGTTAATTGAGTTTAATGGGAAGTGTTTATTTTTAGTTCACATTAGTATAATGAATTGTAAATAAATAAATAAATAAATACAAGTCTAACAAATTACATAGAGATATCCTATGTACAGAAATGGAGGCAGGAATCAAAAATTAAAATTAATTAATTAATTAATCTTATGACCACTTGTGGTGCTGTGCTTTTTTCTAGTTTAAGGCATGTACTATCATCAAATAATCTGATGAGGATGTCAAACATCAAAACTTTACATAAAAAATTTTGTATTTTTTATGCTTTAAAGACATGGCATGCTTTGCTTGGATAGCTAGATTAGTTTTTAGAATCCTGCATGAGTACATATATTAATATGTCAAAAGGTAACACAGATTAAGAACTCAAGCATGTATATGTTTTTTACACTTACAAGTTTGTGCTACCCTGAAATGATGATTCATCCCAATGTTACATAATGGACAAAAATGGAACACATTGTAGCAAATGTAGCACAGGATTCTTGTTGATCTCATACGTTGTGCTTAGTGTTTTCTGGCATGTTAGTATATGTTGAACTTGTTACAAAATATACTGCACTACATTAAGCCTGATGCTCTGTATTGAATATGACAGAGTTCATTCAATGTTAGGAACATACCATTTAGTTTTACTTTTACATGTACATTAGCCAAATCATGCGAATATAAAAAACAGCTACATTTATAAATCTTTTGCCTAATCAGTGCCTCCGGTGAAGCAGTGGACTGTTAAAATGAAAGGGAAAGAACAGAAGAAATTGAGTAAAGCTAGCTGAGTGTGGCTATTAAGACAATATCTAAAAGAGCAAGAGAGGTGGATGCAAGTGCAGAACTTTTAAATGAAATAACAAAACTAACAAATAAACCCCGGGAAGGAATAAAACAAGAAGAACTAAGGTCTAGGGTGAGGCTAGGCTAGACACTCAAAATGCTATAACAAAAGCTACTCACACAGTATGCAAACATACTAATGTCCTTAGCTTGAACTTAATGCTTCAACCTCAAGAAGAAGGGAGGACACAGAACTTAAATAGTGGAATAACTGAGAAGAAACAAAAAAAGTCAATCAAAACAGGAAATGGTGCAGACAACTAAAATTAAATTCAAAATGTGTGTGAGGGTTCTCTCTGGTGATCTGGAGGGAAAATGTCTAAGATGGCCATGAGGAACAAAGCAAAAGAAATGACTCACATCAACGCAAAAAAATAATAACAAAAGGATAAACGTATCTTAAATAAAACTTTTTTTTTTACTGTTCTACTTCATCCAGTCACGTGCACTTATAAAATTCTTTTTTGATGAAGGTTTATCAGGCCGAGAGCTACAAAGCTAGATAGGGACTATTTTTTTTAATGATTAGTGAACTAATTACATTTATTTTCTAATCTGATTTTAAAAGTGATTGGGCAGAGATGTATATGTTTATTCTTCCAGCATCAAAATAAACAAAAGATGTTTCTCATCTGTTTAGTGTCTGTGGCTCTAGACACATGTGAAACGTTGAAGCACCATCCAAGTAAACCTTGAAAATTAAATTCAAATAATAGTAAAGAATCAAACAGAAACCTCAGGCACCATATATTAGCTTAGAAATTATATGAAACTAAACCTTCACAAATACACTCAACAAAGACATTTGATATAGTTTATAATAAAAGGAAAGAAAGTAGGGTCCTGGGAATATTTTTTTACTGTACTTAAAAGAGTTCAGTACTAAGATTTCAATTGCACTAATAAAATCTCTAATACTGTTGTACCATGTGTGTGCTTTTATTTATTTATTTTTTACATCCAGGGTAAAGGGCATTTGACAAATTGTGCATATCAGCAGATGGGCTACAAAATAATAAAGGGAAATATAACACCCTAAATTGCTCGTTTTATTTTTCATTAGCATGATTAGCCTCAATCATCATCCGCAGTGAACCAGGAATGGAAATTTTACTCTGACCTGTAGGTGGTCAGCATTATGCAAATCACAAATGCCATCACTGGTCATGAGGTCTGGATTAGGAAAACACAAGTTTTAGAGCCTTGATGTTAGTTAAAAAAAATTAAAAGATCATTAAATGAATAAATGTTTATATGAAAGTGACATGTACATGTGCATGTACCTTTATTATGGTACCTAAATCCATGGTTTACTTTACCAGGTATGTGTTTGTGTGTGTAATTACAGTAAAAATCAGACCAAACATATTGCTCGGACAATCTAAAAAAAATCTATATATAAAAAACTGTGTGTGTGCTATTGTAACTTTTGTGAAAACAAGATGCATTTAGATAATGGGATGATTAAAAATAACACTCTACTGCTCAGCCTGTTCGAACGCTCCAGCAGAGGGACAATGGAGACACTGCTGAGAGGTTGAAATCTGGATGATGTATGGGAGAGAGAGAGAGAGAGAGAGAGAGAGAGAGAGAGAGAGAGAGAGAGAGAGAGAGAGAGAGAGAGAGAGAGAATAAAATCCCTTATCAAATCATATTCTGTACTAATCTCTTTATTTCCATGTCAAACTAGTTAAACATTTCTAGATATACTGAAAGCTAAATGCTCTGACTACACACTTCATTATACACAATATTTAATGTAAAAATTAACATATAAATGTTTAATGTTAAAATGCAAATATCACATTCATGTTTCTATAGATAGCTTATAGCTATAACTACCAGGAATTATCTATAAGTTTTGTTACTGGTATAATACTGTTCTGATGCAATAGTACACATGAATTAGGTGCTCATTTCCACCTATTAATAAATTTTAATTAATAAAACTTAATTAAAAAACTTAATTAACTTTCTTCCGGCTTCTCTCGTTAGGAGTCGCCACAGCGGATCATCCGCATGTTTGATTTGGCACATGTTTTTACACTGGATGCCCTTCCTAACGCAACCCTCCCCATTTATCCGGGCTTGGGAGCGGCACTAAGAGTGGCTGGGGTTGGTTCCCTGACCGGGGATCGAACCCGGGCCGCAGCGGTGAGAGCACCGCATCCTAAACACTAGACCACCAGGGACCCTTTTAAGTTCTCTTAATGCCAACAACAATTTGAGTAAAAACATGGACTTAAAAGCAGGTCAGTGTACACCCTGAACATTACAAACCTGTGTCCAAAGTGTCAATATTTTGTGTAGGGTTAATGTACTACTTCATTTTTCATGACACACATTAAATGTTGCTTTTGAATATTAGTGCAACATACTGGTTAGGTTGGTGTTTCATGGCAGAAAGTGTAGATTATATAAGAATTCACCGATTTTGTCGTAAAAGGTCTGTCATGATTAGTGGAAAATTGCCAAGACTGTTCCCAGTCTTACTGAGATCTCATATTGGCCTATATTTGGGTTTTTACAGTCTGACTGAATGGGTGTGTGCATTGTGTACTTTCTTTCTTTTTTCATATAGTGTTGGAGCCCAGTGTCATGACATTTTGTGATATAGTCACGAAATGTAATCTATTGATTCGTGTTCATGGACACGAATTTCCCTCTTTTTTTTTGTGTCATTAAGCATGACATTCCATGTATTTTAACATAAAGTATTTTTGGTGCCTCCACCCCATTTTTCTTTCTGTCACTGGATACCTCAGTCGCTGTATTGTTTTGTTTTTTCATATTTGTTATTAATTTTTTAATTTTCAAGCACTATCACTTAACATTTAATCAGGAGATTAATTGATATTTTTTTTGCTTTATATTCTGTAAGCGACTTGCTATTATAAACCATTGTCAATGGGTCCTTCCAGTCAAAATACAGTAAATATATTCTCCCAGTTAATTAAGAAGGCTGCAATAATTAGATACACACATTTATTATAGTATAACTGTAACCATAAACCTAACCCTATATTTTCTGCCTTATTCTCTTATAAAAATGGGGGAAAAAAGATTACATTTGGCATTTCTGTCAGTATTACCCATGAGCCTCAGCCTCTGTTGCTATGAAGACGGAGCTAGAGGGAGCCAGTCATGCTGAGTGACACAAAAAATAGAGGGAAACTCGTGTCCATGAACACGAATCAATAGATACATTTTGTGATTATAACACAAAATGCCAGGAGTCTGTGTTGTGTGTTTTAGCTTTGAGGAGCTCCAACGCCCAGTTCACTCATGAGGCTCCGAATGTCCGAATCACTAAGGCTTCTGCCCCTCAGCAGCTCATTTTCTCAAATCCATTTTATTGGTCTAGTTCTAAGTATTTATGGACAATGACCTACTTCACTCATCCAGAGAAAGAGGTTTTTTGGCAATTTGCTTGGTGAGGGGCATTTTCTGGAATCTGGCCCTATAAAGTCTGAGTTGCTCTTCTAGGAATCTTTCCTTGTTGAAATTAATGTCCTTGTGCTCAAGCCTATTTGCAGGTTTCTGCATCTTTGGATTAACTTTACCATGCGCTGCCTGCAAGTCTTTACATGCTCTCTTAAGCTCTTGTTAATAGCTTTGATTAATTTTCTCCCAAATTCCTGTTTGTAAAAAAGCTTTTTGTGTGACCCGTGATTGTGGCTAGACTAAAGAGATAATGATGCAGAGTTTGACTTGTAGAGTATCATAATGTCTCCAACATTCAGACCAAAGCATGTCAGACTAATTTCTATTTTTTTTTGTGTTTTAGATCGTATTCTTTTGGTGAATATAGGCATGGATTTACTATATTCTGGTTTAATTGGCTTTACTGGAATGCAGGAGTTATTCCACTCATACTATGACCTTTTCCTTGCTGTGGCAGTGGGATTGCAGGAGGTTTTATTGTTTGCATGCTCTGACACATTTATTGCACTATTAGATGCTTTTATTTGCATTGTAAACTTCTGACATTGACAAGTTTCAATCAAATTGTTGAGAGCACTGATTTGTCAGCTTCAATCGACAGATATAGATAATTTCCATGACCCTAATCTAAAGTACGAGAAATCTTTCTTGGTTATCTTTCCGGGTTATGAGATATTCCAAAGCTTGTGTCGATATCATATTTCCTATTAAGATTGAGTTTTCATTTAAAGCTAACCAACAATGCAAGGCTGCTTTCTGTAACAGCTATTTTGAGGATGTTGCTGATTCACAAATTCACTAGACCTGCCTAAAGCCAGTGGTTTTGTCCCAGTAATTCAGGACAAAAGATTCCTCAAGGGAGTTTGGCTTTGCTTTCCACCTTTCTTTTTTTGCATCTTTACAGACATGAGTTTGCCTAATTCTAATTATATATACTGTGTGTGTGATTTTGAGAGTGAGAGAGAGAAAGATAGGTGGAAAGTAACAAATTTCATATGCTCATGTTACTGTAACTGAATACAACAGATTTTTGTCTACTTCTAATTTTACTCGTGTAGGTTTTGTTTAAAGCATTGTACTTCACTTCATTTTTAATCATATCCAGTACTAACTCTCTTTTCGGCTTCTCCCGTTAGGGGTCGCCACAGCGGATCCTCCGCACGTTTGATTTGGCACATGTTTTACGCTGGATGCCCTTCCTAACGCAACCCTCCCCAATTTATCCGGGCTTGGGACCGGCACTAAGAGTGGCTGGGGATGGTTCCCTGACCGGGAATCGAACCCGGGTCGCAGCGGTGAGAGCGCTGCATCTTAACCACTATATCCAGTACTAAGAAAAACAAATATAAATAAAAAATGCAAAGAAAAATATCTTGCCCTAAAATCTCCACTAAAAGTAAGATGTGGAGGGACAAGTCAGACAGCAGGAGTGCAGACCCAGCTGAAAGCCAAACCCTGTCTTATTCTGCTGAAGCTGAACTGGAAGGAATGAAGTGAACCTCTTGGCCATATTTAAGCGACCACTTTACCTTCAAGTGCAAGAAAGGTAACACCTTTAAAATGCTGTGTATTCTCTGTTTGCCAAGAAAGCAAAATAGCAGCTTTAAAAACTCCACATCAAACGCATCATTGCCCTGGTAGTAAAAGTTTTCATAGTTGTGAGCGGCTTTGCTTAAATTATCCACAAAAGACATCAGTTCATAGCATTGCCAATGTTGTTTGATGTCAGAAATCTGCTGGTAACTAGTTATTAATGTTCCTAGCGTTAATGATGTCCCATTAAAATTAGAACCTGTTTGACTGTAAATTGGATTATGACTTCATATATAATCACACCACAATAAACAACTGTGTCAGTCTTAAAGTGTTAGTTGTTAAAATGCAGTTGTATAAGGTATTGTGTACTGTGTATTACCCGTAGAAGACATTGCTCAGTAGGGATGTGCCTGAATCCGAATACCTTATTAATTGAGGCCTGGCTAATAGCTTTAAATGATTTTGTAATGAATAATAAGTCACTCCTTGTGTTTGCTGGACAAAAACCTCTAAAATCGCAATGCAATAATGAGAATAATAAGAATGAGTGTAAATTGTTTCAATGGAATACACACAGCACGATCGCAAATCCAAGCTGGAGTCTCTGTGTGTGTCTCATCGATCAGAGCTTCCAACAGTTAAATCAACAAAAATACTGACTAAAACACGTTATACTATTTTATTTGTCCATTTAAATGTTTTAATAGTGGAACGACATGATGTTTCCCTGTCACTTTAAATTTGTGCCATGTAATGTGGGGAAGGTTGAGGCTTCTGACTGAATTATTAAAGCAGCCACATTCAGATCATACTTTTTCCATTGATTTAAGATTTAGAAATATTGTTTTAATTAGAATATATTTTTATGTGTTCTAAAAAATATATATGTTAGTAAGTAAAAGTGTTTTAAATGGAAACGATGAATCTAATAGACTTATGGTTAAAACAAACTTCTTGTGTCATTTGAGAGATTTCTGCCTGCCCACTTGTGGTTTTATCAGAATACAGATATGTTAACAGATACAAATACAAATAAAGAAATACTGTAGAACAGCTGTATGTTGTGAAATAATGCAAAGCCACATGTCCTATTTATCATGTTCATGTTTTTGTCTGCTTGAAGGGACCACACAAATTTGTGTATCATGTGTTAGAGCAGTTTAAATTTGGTGCTTTAAGTACAATTCTATCATACTGTTCACTGGATTTTCAACATGACATCTCATGGCAAAGAACTCTCTGGGGATTTAAGAATTTGAATTGTTGCTCATCACAAAGATGGCCGAGACTAAAAGAAGATCATTATCAGCCTGAAACTAAAAGTTACTGTACAGTGGCCAGGGACACAGAGGTTTTCCAAGACGGGTTCCACTCGGAACAGACCTCGCAAGAGTCAATCAAAGAGGTTTAGTCCTTGTGCTGTGCATCAGGTGCAGAAGCTGGCTTTAAAAAACAGACTCATGAGTGCTGCCAGAAGTGCTGTAGAAGTTACAGAAGCGAAAGGTCCACTTGTCATACACCTCACACTGCAACAAGTCGGTTTGCGTGGCTGTTGTCCAAGAAGGAAGCCTCTTCTGAAGCTGGCTCACAAAAAAAGCCTGCAAACAGTTTGCTGTCTAAGAGCTTGAATTACTGAAACCACATCCTGTAGTCTGATGAGACTATGATAAACTTGTTTGGCTCAGATGGTGTCCAGTATGTGTGGCAACAACCTGGTGAGGAGAACCAAGAAAATTTTGCATAGTGGTGGTAACATCATGGTCTGGGGTTGCATGAGTGCTGATGGTACTGGGGAGCTGTGGTTCATTGAGAGAAACATGGATTGTAAAACATGTACTGAGACATTCTGAAGAACATGATGCCCTTCCTTTAGAAACTGGGCCAAACAGCAGTTTACCAACATAATAACAACCACAAACACACTGCCAGGATGACAACTGCCTTGCTGAGGAAGCTGAGGGTATAGGTGATGGTGCGCACATGTTTGTCTCCAGACCTGAACCATTGTGAGCACCTGTGGGGCATCCTCAAGCGGAAGGTAGAGAAGGGCATGTGTCTAACATCCAGCAGCTCTGTGATGTCATTATGGAGGAGTGAAAGAGGATCCCAGCAACAACCTGTGCAGAGGATTTAGGCAGTGCTGGATAACAATGGTGCTCAAAAGATTTTTACACTTTGGACATAGTTTTGACATGCCAGCTATTTAGATGATAATAGCTGTATGCTGAGCTATTTTGGAGGACAGTAAATATGTACTGATATATAAGCTGCACATTGACTACTCTAAAATATTAGAGTAGTCTTGTCCCATGAGAACATATAATAAAATGGTTGCTGAAATGTGAGAAGTGTACTCAATTTTGTGTGATACTGTACATATATACTGTATAGTTTATATAGTATGGTACTGTTAATTGCTCTGTTTAATATAATATATAGGGCTAATAATATATGGATGGGGCATATGAACTGGTGACACCCTACATGGATTTTGTTTTAAAAAATTGTAATAATGGTTTTGATTTAGTAAGATATAATAACAAAACACAAAAACCCACCGCAAGAAAAAAATAATATTTTTTTATTATAAGACACACAAACATATAATATATATATATATATATATAATATTTAAAATTTATAATTATTTTGTACTATTCTCTTTATTTTCATGTAATTCTAAAACATCAGTTGGTGGTAATATTCAACCCAGCTTCATCTGTGTGCATCAAATATGTATGCCACTAAATTAAGAATGGTTTGTTAAATCTTAATCGAGGGCTGCACTTGCAGAAAATGTATTATGAGGAAAAACGTTTTCTCAATCCAAAACAGAGCCATTCTTCACAGGCCTTAGGGGCAGCTCCCATATATTGCCTACTGTTGTGTGTAATTAACCTTAACCATGTGACTGAGGCCCTTTTGGTTGTACTATTTTTAACATCTATGCAAGCTGGCTTTTGATCCCAATCATTCCTTACAGGCAACAAAAAATGCTTTGGCTCAGGGGTTTATACAATGTTCTAAAAAAACTATTCATATATGCTTGACATGTTTCCATAGCGTATCAGTGCGCACAGATAGATCTCAGAGCACACTGCTTGTTCTGGTGTCAAAAAAGTGTTTTTTGTACACCTCTTTTGCAATTTAACATCCCATCCATCCATCCATCTTCTCCCGCTTATCCGATGCCGGGTCGCGGGGGCAGCAGTCTAAGCAAAGATGCCCAGACTTCCCTCTCCCTAGACACTTCTTCCAGCTCTTCCGGGGGGACACCAAGGCGTTCCCAGGCCAGCCGGGAGACATAGTCTCTCCAGCGTGTCCTAGGTCTTCCCCGGGGTCTCCTCCCAGTGGGACGCGCCCGGAACACCTTCCCAGGAAGGCGTCCAGGAGGCATCCGGAACAGATGCCCGAGCCACCTCAGCTGACCCCTCTCGATGTGGAGGAGCAGCGGATCTACTCCGAGCTCCTCCCGAGTGACTAAGCTTCTCACCCTATCTCTAAGGGATCGCCCAGCCACCCTGCGGAGGAAGCACATTTCGGCCGCCTGTATCCGGGATCTTGTCCTTTCGGTCATGACCCAGAGCTCATGACCATAGGTGAGAGTAGGAACGTAGATTGACCGGTAAATCGAAAGTTTCGCCTTGCGGTACATCGACCGCATTACTGCAGAAGCTGCACCGATCCGTCTGTCAATCTCCCGTTCCACCCTTCCCTCACTCGTGAACAAAACCCCAAGATACTTAAACTCCTCCACTTGCGGCAGGAACTCCCCACCAACCTGAAGTGGGCAAGCCACCCTTTTCCGACTGAGGACCATGGCCTCGGATTTGGAGGTGCTGATTCTCATCCCAGCCGCTTCACACTCGGCTGCAAACCGTCCCAGTGCATGCTGAAGGTCCTGGTCTGATGAAGCCAACACGACAACATCATCTGCAAAGAGCAAAGACGAAATCGTGTCGTCACCAAACCGGACACCCTCCGACCCCTGGCTGCGCCTAGAAATTCTGTCCATAAAAATTATGAACAGAACCGGTGACAAAGGGCAGCCCTGCCGGAGTCCAACATGCACCGGGAACAAGTCTGACTTACTGCCGGCAATGCGAACCAAGCTCCTGCTTCGGTCATACAGGGACCGGACAGCCCTTAGTAAAGGGCCCCCGACCCCATACTCCCGGAGCACCCTCCACAGGCCGCCGCGAGGGACACAGTCGAATGCCTTTTCCAAATCCACAAAGCACATGTGGACTGGTTGGGCAAACTCCCATGAACCCTCCAGCACCCTGTAGAGGGTATAGAGCTGGTCCAGTGTTCCACGGCCTGGACGAAAACCACATTGTTCCTTCTGAATCCGAGGTTCTACTATCGGCCGTATTCTCCTCTCCAGTACCCTGGCATAGACTTTCCCAGGTAGGCTGAGAAGTGTGATCCCCCTATAGTTGGAACACACCCTCCGGTCCCCCTTCTTAAAAAGAGGGACCACCACCCCGGTCTGCCATTCCAGAGGCACTGTCCCCGACCGCCACGCGATGCTGCAGAGGCGTGTCAGCCAAGACAGCCCCACAACATCCAGAGACTTGAGGTACTCAGGGCGGATCTCATCCACCCCCGGTGCCCTGCCACCGAGGAGTTTCTTTACTACCTCGGTGACTTCAGCTTGGGTGATGGACGAGTCCGCCTCTGAGCCCTCAGCCTCTGCTTCCTCAATGGAAGATGTGACGGCGGGATTGAGGAGATCCTCGAAGTATTCCTTCCACCGTCCAACGACATCCCCAGTTGAGGTCAACAGCTCCCCACCTCTACTGTAAACAGCATTGGTGGGGCACTGCTTTCCCCTCCTGAGGCGCCGGACGGTTTGCCAGAATCTCTTCGAGGCCAGCCGATAGTCCTTCTCCATGGCCTCACCGAGCTCCTCCCAGGCCCGAGTTTTTGCCTCGATAACCACAGTTCGCTTGGCCTGCCGGTACCCGTCAGCTGCCTCAGGAGTCCCACAAGCCAACCAGGCCAGGTAGGACTCCTTCTTCAGCTTGACGGCATCCCTTACTTCCGGTTTCCACCACCGGGTTCGGGGATTGCCGCCTCGACAGGCACCGGAGACCTTACTGCCACAGCTCCGAGCGGCTGCTTCGACAATGGAGGTGGAGAACATGGTCCACTCGGACTCAATATCTCCGGCCTCCCTCGGGATCTGGTCAAAGCTCCGCCGGAGGTGGGAGTTGAAGATCTCTCTGACAGGAGGCTCGGCCAAACGTTCCCAGCAGACCCTCACAGTACGCTTGGGTCTGCCGAGTCTGTCCAGCTTCCTCCCCCGCCATCGGATCCAACTCACCACCAGGTGGTGATCAGTTGACAGCTCCGCCCCTCTCTTTACCCGAGTGTCCAAGACATACGGCCGCAGGTCAGATGAAACGACCACAAAGTCGATCATCGACCTGCGGCCTAGGGTGTCCTGGTGCCACGTGTACTGATGGACACCCTTATGCTTGAACATGGTGTTCGTTATGGACAAACTGTAACTAGCACAGAAGTCCAATAACTGAACACCGCTCGGGTTCAGATCAGGGGGGCCGTTCCTCCCAATCACGCCCCTCCAGGTGTCACTGTCGCTGCCCACGTGTGCATTGAAGTCTCCTAGTAGAACGACGGAGTCCCCAGTCGGAGCACTGTCCAGCACCCCTCCCAGAGACCCCAAGAAGGCCGGGTACTCTATACTGCCGTTTGGCCCGTAGGCACACACGACAGTGAGAGACCTATCCCCGACCCGTAGGCGCAGGGAAACGACCCTCTCGTTCACCGGGGTAAACTCCAACACATGGCGGCTGAGCTGGGGGGCTATAAGCAAACCCACACCAGCCCGACGCCTTTCACCATGGGCAGCTCCAGAGTTGTAAAGAGTCCATCCTCTCTCGAGGAGTGTGGTTCCAGAGCCCAGGCCGTGCGTAGAGGTGATCCCGACTATCTCTAGTCGGAACCTCTCAACCTCACGCACAATCTCAGGCTCCTTCCCCGCCAGCGAGGTGACATTCCACGTCCCTAGAGCTAGCTTCCGTGTCCAGGGATCGGGTTGTCGAGGCCTCCACCTTCGACTGCTGCCCGATCCTCTTAGCACTGGCCCCTTACGGTCCCTCCTGCAGGTGGTGAGCCCACTGGAAGGCGGCCCCACGTCGCTCCTTTGGGCTGAGCCCGGCCGGACCCTGTGGGGGAAGGCCCGGCCACCAGGCGCTCGCATACGAGCCCCAACCCCGGGCCTGGCTCCAGGGTGGGGCCCCGGCTGTGCCATACCGGGCGACATCACGGTCCCTGATGTAGTATCTCTCATAAGGGGTTTTGAACCGCTCTTAGTCTGACCCGTCGCCCAGGACCTGTTTGCCTTGGGAGACCCTACCAGGGGCATATAGCCCCGGACAACATAGCTCCTAGGGTCATTCGAGTACTCAAACCCCTCCACCACGTTAAGGTGGCAGTTCAAGGAGAGGACAATTTAACATTTGTTTCAAAAATACATTTCTATTTTGAATGATTCTGATAAACCTGAAGCCTGAATCATTATATGTTTATATATAAAATAGTAATCCCTATTTCTTGCTGATGTTCCCATGCTGAACATTTGCAATCTATTCCCTGTTTAATGACTAGGACAAATTCCATGCTCTTATATAAGTGTTACAGGTAAAAAGAAATCTCAATATAGCCTCCTAATACTAGACCCATATTAACTGCACGTTCGTGCTATTTGCATTTTATTTAACCTTTATATACAGAATGTAAGATAAAGGTAAAACATTTTTCAAAACAAGCCTTTCTACATTTCCACATACATGTTTCACATTTATACTGATTTGCCTGACTGAAATAATCTGAAATGTCACACTGCCTCCACTTGGTAGAAAAATAGGGCAATCACTGATTATATTTATTTATATCAGGTTTTAAAAATGGGGTTAAACATGCAGCACTTACTGCAAAGCCACAGCCTGTTCTCACTGTAGCAGCTAGCTAGCTAGATGGATGGATGGATGGATGGATGGATGGGTGAATGGATGGATGGATGGATTGATGGATGGATGGATGGATGGATGGATGGATGGATGGATGGATGGATAGATAGATAGATAGATAGATAGATAGATAGATAGATAGATAGATAGATAGATAGATAGATAGATAGATAGATAGATAGATAGATAGATAGATGAAGGGTCTAAAACACGGGCCTCGTTGTTAGTTCTTTTCTAGAATGCTCTTTACTAAAAAAACACACAATGAAAAAAGTTTACAGTAACATTACTTGTATGGCATTTGGCAGACATTATCCAGAGCAATTTACAATACAGAGCAATTTACAATGCAGAGCAACTTCTCTAATTTACACAACTAAGTAGTTGAGGGTTAAGGGCCTTCCTCAAGGAAGTCCAACATCTTCACCTATGAGCTACCAGTTCCCTATTTAAACTGACTAGCTCTTTAAACTGACTAACCTTTTAAATTGGCTAGCCCTGTAAACTAATTAGCTTCTTAAACTGGTCTGGTTGCTGAAAATGACAAACTAGTCCCTTACACTGATTATATTTTTAAAATGGACTTGCTCTTTAAACTGACTAGCTAGTCCATTAGACTGGACAAGATCCATAAACTGATTAGCTTTTTAAAATGGACTAGTGCCATACATTTATTTGCTTCCTAAACTGGACTAGCTCCTGAAACTATTTGCTGGCAGACAGCATCAGGCAAGGTTAGACTAATTTCCACAATTCCACTCCAGGAACATCCATCTGGTTTTCTCTGACCGCCTCACTACCCTATGTAACTCTGCATTAACAGGACATACATGGTCATAAATATTTTGTCAGGATTTGAACTAGGACGCTTATTAAATAATAAGGCATTCATTGTATGACAATGATACTGAAATGCTGCATTTTCCCTTTTTTAATTGAAGGCTGATGTTGAAAAGTTTGACATCCTGACTCCTAAGGTTTTGCACAGTATGAAGAAAGTGCATTGTCAGTCAAAGTGACAGTGGAAGCAGCTAATTAGGGAAGAACGCATCAGTGGTCTTCCCGATGCACGGTTGATGATTCTTCAGCTGTCATTTATTTGGTCATCTTTCCAAATAGAAAAATGCCATCCCAAATTAGATCAGACTATCTGATGCCTTAAAACCTTAAGTGGCCAAGCCTGTGCTCTATATTCATATGTAAGATTTGGATGTTTATTCTCAACTACTTACAATGTAAAGTTCTAATGCGATTTTATGATTTTTAATCTGAAAGAAAAGACATTGCTTATGAAAAGAAAATATGCTGAACATTAGCTAGTAAGTTACATTAGCTTAGCTCTTCAGTTTAAACATTTGATATGTTTTCTATGTTCTACTGTGTATCAAATATAGGTCTATAAAATTTTTATTTACATTTAAATTCGCATTAGTTTTCTATTTACATTTTACACAGCATCCCAACTTTTTGGAATTAGGGTTATACAGTATTATTTTTGTCATTCTATTTGTACAGTTTGTACTTTTTTCTATGGCACGCTTAATGTGATTTCATCATCTTACTATGTGTCTGGGTGAATAAAATAACAAGCATGGCCACTTGTACCTGCTAAAATATCACTGTATGTTCCCCTATAAAAAAATTTTTTTCGGCAGCTACAGAGCCCTTATCACAAAGTTTTTTTAACTAATTACAAAAAAAAACAGAATGATGTGACAGACAGGATGTGCAGAGCAATTACGAACCAGGGGGCTGCATTTTGTGGTTCTCGACAGAAGTGGAAGCCCGCTGTGGTGTGAAGGTGAGGAGCTGTTGCATTTGTGTGTCACTGTGAACAGCACTGGTTCCATAAGGCACACTTTTGGTTGGAACCAAACAAGTTGTCAATTTGGATGTGTATAATCTAAAAGAGACTGAGTTCCAAAAAGATCTCCAATATTGCAACAAGAGAGCTATTAATAAGTATCAATTACATTTCTTCTTCCTCCAAACTCGTTTAGTGGAATTATGACCCAAAAGTTCTATTTTGGTCTCATCTGACCACATGACTTTCTCCCATGACTCCTCTGGATCATCCAAATGTTCATTGGCAAACTTAAGACGTGCTTGGACATGTGCTGGTTTAAGCAGGAGAACCTTCCGTGCCATGCATGATTGCAAACCATGACATCTTAGTGTATTACCAACAGTAACCTTGGAAACGGTGGTCCCAGCTCTTTTCAGGTCATTGACCAGCTCCTCCTGTGTAGTTCTGGGCTGATTTCTCACCTTCCTTAGGATCATTGAGACCCCACGAGGTGAGATCTTGCATGGAGCCCCAGTCCGAGGGAGATTGACAGTCATGTTTAGCTTCTTCCATTTTCTAATGATTGCTCCAACAGTGGACCTTTTTTCACCAAGCTGCTTGGCAATTTCCCGGTAGCCCTTTCCAGCCTTGTGGAGGTGTACAATTTTGTCTCTAGTGTCTTTGGACAGCTCTTTGGTCTTGGCCATGTTAGTAGTTGGATTCTTACTGATTGTATGGGGTGGACAGGTGTCTTTATGCAGCTAACGAACTCAAACAGGTGCATCTAATTTAGGATAATAAATGTAGTGGAGGTGGACATTTTAAAGGCAGACTAACAGGTCTTTGAGGGTCAGAATTCTAGCTGATAGACAGGTGTTCAAATACTTATTTGCAGCTGTATCATACAAATAAATTGTTAAAAAATCATACATTGTGATTTCTGGATTTTTTTTTTTTAGAATATGTCTCTCACAGTGGACATGCACCTACGATGACAATTTCAGACCCCTCCATGATTTCTAAGTGGGAGAACTTGCAAAATAGCAGAGTGTTCAAATACTTATTTTACTCACTGTATATATATATATATATATATATATATATATATATATATATATATATATATATATATATATATATATATATATGTACATGACATGTCATTGGTTTTAGCATCTACTATTTTAAAATCACAGAAAGTCATGTTTGCTTCTTGGGTCAAAGTTCAGGAACAAACAACCCCACCCCAAAAAAAAAGATCAGTCATTTTAAGAATTATTTGTCAAGTTTCTCTAAAGCAGCTATTCATGTACTTTTAAATACATTTTTTTATTTGGAACATTTTGATTGGAGACGGATGATTCGCTGTGGTGAATCCCTAATGGGAGCAGCTTAAAGAAGACGATTTGGATAATTCTTTTAAAAATAATTAAACATTTACAATCTTTTATTCATAATTACTTACAAATGCCTAAATACATACTGACTGTTACAAGGCACTGACACTAGTGATTCCTTCAATAAATCTTGAATAAGTGTATATAAAATTAGCTAGTTCTTTTTATATTAAGGCATAGATTTTTTAAATATAGATTTCTTTTATGATATTTTACTACTTGCTGGCTAGTTGCTGACCTTCAAAGTTAGACAAATCTCCTCATGAGTCTTTTAGTCAAAAGTGGCAAAATGAATGGTGTCAAAATTAAAAGATTTATATGTGCTATTTAACACAGCCTGCAATTAGTTAATGGGTGTGAATAATGTTTCATAACTGCACTATTATAAATGTGGCCAAATAGAGCAGACCAGACCTCTCCACAGGACAGTTAATGCTGGTGAAATTCAAGGGATGAGCTGAAGATGATGAACAACGGCAAATTAAGCTTAATAATTGATCGGGAAGGGATTAGGTCATTGTGTTTCCATAATACAAGGTCAGAAATGCTCATGCAGCTCCCCATGTATTTTAGTAGAGTGGCTGAAGGCTTGGAGCTTTTGATGGCAATAGATCGAAATGAAAGGCGATGTATTCAGCCTGGTGCACTTGTGTTTGACAGGCTGTCACGTTTTCTGTCAGAAGCATATGGAGGTAATTATAGCAGAAGAAGCAGGCACAGATCCACTGTTTGTTTCTAGCTGAATCTTTGCCGATTAAGTTTTCCATAATGCTTATGTCTGAAAACGGAATGCCAGTAAAATGATTTGAAGGAGAGGATGAACACAATCGATTACTTGTCATTTGACCAGCGCTAGTGCAAATAAAAGAAAAGGGCCTAGACTTGTTTTAGTCAATATTTTGAAGTAAAATTCTAAATTTGTCCTTTCATCATGAAGATAAAGGTTTAGAAGGGGTCAGAAAGGATCAGAAGAATAAAACCACACATGACTGGCAGATTTATTTCAGAATGATAAGTACCATCCCAAGAACACCATCCCTACTGTGAAACATGGGGGGTGTTAGCATCATGCTTTGGGGGTGTTTTTTTGCACATGGGACAGGGCGACTGCACTGTATTAAGGAGAGGATGACCGGGGCCATGTATTGCGAGATTTTGGGGAACAACCTCCTTCCCTCAGTTAGAACATTGAAGATGGGTCGAGGCTGGGTCTTCCAACATGACAATGACCCAAAGCACACAGCCAGGATAACCAAGGAGTGGCTCTGTAAGAAGCAAATCAAGGTTCTTGCGTGGCCTAGCCAGTCTCCAGACCTAAACCCAATAGAGAATCTTTGGAGGGAGCTCAAACTCCGTGTTTCTCAGCGACAGGCCAGAAACCTGACTGATCTAGAGAAGATCTGTGTGGAGGAGTGGGCCAAAATCCCTCCTGCAGTGTGTGCAAACCTGGTGAAAAATTACAGGAAACGTTTGACCTCTGTATTTGCAAACAAAGGCTACTGTACCAAATATTAACATTGACTTTCTCAGGTGTTCAAATACTTATTTGCAGCTGTATCATACAAATAAATAGTTAAAAAATCATACATTGTGATTTCTGGTTTTTTTTTTTTAGATTATGTCTCTCACAGTGGACATGCACCTACGATGACAATTTCAGACCCCTCCATGATTTCTAAGTGGGAGAACTTGCAAAATAGCAGGGTGTTCAAATACTTATTTTCCTCACTGTATATATATATATATATATATATATATATATATATATATATATATATATATATATATATATAGAGAGAGAGAGAGAGAGAGAGAGAGAGAGAGAGAGAGAGAGAGAGAGAGAGAGAGAGAGAGAGTAATGTATTTATTACAGTTTGATTTTCTGAGTTTGATTTGTCTCCACTAAATACAGAAAAAATAAAAAATCCTATTTGGTAACATTGCTCTGATATTAGAAATACAAAACACTTTTTTGGGAAATTGTATGCCTCATAATAGGAGAAATCATTGTCTTTATACATTACAGATCCAGGTTTTATTTTTGCATATTTCAGACATTCTTATTTTATTGTCAAACATTGTCTTCGCTCCAAAATGCTCTTCCAACATTTCCAAATTGTTCAGAAGTCTGGTAGTTTGGAACAGAGGCTAAAGACATTATTGAAAAGACAGTAATAGTAGGTTGTATGATGTATTGTATACAGAAAGTAAAGAGGTTATTTTAAGAAAAACAAAGTAATAACAAGAAAAATATAAGTATGTGGTTAACGGTCTGTGCTAGTAAACTGATGGTCCCATGAGCAAAACTCCTTAACCTTCAACTGCTCAGCTAAAATATTGCATTATACTGTGTCTCGCTACTAAGACTACCCAAAGCCAAAATAAAAAACACAACTTCTACAAGTAGTAACAATGCATTATATACTATAGTGAAAATAAAAAACACAATATTTTGATTGAAGCAATTGAAGGTGAGTAGATAATCATCTTAACAATCATTTCTTCTGATTGTGCTACTGATGATGCTTTTAATTAACAAATAGCAGGAACAAATGTCGTGAAAACCATTTGCTGTGACAATTAGGGGAATGCAATGAATTTTAACGGCTTTAAAAGAGAAATTCTCCCCACAGCAGTGTTTTGCTGGGAAATGAGAAATGCATCGACCCAAGACACATAATTTGAATTTAATTTCTTCTTTTTTTTTCCAGAAAGGCTTCATTTGCCGTCCCGGTTGAAATTGTGACCAATTAAATAGATTTGAAACACAGCAAGCTGTGGATATAAAAGGAAGGAATCAAAAGAAGGCGGTGGGGGGAAAAAGAATGAAAGACTCACCAAGCGTCATTTCTCAGACAACTTTTTTATTTGGTGATCCGATTTATTCAGCGGTGCTGGAGCTAAAATAAGCGTGTGCATTTAAACAGTTTGGGTATAAAAAAGAGAAAGAAAGGAGAAAGAAGATTTAAAAAAAAAGATTAAATGTAAACAAATTGAGACAGAAATGAACTTAATAAATAATAATAATATGACAGCTCTGTCTCTGCACAGCCCTCATTTCCTCGATAATTAGAAAAATAGAGATCAAATGGATGCTGAAGTGACTGAATCTGTCAGACTTTTTTTTATGTTGATTGCTTAAGGTCTTCTTAATGGTGTTAGTGTGAGAGAAGATACAGGTGTTGGATCCAGACATCATGTGAAAATGAGCTAAAAGAGTTCTGATTGAAATTTCATGAATTAAAATCCCAGCTGCCACTCCATTAACCATCAACTGGTTAGTTGTATCAATAAAGTAGCAGTACCACCCTAATTTCAAAAAAGGTGCAATGATCTGCAATGATCCGTAATTCTCATAAATCTCATTTTATTCACAATAGAGCATAGAAAAATATCAAATGTTAAACTGAGGAAATGTACAATTTTAATAAAAAAAGAATGTCATATTGAATTTGATGGGCTATGTTTACCACTGTGTAGCATCCTCTTCTACTATGAAGCCATGCTGTTGTAATAGATGCAGTATGTGCTTTAGCATTGTCTTGCTGAAAAATTAAAGCCTGTCTCTGAAAAGATTAATGGAGGCATATGTTGCTGTAAACCTCTATATATCTTTCAGCATTGATGGTGCCTTCCTAAATGTGCAAGCTGTCCATTCTATAGGTATTAATGCACCCCCATACCATCAGAGATGCAGGCTTTTAAACCGAGCGCCAATGAAAAGCCAGATAGTTTCTCTCCTTTTTAGGCCAGAGGAGGAAACGTCTGTAGTTTTTAATAAGAATTTTACATTTTAATTGATCTGACCACAGAACAGTTTTCCACTTTACGTCAGTCTATTTTAAATGAGTTTTGGGCCAGAGAAGATAGCAGTGTTTCTGGATCATGTTCACATATGGCTTCCTCTTTGCATGGTAGAGCTTCAATCTGCATTTGTGGATGACACAAATTTATGTTCACCTGTTTTTATTGCAGTGCCACTAAAGGACCCAGAGACCCATCCAATTTTGATTAGAAAATGTTTAATTTGAAGGAAATTAATAACTTTTATTAAGAATAAAATGTGCTGGTACTTCTTAAAATGGCAACTGGCTAAAAAAAAAGACAATTTACATTAAGTCTACTATTAACCATAGTGGAAACTCTTGTTGTGTTAATAAACATGCGGTATAAATTTCTCTGTGCTTTCACAGATTCCATCTCAGTTTCATTTTGAATCTCTCAGAAATAAAGTGAGGGTGGAGGGGGAATTGGGCAAAAAAAAATGATTGGGCCAAAGACATTTTCCTGTAATGATGATAAGCCCATCGATGAGTTTGCACTTTCATACTACAATAAGAGTCATATTATTTTATAATAGAATTTTTAAAAACATTAAGGTTAACGATCAATGTTACTGCATTGGCATCAAAGTATGAAGCGTTGGAAGCAGTTTTAAGAGGGTGCACAAATGAGCAGGTAAGAGAAGTTGGACAGGCCAAAATACCAAAACACCACTGCATTGCTCGGTTTGTGTTTCTTTGCTTTAAGTGCGCTACTTCCATATATATATATATATATATATATATATATATATATATATATATATATATATATATATATATATATATATATATATATATATATATATATACATGTTTCTTTTCTGTGTCACGTCAACTGGCCTGGGCATTTAAGATGACAAAGTTTTATTTTGATTACATTTCATTAAAGAATACTTATTAATTAATTTACAAATACTTGTTAGTTACCTCATTCAAATGAACAATGATTTAGCAAAATGGAAGAGCTGTATTTTTCAGATAACTCCCACAATTTTAATGGAAACTTTCCACAACACATATTAAGACTTTACCTAATCATAATAACAAATCTTAACTAGTTTTCATTGTTTAATTGTGGGATACATCACTTATTTAGAAGAATGAGTAATTCACTGCCCAGGTACAAAATAAGAAAGACTTATCATTGTGTTTTTCATTGTAAGGTTTTTAGACAAATACTTTGCCATGCCTCTTGTAAAACTTGCCAAAGATATTCTTCGCTAGTTGAATATTTATTCAAGCACTGTTCTACCAGAATAGAAGTAAGTAGTAATCCGGTCATTAACCATTTTGTCACTGTGGTGTGTTAAACTATTTGGCAGTAGTGGGAATGTTGTTTTAAGCTAATACATAACTATATTATGTTTAACAATATACTTGAGAGTAAATTCATGTGTGTGTTGTGTATTAAGAATAGTGTTCACATACTTTATACACTATTTTGAACAAACTAAGAATAGGAACTAGGCAAGACAAGAAGATAACAAAGCAACAAACAAGGCCAAAACTAAGAAACATTGGAAGATTTGAATTACATTAAATATGTGTATTGTCTTTGAGTTCATGGCTTTAGGGACACACACATACACAATGCAAACAAAAGGGGTTAAAGTCACTGGTAATTAGAGGTGTGAACAGTTTACAGAGGGGGTGTGGTCAAGGTGGAGCAGGAGAAAAACTGGAAGTCAACAAGAGGACTCCTAAAACAGCAGTATGGCTAAATTGAAAACTACATACATAAACTTTGTTTACATTTCCAGCCATGATTATGATACCTTTCAATCATTTGTATCATTTCAATATAAATAGTGGCACTATATAATGTCCTAATTCTGCAAAAACAACAACAGTTAAAAAACATCACTAAAGTGAATAATGAAACAGATATCATGTTTTTTTACTGGATATTATGACAGTAGGGAATCTCTTGTGGGTTACTGAACTAAATAAACCCCCTTAAAGCATTTTTGTTAACCTAAAATGGTTCTCTGTTCCCTTTCTTCCAGAATGGTTGTGGTTGTTAATTAGCATGAAGTGAATAATAAGTTCTTGTGATGGTCTAAAGTTTCACTTCATCTATTTCTGTTGGCAAAGCCATACCCTAATTTTAATTTGCACATAATATTGGAAGTGTCTCCCCACATGAAAAATTTAGCTGCAGTAGCAGGCTAAATTGTGAAATTAAATTCACACATCTTGTGTTCTTCGGTTGTAATCAAATGGCTTATAGATCACTCTGCACCTCATCATGCCTCCAGTCAATCACTCGCTCTGAAAGCTTGATGTCTGCACACTTAAAATGACTGTATGATAAATTGTAAATGTCAATGCAAATAATAATTCAAAATGGAAGGTGGATAAAATGTTTTGCAGGGAACTAATAAAGAAGTTACCTGAGAATTATTTACTATTTATTTATTTTTTAAATTTAAATGCTGTTAATTCTTTTTTAATCAAAAAATACTTTAAAGGGCTTACATTTTACACTTAATGTTTTCATTTAAACGATGCATAGCCCATAATAAGCATAAGTAGTTTATTTGTATTAATTAAAGCTGCATTTTAATTTATTTTGCAAGAACATTCATTACATGTGAAAAATATTATGCACTGTTATACTATATCATATAATATTTTTAATACATAACTATTATTATACACAATCATGGCTATTATACTATATATTTATTCATCTATTATTATATGTTTCTATATAATTTAATATTTGCTTAAGCATGGTTTATAAGAAAAAGAAATCATACAGATTTTATATCCACCATATATTTATGAGTGGATGAAAAATCTGCATGATTTATTTTATTTTTTTACAAACTATGCTTTCTTACAAACCATGCTAGAAATGCAATTATGAACACCACACACACACACACACACACACACACACACACACACACACACACACACACACACACACACACACATTGTTTATAATTGCATTTCTCTCTCAGATAAACTTGTTAGATTATTGTTACACTATTATGTTGTTTTATGATGTTTATTTATATTTCCTACTTTTTTCACAATATATATATTTTTTTATTTCATATCAACCTATGCTCTACATTTAAAATTGTATTATATATTAATGAAAAGTAGATACTAATAAAATATTGTATTATTATTTAAAATATTTCTGTCATTGTAAATCTTTCTCTCTCTCTCTCTCTCTCTCTCTCTCTCTCTCTATATATATATATATATATATATATAGAGAGAGAGAGAGAGAGAGAGAGAGAGAGAGAGAGAGAGAGAGAGAGAGAGATTTACAATTCGCTTGTCTATCCAGGGTACAAACTAGTTATTTTACTATTCTACACTATTTACTATTGTTTCTTCGTAATACTTTGTTTTAATGTATCACTTTCCCTTGTTTAAACTTTGTCTTTGTGAGCAGACGATACTTTAATGATTTCTGGCTTAACAGGCGGAACTTCTTCTCAATGCTCTCCACATTTCCATAATGGTTACCTCTGCAATCTCATGCATGACTATGAGCCGGAGGAGGCGGGGCTTGCAGGTGCTAACTGCGCATGAAGTGAGTCCTCAGTGAGCCCTCAGGATTGGTCGAGCCAAAGCGCCAGCGACCAATCAGGATTAAGAACGAGCGGTGTGTTAATGTTGGTATTGGTATCGCGAAGCGGTGTAGAAGAGGCCAGGAACAAGGAGATGGTGATGTTTGGAGGATAAAATTAACCGCAAACTTTTACTTTTGAGTTGAACTCAAAGTTGCCACCATTTGGCTTTAACTTTAGTTTTGGTTTTAACTTGGTTTTGAAGAGCAAAATGAGTCATCTGCTGCTTAGGTAAGGAGGTGTTTTTATTGTAATTATTTCACTCTATTGTAGTGTACTATATGCATTTGAAATGACTAATGAGATTGTGTTGCTTTGGACTTCTATAATTATTATTATTTTTTGCCATATAACTCCATATTGGGTAGTAGTTTACTATAATATTTCTTATGCCCAAATATAAACATTCTAGTTTGGCATAATATTTATTACAGTACATTACAAGAGTACACATACGATTTAGTGCATACAAACAATATTCTTACTGTATGTTGTTTGGAGTGTTTTAGCATGTTAGATTGTTCAATAGTATTGTTTTAGGGATTCAACCAAACAATTTTTTAGCATACTCTTTATTATAAAGCATACTGTATATTGTAGAGTAAGAAGTAGGTGGCAGTCCAGTACTCTGTAGTGTGGTATTGAATAGTAAGTCTTGTAGGCATATGTTAAGTTTAGAACTGTTTAGATAAAATGTGTTCATATTATTTTTTGCATGATGTTTAGTACCGCAGTACTGGTTCTAACAGATTTCCTGTATTTCTCCAGGGTCATGCTGTCTGCAGCTTTTGCCTGCCAAACAATTGTGCACGGATCAGGTAACGTATCTTTAGACCATTTCTATTTCAAAACTACGAGCATCTGTTGTTTTAATACAGTGTTAGCATACAGTGTTTTCCTGTCTTGAATGGGGCCATGTTTTTGTTAATCCAGGCTGTGATGGTGTAAGATGTGGGAATGCTAAGGCACCTGGAAAGCAGCGTGACCAACACAGCGAACTGCTGAATCAGTTTAATGAAATGAATGCACCATCTTCGGCTGGCCAGCACCAGGGCTCTGGGGCCGTGTTACCTTTTATCGGACTCACTGGAAGTAAGTGATAAGCCTTGTGCTATTTATGAGATCATCCAGGGTTTCCAAGTGTGTTTGGTTTGTCCAGATTTTAGGCACAGGTTATAGGCTCTTTGTTGGTTTGGGAGGAACAAACTGAAAAAACTTAAACTTTTCAGTTAAACACTGTCCTTTCTGTTCAGTGGCTTGATTGGTCATATTAGGTTGGTTTCACAATGTATTTTTCACATCCTTTAGCATGAGGCCTTCTTGTCATATTGCACACCCTAATTGGGATCTGAAGTAGGACACAAAATCTGGATTGCTTTTGGCATCCCTCAGGATCTTACAGTCAAGTGTGTCAGGGAAATCCTATTTCTACTCAATTAAAAAAAAATGCATGTGGAGCTGTGGACTGTTGGAAATGTCCACGCATTAATGCACCATTGCTAACAGATCTATGTCTTGTGAGTACAATGGCAATGCATCAATTTGCACTTTTTTGTTTTATTGAAGGTGCTACACAGAGTCGAAACTGCTGTAAAAACGGGGGTACGTGTATTTTGGGGAGTTTTTGTGCTTGTCCAAAGCACTTTACCGGGCGGAGTTGCGAGTACGACGAACGTATCAGGTAACCCTCTCATTTATCACAGGCAGCATAAAATTGTAAATGAATTTGTAACACAGAATTTAACAGTTTTGTTTGGGTTGTTGTTTTATCACAGAAACTGTGGCGTTATCCCCCATGGAGAATGGGTTCAAAAAGGCTGCTCCTACTGCAGATGTGGATATGGAGTTTTACACTGCTTTCCTCAGATCTTTCATAGTGACTGTGGTAAGCACAATGGTTTAACTGATCCACACATCCAAAAATCTGAATCTAAATTATTTTTTTATTTTTAATAATATATACAAAATGTAATATAGTACAGATTTGTTAGATCTAAAACATCACACTGCAGTACTAGAATAGAATAGTAAAACCAAACATACTATATTATGTAAAAAGTGGCCATATTGTTTTAAGATAATATTTATTATAGTTCTGAGTAGAATGTCAAAAGCACCATCTGTAATATTGCTAAATTAGTTTTGTAACATTTTGGCTACATCTAAAGAATCTATTACATAGTATGGCAAAAGTAAGCAGAGTTTTTTAGCAAGTATATCACAGTACTGTATTAAAAAATATGAAACGTTTATCCAATAAATAACATATTTAGTTGTAAATATATATATATTTTGTTGATTTTCTATTTAATACTTCACAAGTATCAAAATTTTGCCTCCAACTAAAACCCAATACTGTTTTCTTAGGCACTGATATAAGAAATTACACAAATGTAAATAAAATGTACACTGGGCCACATCCTTATATAACTTTGGTATCCTCTAATTGATCTCGTCTTGCATTTTGCTGTAGCAATGCATATTATAAGCTTTCCAGCCTTATTTGCCCGCTTAAAGCTCTTCATGTCAGACGTTTATCTCTCCCATTAATATCGTGATAAGCAAGAGGGTGCTCCTCGGAGCCAAACCTGCTCTCTCTATCAGCAATTGTCTGGAAAAGGAATAGGCTGCGAAAAAAGGTCTTCACACCTCATTCACTGGCCAAATAGAGTCGCGAATCCCCACTGGCTGGTGCTTAATTCCAGAGAACTCTTACAGGATTAGTCAGCGGGGGCTTGTTTTTCAGGTCTAAGCATGTGATAATAGTCCCATTTCCCCCAACATGCATCTCAAATGCTCAGTGTGTGGATGCGCATGCACTTAATTGCCCGTCTCTGTTTCTTTCTGGTCTGCAGACGATTCCCAGGAAGTGCGCTGGTTTCGTTCGAACGCCCGAAGAACACTATTGACCCACAGTCTCCTGTGTCTGGCGCTTCTTCTTTCATTTCTGCTTTGAAGACGACTCCAGGAATTGCTCTGATATTCCAGTCAGTCTTTTGGGCTCTGATGTTTTCAAGCAAGAGGGATGAGAGACAGGCTAAGCAAGAAGAAAGAAGTTTTATTAATGTATCTCTTTTTGTTGTTGTTTTATGCAGCATTTAATGGCAGCACTGATTTTTTTTATTATTATTTTTTCCATCCAATGGAAGCTAAGTGTCTAGCTGTGTTAAATATGACTGTTTTAATGTGAAGGACCATGTATAAAGGATTTATATAGAAAATATTTGTCAATGTGGATTGTGCCCTTAGAGCTGTATATGTGTGATACGTTTTTTTATATATATGAATTAATGTAACCAGCCACGAATATGTCCTTTTAAAGAAGTCTTGTACTTCTATAGAGTTGTTTGTTTGGCACCACTCTTCATTGGGAGAGAGTACGATAACGCCAAGATAACCTCAGATTGTTGACCTTTCCATTTTTTTTCACCTTATCTTACACAAACAATTGCTCAGGCCAATCAGTCACACTGGCTGAGTTGATCTGATAGATCATGGAAGGGATGTACTGTATTTGACTGTCACTGAAGCAATGAAATTGTCTCAGTAACGCACATGACTGATTATTTACTGGTCTTAATTTAGCCGGTAAAACCACAACAGCATAATTTATCCTGGGCATGAATTAAAGTTTTACAGGGTGGGCAAATAAAAATGCAATGTGCAATAAAGAAATGGAATATAACTGTGCTTTACTTAAAGTCATGATTCTAAATGTTGTAAGCCTTTCTTTCAAATTACGACAAGGATTCAAGGTCTGAAATCTTTGAATATTTGAAGTAACTTAACACAGGTCTCTTTTCTTCCAAATTGCATGGCCCTCTGAGAAACAACGCAAAAAAAACCTTTTTATTATATAAATGGAATGGTCGATTTTTTTTTTAGTTGAGTACATCATTATATTTCACAACTCTATTGAAATATTGTTTGTGATTGGCCTGAAATGAAGGTTAATTCATTTCCTTTAACGGCAGCCCTGGCATTAATGTAGACTAGGCTTCTAACCACAGGTTTATATTAATGCACTCATTATACTATTTCAATCGTTTCTATAGTAACACCTCACTGTGGATTTGTAACCTGCACAGCAGATACTCTATGATCAATGTTGGTATTGGTACTTATGACAAGGCCTTGGTTTTCGTTCAGTTCCTTTTTTGTCTTTAACATTAAAGGAGAAAAACAGAAAAAAAAACTGTTTACAGTGTTTGTTTTTGCAAACAATCCACCTCATCAAACCCAACTATAAATATATAAAAAAAAAATTCAAAGGCCATGCTTGATTTACTATGGAATGTATTTGTCCAGTGAATTTTGATGTAAGTGGAACAAATCTCCCACTTCCTGTTTTCCAACTCATGTCCCCTTAGTCCTTGATTATTTTCCTAGAACGACATGCCTTCACCTACATTACAGTAAATTGATTTCAATTCTTTTTCAGATTATTCTTTGTATATCCATACAGCCTTTCCATATCGTTAGTATCTGATTAGCTGAGGGCAGCTTAGCCTTTTTTGTCCCTGAGTAGTAAAGGTAGGCCTTTAGATTTTTTCAAATGTGCATGTACCATGTGCAATATCATACATGTTAGGAAAATAAGTATATAGAGCTTTGGAATGGATGCCACAACAATGAGATATTTTAAAGTATTGTTTTTTCCCCCCTGCTGATTTCCATATATGGTATGAATTATAACATCTTTAAAAATCACTCATCCTACTAAAGACTGAAGAGTGGTATAGTTCCTGGGTGAATGTGTAGCTCAGTAGTGATCACTCTCTATTGAAATGCATGCAAGTCTCTTTTATCCTGGTAACAAGGGCAGGGTGGGGAAAAGTGCTCAACACACACGTTTCAACTCCTGTGACTTCCACCGTCACTATCAGCACCTACAATGGTCTCTTTCTGACTCATCAATGTGCTTTTTTTCTTCTTCTCATTTTACATCACAGTGGTTCCCGAGTTGCTCCTTTACCTCAGGAGCCTCATTCATGCAAAATGAATAGTTCATCTTAGAGAGTTCACTACAAGGCATCTTGCTCTGCGAAAAAGGCGTTCTATCAAATTTATATTAAGCAAATCGACTGACGAATTGTTATGTCGAAACAACCCCCCCAATCGGCTTAACACGATAGGCAATTACATACTAAATTGTTCAATCCTTTCACACAGAAAATCTTTCTTTCCCCTCAATAGATTTGATTCACATCAAACCTTTGGGCATTTTTTTTTGTTAAGGACATTCTTCTGTTATTTCAGCTTCTTGCCATGCGCTACAGGTACAGGTGTGACAGGTACATATGCGACTAGGTACAGACGCAACTGTCATATATAAATACAGATACGGCTAGGAGGTTGACAATTTGTTAGTTGTTACTTCAATGCAGTCTCATAGAAGAAATAACCCACTGTCATGCATTTAGCATTCATTAGTTCATCCTTAGTAGCTACCTGGTCAGGTAGTTAAAATATTGTCTTATTTATACTTTGAAAACGATCTTAAGTTCACAAAACCAGGATTCTTAAATGACTTGAGAAAGTGATACTGAGGATTTATAGTACCTCCCACTTACCCTCCACACACCATTAGCCGATCCTCTTATCCCAGCGTTTTCCCACAATGTGCCCCCTTTTGAACAGATGCACAGGCTCCATTAAATCCCTTTCATAGAAATCCTTGCATGTGGGTTCCGCGGCACTGAACCTGACACGGCAGGATCCAACCCAAATGAAAAGCTCGGATGTGTGGGATTACACACAGGAAATCTGCTACTGTTTCATTCAAAAGGAGTGGACGTCTCATTTGGAGGGAGCCGCAATCATCTCCTGTGTCACGTCTGACTCCAATTAGACTCAGTCGAAAGAGCTTTGTTAGACAGCTCGTCCTTTATCTGTGCAACGAGATCACCTTTGCAGGGGGGGAAAGTGAACTATAATAACACAAAAATGCAAAATAAAAGTAATAAAGCTCAGGAGATTTCAAATGAGATCCATTTACTGTCTCTGCAGGTGTTCTTTGTGGTCCACGTCTCTTTTTAGGAGGATTTTATAGATTTGAAGCTGAAGCCAATAGCTGAAGATTTGCAGCTCAATCTCAACGTAATGAAGCAGGCAGAGTAAAAAGTATTGGCCCCTTCCTGATTCTGTTCAACATTGGATGTGTGATATAGTACTTGCAATTAATTTTATGCAGAATATTGACGTTTTCAAATCATTTAACTTCACAACACATTTCTAAACGCACAGCTTTTTGCTCATCTTAGGTGACGCCCGATCAGATGTTCCTCTTTTTTGACACATAACAAAATTGATTGTCTCACCAGTTCGGCACACACACCGTCCTCTCATTTAGCTCAGAGATTCAGTTTAGCAATAGACCTCAATTAAACTACAAAATTTCATCTTGTGAGTGCACACTGAAGATCGATACATCATAGTTATTAATCTTCCTGCATCTAAACGTTTGAGATGAGGTTTGAAAGCTGAAAAGGGAAAGGAAACGTAATTAAAACGAGAGAAAAGCTGTGTTTGGCTGAGTATGAGTTCTTGATTTAGAACACACACACACACACACACACACACACACACACACACACACGTGGACATGCACACACACACACACACACACACACACACACACACACACACACACACACACACACACACACACACACACACACACACACAAGCTCTTCAAGTCCGTTTTGGTTACAGCAAAGTGCTGTAATAAGCAAAAACAAGATTTGTTTTTAAAACTTTAGATCTCATATGACAAAGCACGGGTCTGTGAATGAAATATGCCAACACGTTTTCGTTTCCATAGTAACTAGCAATTCACAAGGTCTGCTTTGTATATTGGATGCTCAACATATATTTAATTCAATACAATATATTTATTTACATGGTGACTTTTTCAGTTGTGAAAGGAGTGGCCAGTGTCAGCTCATGTTGTGTTAGTTGTTTTATAGTTTTATGTGTAACTGCTCAAAAACAAAGAAACAAATAGATCTAAAAACACATTTGCTGTTATAGGAAGCCATAGTACAGTAAGTAAGAGTCTCGAGAGCATCACAATACATGCTCAGAGATTTCTCTAAACTATGATTCCTTTATTTAATTAACTGTGGGTATGCTTACCAGGGATGCTAATATTTTTGCATAAAAAAAATTAACGTCTGTCCACAGACCTCAACAAACTCAGATTTATCAGCAGTGATCCATTTCTCATTTAAAGACTTTTTGGTTCCTGTCCTGTCTGTTTCTGATTGAAGAGCCACATCACTGACCTAATTAAAGCAAAAGAAGTCTGCAGCACTGCATTTTCTTTTGGAGTGGAGACATTATTTGCCAGACTGAGCAGATGAGCAGTGATTCTTCTCGAGAGTGGTCAGTCTGGCAAAAAAAATATCCACTCCAAAAGAATGTGCAGTTCGCTTCGTCTCACTTCAAGTGTTCTCCACTGGGATACTGTGGTTTAATGGAATCGTGGGACTTGGAAATGGCACCGTTGCCCTTTTCCAGCCTGATGGTTATCATAAGCCACTTAGGGAATTCGTCTCAGTTGTATTGTTGTGTATAATGTGTGGAATTCTGTCTGCCGGTGAAACTGGCAAGTGAGGTGTATGACGTGCAGTGCTGGCTGTAATCTAGCCTGGCTGTGTTCGCTCATCCGACCCTAATGATCCCTTTAATTAGGTTAGATTTAAACAGGCAGTTTGGGGCTGACTATTGTTCGATGACACTGTTCACTAATGAAATAAATACATTTACTCAATCAGTTATTTTTAAACTCCTTATTAAAGATTTTGATTCATATTTCAATTATTATCAACATTTCTTTCACTATCATGCCACCATATTGATATCAATATTCACAATCTTCCCTTTCACCATTCTCCTGAAGAGTTTTAGTTTTTTTCAGTTTTTCTCTCACTCCTTTTGAGCTGCAGCTTGAGAATGCTTTTCTGTGGTGGTAAATGCCTCTGCTCTGTGGCAGTAAACAATGGTGGATGGGGTAAACAAACCTTAGTGACCCACTCTAACAGGCTGGAAATAGAAGGTTAGCAGGAAAGTGTTGTCTGGCTTACACTCACACATCGAGGAATGCCATATATCACACCAGCTAGAGACATATTTACCCTTAACAAGCGTACGGGGAAGAAATCAGGAAGGTTCATAGAACTGACATAGCACTGAAAGCATTCTGGTGTTGGATAAAATTGTTAAATGCCAACATGGAAATTAACGTAATAATGATATTGGAGATACATTTTGTAGTTATTTTGCTAGTGAATTAAGGCAATTATTTTATTTATTCATTAATTTATTTTTTTAACGGTTTTTTTAACATTTGAACGGTTTTTTTCAAATGTTAAAAGCCGGTTTTTTTAACATTTGAACGGTTTTCCAAAATGTACAATTATTTATAAAATAAGGCCCTATTATTTTCTGAACAATACTATTGTATTCCAAACAGGTCCCCTGGTGGTCTAGTGGTTAAGATGCAGCGCTCCCACCGCTGCGACCCGGGTTCGATTCCCGGTCAGGGAACCATCCCCAGCCACTCT
This sequence comes from Silurus aristotelis, assembly GCF_946808225.1. Lineage (NCBI taxonomy): Eukaryota > Metazoa > Chordata > Actinopteri > Siluriformes > Siluridae > Silurus > Silurus aristotelis. The sequence goes on from NC_139591.1 coordinate 14,684,252, forward strand.
TAGTGCCGGTCCCAAGCCCGGATAAATTGAGGAGGGTTGCGTTAGGAAGGGCATCCAGCGTAAAACATGTGCCAAATCAAACGTGCGGAGGATCCGCTGTGGCGACCCCTAACGGGAGAAGCTGAAAAGAAAGTAAGTACTATTGTATTCCAAACCAGAAATGTTTCCTGCAATATCAATTCTATATTTGTTTATTATTAAATACTGTTATCTTGAAAATTGCCTGTGTTTTTAAATGAAAAATAAATAGTTAATAGAAATGACCATTAACTATTTCCAAAGAGGGGGATTAACATTCTGTTCATTCTACTGCTTTATAACCACGGTTCCTAAATTCTGGGTTTTAGAAGACACAAGTGAAGTATAACCAGAAGTAAACAACAACAAAAAGGAAACAGATTAGTAGTAAGCCTATCACAAGGAACATTACATACATTACATACATCCCCAGTTTTGCTTGAATGACACCATGGACTCAAGCTCACATGTACTCCAGAAGTTGGGGTAAAACCTGCATTTTGGATTTAATAAAATCCTGTGGTCTGAATTCACTATTTTAAGACAAAAGTAAAAGCTGACCTATTGTAAATCTGGTTAGCATCAATATAAAAAAAAATGTGCTTACAATAGAAGCACTGAAGTTGAGTATCCTTGTGAGTGAAACCTTAAATATTGAAGATATTTTGGAACGCTTTCTGGACCCCACATGACCCCTATATGTGTACAGTATAGTGTGTGTTCACAATTAAGTTAAATAAACTTTTAGGACAAATTTCTTCCAATGACTTTTCATTCTCAGTGTCAAGAAAAATGTTACGAATTGATAACATACGTCCACTCCTAAGCATTTGCTATTGCCTTTTAAAATCATCTTTATTGTGACCAAAACTGCAAATTTTCTTTTTATCTTTCACTTTTATATTCTTCTTTTCTACCTGCAAACTTTCACATTCTTGATCGAAGCCGGTGCCATTCTTCCTTCCTGTCTGTACATTCCTACATCAGAGGCTTCTCTGCTTATCTGTTTGGGCAGTGTGTCAATAGCGCAGACCCCGCAGACACTTCCCAGGCCATCTGGTTTCCACAGTGCTGCCAAACTCCAGAGCAGCAGCTGTGTACAGGCTGCAAGTGGTAACAGTCCTATAAAGAAACTTCGAATACCAATTATGTTCCAGTCTTATCTCAACAGGCCAAAAGTCCTGACCCTGAACACATTGCCAAAAACCCGGTTGACAGAGCCAACAGAGATCCTGATTGCCTCTGGAATGGAACACAAAGTTTCTGCCTTATAGCTAGTGACGATTTCAGGGCAATAAGACTCATCATTACCCAAAAGACAGCTCAAACTGGCCAAATGACAAGTTGATTAATAGAGTAGGCAATGAAGTGTGTGATGTAAACATACTCATCTTTCTGGCTCAAGCAGTGAACCCAAAAGGTCCAGTGAATGAATTATACAAAGCCCGAACTTACCTCAAAACCCAAAGCTGATAAACTACAAGACTATCTATTAAAGTTTTAGCAAGTCTTGGAGTTGGTGCATCAAATTTATAAGTAACCAGTGGCTAAGATGTTGATGCAACTCGATGTAATTTAAAGGTGTATCTTCGGATATTGGGAATTCCTACCAAACTCAATTTTGTGAACATGATAACATAGTACATTTGCAGAAAGAAAAGTACCAGATTGTACCTTTTCTTGTGGCTGGAGTACTATCATCAAAATAATATATTTTTAGCTTGGAATGAAGAATGTATGCATCTTTATTTACTTTTAGAGATAAGTTTTTATCTTTTACAGTGGCCAAGTTAGACCAATGACTGTATTTGGGTGGAAGTGGGGAAAAAATACTAATCAACATGCAGAGACATTGACACAAATTTTTTTTGTCATCTAGCAAGCTACAAATAAGATTAGAATTGACAAAATATTTGGCTTACTTCATGTTATGGTGTCTATATTACTTGCTAATGGTAGCTAAAAACTAACTAATGAAATCCAATGTTTTGCCACCAAATTGTGGTTTGTTCCTGCAAGACATTACACTCCAGCATTAAAATATTCCTTCATTCAAACAATTCTGTCGCCATAAAATGTAACAAATCATTGAGTTTCACATTATTGTTAACCATAATGCTTATTATAAATAGTTAATATGCATAAACTGATTATAATGGTAATGCTACACCCATGTTTGAGAATTTATAAAATAACTTACATACGTTAACAACATTTACTAAAGACACACATATTTAAAGTATTAAATATTTTACTATACAAAAGTACAGTTTGGTGGCTTTGTTTATGAAAGTGTCAGACAAATCTCATAGTAATAACGGTTAAAAAATATTTTTTGCAATTGCAGTTTAAACATATTCCAACCCAAACTTGAGTTCATTATTTTGGTTTTTAATTGTAAGATTTGATTCCCTTAATTATGCAATACACTCTATTAAAGGGTACTAAGTTGCACTAAATTACCTGATTGCATCTTTACTTGGAAACCTAGATATTCAGTGGCATTCCTTTAAAAAACATTTTAAAGCTATACTATACGGACCTCTTTATGTAAAAGGCACATAGTAAATATACAGGTGGTTTAAGTTTGAGAGTACCATGCCAGTACAAAGGAAAATGTAATGTTTAGTGCCAGTTGTTTCTGAATGTATTACCCCTGTTATAATTGTCCTAATCCTAATTTCAAAAAAGCAAGCAATGCTTCCTATTCATTGCTCATATGAACCTAATAAGCAAGTGCAATTTTTAAGAAATATGTTCTCAAGCATGGGTATAAATGCTAAAATTGATTTTAGGATTTACATAATGCATTGTTGTTAGAACATCTGATGTGTCTGTTTATTCTTCACAAATTACAGAGACAAATACAAGCTGCTTGAAACTTTTTGAGAATGTGAACAGTCCACAGGGAAAACATACTGTAAGGGAGAAAGAGAGGGCAAAAGAAAAAAAAACCCTGAGTTATTGAGACGCCTCGGTGGGATACAGCTCCGTGTGGGCTTGTGGGATTGACGCTAGGGCAAATGGATGGAGGAGGAGGGTTTAGGTCAGCCTAGAGGAGTGATTACTCCAGCAGGAGAGGACTGATCCTGTGATTCATCACTCCTCCCTGTCCTCCCTTCCCCTATGATCATATGCTCTGCTTCTTACCCAGGTTTACATGCAGGCACCTCAAATGCACCCAAGATCCCTTTAGGCTGCTGTTACTTCTATAGTACTAGAGACTGCAGCCACTTCATTAAACTGCAGTGTTAGTCCATGAATCAGGCAGGCGGCGACATAGTTCTTTTTCCTTCTTGTGCATTCTCAGGCGATTTCTTAATCAAGCGGTCTTGACGAGGGCTTGTTATCGTCGCACTGCTCCTATGCCACAGTGTTGGAGTCAGCTCAATTATTCACACTCATTCCAAGGCCTCCAGTCAGGCTTCGGAATGGAAAACAGCTTTTTATCTCATCTTACTTTAGACACATGAGAGAATGTGCAAGTTTTTGTGTTTGTTAAGAGAATGCACCAGCTCACAATTTTCTGTAAAGCATAAATGCACTACAGTACACTGTTTTTCTTATCATAAAAATGCAACATACCCCTAATGGTTCCATATCAAAGTAAATATTTACTTCTTAGTATTCAAAATAATCACGTGTGCTATTTTAGTGTAACCTTTTAAAAAGTATCTTTATCTTTGTTTGTAAAAGTGCTTGTAAAAGTGATTTGTTAACATTTTTTCCTATGTGGATTTTAAACATCACATTTCCCATTTAGTCCCCATTTGCAATAATAATCTCCACTTTTCTGGGAAGATGTTTAAGTAAATTTGGAATGTGGTTGTAATAATTTGTGCTCATTTAGTCACAAAAGCTTTAGTAAAGTCTTGTACCTGTGGTGAGGCCTCCTCCACTACAACCCATGCAGACCATATCAAAATAGAGCTGGCATTGTGCACAGGGGCACTGTCATGCTGGAACAAGTTTGGGTCTTCAAGTTCAAGTGAAGGGAAAATGTAATGCTCCTGCATCCAAACACATTCTATACAATCATGTGACTCCAACTTTTTGGAAACAGTTTGTTGAAGAATGACATGGCTGGAAAAGTCAGGTGTCCCAATACATTTTTCCATAGTGTAGATGTATGGACTGATTAGATACAGTATATACATACTTAAATACTTAAATACATACATACATATCCATACATACAGTACAGACCAAAAGTTTATATATATTATATATACAATACAGACCAAAAGTTTGGACACACCTGCTCATTCAAAGAGTTTTCTTTATTTTCATGACTTTGAAAATTGTAGAGTCACACTGAAGGCATCAAAACTATGAATTACACATGTGGAATTATATACATAACAAAAAAGTAAACTGAAAATATGTCATATATTAGGTTCTTCAAAGTAGCCATCAAGAGAATGCCAAGAGTGTGCAAAGCAGTAATCTAAGCAAAAGGTGGCTACTTTAAAGAACCTACAATATGACATATTTTCAGTTGTTTCACACTTTTTTGTTATGTATATAATTCCACATGTGTTAATTCATAGTTTTGATGCCTTCAGTGTGACTCTACAATTTTCATAGTCATGAAAATAAAGAAAACTCCTTGAATGAGAAGGTGTGTCCAAACTTTTGGTCTGTACTGTACATACATACATATATACATACATACATTATATTTTATTTTAATAAACACCTCACAAGCACCTAAAATAAAAGTAACTCCAAATCTGCAAACATTAGTACACAGTATACTCAGATAACTGATTAACCTTAGATAATCTCACCCTTCACATGATTCTACTGTAATACACACATTACATTACAACTTTACATTATTTTAAGTTAAACATTGAAATTTATTTCCACAATACTTCGAGCAAAGCCAATTTCTGTCTCAGAAAACACTTAGAATGCATCAAAGCATTAATGTTAATTTCGCTTTCAAGGTTTTCAAGACATTGTTTTTAAATTTCTCAACTAAAGTGCAATGAGGAGAGCAGCACTTTTCCCTCAGGAAATGGGAACTAAAGTATTTTTATTTTATTTGTCTATTTACTTCAAAAACTTTTATAAAGTGTTTTAGAATATATAAAAAAGAAGAGGTACAGCACAAAGCAATAAAAATAAAGTAGGCAATAAGGCACAGCACGGCAAGGCAATAAAAACAAATCAAACGCACACTTTAACTTTCTTGACTTCTGTCGGTGCTGATACAAGGCGCAAATTCATTAAATATATTTGTCATATTTCGAATCCAAAAATCACAATATGTATGTGTATATATATATATATATATATATATATATATATATATATATATATATATGTATGTGTATATATATATGTATGTGTATATATATATATATATATATATATATATATATATATATATATATATATATATATATATATATATATATATATATATATATATATATGAGAGCTGTCAAAATTATGGTGTAAATGAATATTAATAAATGAATATTAAAGAGGTGAAATCAAAACCTTAAACGCAACACACATTTATTCACACAAGTGTACTCTGGAAAAAAAAATCTCCAAACAAATCCCAGACAATTGTAGCACTGACCTCTTCTCAGCTGCACTTACCACAAACCACAAAAATAAAACCAAGGACCGTGATGTCGGAGCGACGTGGGGCCGCCTTCCCATGGGCTCCCCACCTGCAGGAGGGACCGTAAGGGACCGGTGCCGAGAGGATTGGGCAGCAGTCGAAGGCGGGGGCCTTGACAGCCCGATCCCTGGACACGGAGAAGTGTCTGGGGAATCTGCTTAGACTGCTGCCCCCGCGACCCGAATTACAGATAAGCGGGAGAAGATGAGATGAAATGAGACTAAACCCATTTAGTGCATTGAATACATCACAATTACATCAAAAAACAAATACAGCTGCATTTAAATAGACCCTCTGCAGTGGCTATGTAGAGTAGGTTATAGTATTCATAATACCATGTATTTATTTATCAAATCTCACACAGTATCGTGATGTGGTTTTCTTGTCTCCGGAAAAGCTGCTTGAAATGTTCCACGCACTAAATCCATTTATTTATTGCCAGCTTTAAAAACTTGCTCCACTCCCTACTTTACGCAGCCACTGTGGAGGGACTTTTTGACCACCCTGTATATAAATAAAAAAAAAAAAAAAAATTTCATATTACTTTAAAAACAGTAACCACACTGTACAGTTTTTTCTTTATGTTTTAGTTTAAAATGATCCCAAACTTTGGAAACTTTCTGCCATTTTCTTTAGCCTGAATCTTCTCATCCCTCATCTTTTCTCCAAATTTCTTAATTTTTTATTTTGCAGCACCTTCTGTGTTACCTATTCAGAGTGCTCCAGAGGTTATCAGGTGATGCATCGGTAGTAATGGTCCATGGGAAATACAGTGCTCCATGTTTAGTGGACTAAACGAAGCACTGAGGCAAATCAATTTGCCTTGATAAATTTTTGTAGTCGAGTTACTCGAGTAATTGTTACAGCCCTAATATATATATGTATATGAAATATATCAGTGGTGGCCTGCAAGGCAGCAAGGCCTTCTCTGTTGGCTGAAACACTATCAGAAGCACTGACCTACAACCTAAATTCTAATATTTGTTCCATGAAATTGTATTAATTTATTCCCAGCAGTTTATTTTCTTTATTTTGTAGCGTTTCTCTTGGCTGCACTGCTTCCAGTACGAGTATGTGTATGTTTTTTGTCCAATCAGATTTCAGACTTTATGTGCTGCCATGTCAATCTAATCTGCCCAGGGCCTTCAAAGTCTGTACTGCTGGCCTTTTCACCTTAGTCTTTATTATCAATAGGTCTGTTTTTTTAACCAATCATATTTCAAATTCGCCTCACAGGGCCAGCCAGCTGGCCCAGAATAGCGTCAGCATTTTTCTGTCCTCTGATTGATTGGTCAGAGCAAAACTGTTAAATCCAGGGTCGAATGGCAAAACACATCTGTAGTAAACTGCACACATTAATACATCTGTGTTAGACTTTTTTACACCCACAATGGCTGACGGAGGAAGAGGAATTGATTTGGTCTTGGACATACTTAAAAATCCATTTCCAAGAAAAGCTAGACATCGTGAAGAGAGGTCGGCCAACTCCGAAGCTAGCTCGCTTGTCTCAGCCAGGGAAAGGGTTTGATCGCCACTTCCAGACCAGTGAGTACGAGCTGTACCACTGGCTTACAGCCTCTGAGGAGCGGTGCAAATTATGAGTATGCATTATGAGTCTGCATCTCTGGTGAGTAGATTGTATTTTATTTAGATTTTTTATGTTTTTGCCATGTTATAAGACAAATATTGATTTTGAACTGCTCCAGATAATGTAGGTGTCACAGTGTTGTGGTTGTAGTGTAGAGGTTGGAGCTTGCTTTAGTAAAATGGTATTCACCCACCATATGTGAAATTCCTCCCTCTCTGTAATGCCACGCATTGTTATATTGCGTTTTTGTACAGTATTGATGGTTTCTACAATATATATATATATATATATATGGGTTGGGACACTAAACAAATTGTGAATAAAAAAGGAATGCAATAATTTACAAATCTTATAAACTTATATTTTATTCACAATAAAATTTAGATAACATATCAAATGTTGAAAGTGAGACATTTTGAAATGTCATTCCAAATAATGGAATTTTATATTTCATGAGAACTACACTTTCCAAAAAAGTTGGGACAGGTAGCAATAAGAGGTCGGAAAAGTTAAATGTACATATAAGGAACAGCTGGAGGACCCATTTGCAACTTATTATGTCAATGGGCAACATGATGAGGTATAAAAAAAAAGCCTCTCAGGGTGGCAGTGTCTCTCAGAAGTAGGGATGGGGATCACTAATTCTGCGGTGAAAAATAGTGACGCAATATCAGAAAGGAGTTTCTTAGAGAAAAATTGCAAAGAGTTTGAAATTATCATCATCTACAGTGCATAATATCATCCAAAGATTCAGAGAATCTGGAACAATCTCTGTGCGTAAGGGTCAAGGCCAAAAAAGCATACTGGATGCCCGTGATCTTCGGGCCCTTAGACTGCACTGCATCACATACAGGAATGCTACTGTAATGGAAATCAAAACATGGGCTCAGGAATACTTCCAGAAAACATTGTCGGTGAACACAATTCACCCTGCCATTCACCATCAAAACTAAAACTAAAACTCTATAGGTCAAAAAAGAAGCCATATCTAAACATGATCCAGGAGCGCAGGCTTTTTTTCTCTGGGCCAAGGCTCATTTAAAATGTACTGTGGCAAAGTGGAAAACTGTTCTGTTGTCAGACGAATAAAAATGTGAAGTTCTTTGTGGGATGAACTGGGATGCCATGTCATCCGGACTTAGCGCTCAGTTCAGAAGCCTGCATCTCTGATGGTATGGGGTTGCATGAGTGCGTGTGGCATGGGCAGCTTACACATCTGAAAAGGCACCATCAATGCTGAAAGGTATATCCAAGTTCTAGAACAACACTTAGCATTTTCCAACATGACAATGCCAGACCACATACTGCATCAATTACAACATCATGGCTGCGTAGAAGAAGGATCCGGGTACTGAAGTGGCCAGCCTGCAGTCCAGATCTCTTACCCATAGAAAACGTTTGGCGAATCATAAAGAGGAAGATGCGACAAAGAAAACCTTAGACAGTTGAGCAACTAGAAGTCTGTATTAGACAAGAATGGGACAACGTTCCTATTCCTAAACTTGAGCAACTTGTCTCCTCAGTCCCCAGACTGTTTGCAGACTGTTATAAAAAGAAGAGGGGATGCCACACAGTGGTAAACATGGCCTTGTCCAAAGTTTTTGAGATGTGTTGATGCCATGAAACTTAAAATCAACTTATATTTTCCATAAAATGATACATTTCCTCAGTTTAAACATTTGATACGTCTGAATAAAATATTGAAATTTGAAACTTCCACATCAATGCATTCTGTTTTTATTCACATTTTGTTCAGTGTCCCAACTTTTTTGGAATTGGTTTATATATATATATATATATATATATATATATATATATATATATATATATATATATATATGAGAGCTGTCAAAATTATGGTGTAAATGAATATTAATAAATGAATATTAAAGAGGTGAAATCAAAACCTTAAACGCAACACACATTTATTCACACAAGTGTACTCTGGAAAAAAAAATCTCCAAACAAATCCCAGACAATTGTAGCACTGACCTCTTCTCAGCTGCACTTACCACAAACCACAAAAATAAAACCAAGGACCGTGATGTCGGAGCGACGTGGGGCCGCCTTCCCATGGGCTCCCCACCTGCAGGAGGGACCGTAAGGGACCGGTGCCGAGAGGATTGGGCAGCAGTCGAAGGCGGGGGCCTTGACAGCCCGATCCCTGGACACGGAGAAGTGATATAATATAATAATATTAATAGTGTAATAATATATATAATACTACACATATATGCATTATATTCCAGATTCAGTCCTTTTAAATTAAATTATCTCCATCATTATTGTGTACCTCATGTGGATTAGTTTTTAAAAAAAGTCACGCCACACGCCCATGCTGAAAGCTTTATAATATAGACTTCTTCAGACGTGAGAGAGAATCTACACAAACAGAATTCGGTATCAACACCATGTTGCTCAGCACACTGGGCTGGAAATCCTGTACAAACCTGACAAATCTCTGTTCTCCACTCTACAAGTCTCTGCTCATGAATTCTGAAATGCCCCTGATGCATGAGCAAACTGTCGATAATAAGCTCGCACACTGTGCACAAGTAGTGCATAGGCTCAGAGAGAGAACGAGAGAGATTAACATATGCTAAATGTCTATGGATTTATTCTCTCTCTCTCTCTCTCTCTCTCTCTCTCTCTCTTTCTCTCTCTCTCTCTCTCTCTCTCTCTCGCCTGGGAATCGATGGAGCTCAGCCATCATTAACTCCTTGTCTGAGTTACGGGTCATTGCACTTCATCCAGCTCTCTTCTCTGCCTCATAGCACCCAAATTTGATCAATCCTTCAGCCGGTGTATGATGCCGTTGTCGCAGCTAAAATAGATTTTTCACCAACACCACAGAGCATTAAAAATCTTTTTATTTATATTTCTTTTTATATAAGCATTTTTCTAAAACAACAGCTTACCACTAGGAGTAAAACAGCATGAAAATTTAATGGCATAATAACTGCAGAACTCAATATTGCAGTATTATTATATCACAGATTGTATTTCTGCACTGAATTACCTGTGAGAAGGGGGGAAAGGGATGCAGCAGAATTGGTATTGAATAGGTTAGATATGGATATGCCTTATTCTCATTTTATCAGTTTGTAATTATTTTTACATAACCAACAAACAATCACTAACAAGACAAGAAGACGGTACCAAAATGTACGTTTGACCCACAGTTAAATGTCGGTAAGGTCAAAAATATTGCTTATGCAAACTTATATGCATACCTTTTATTGTAGTTATGCTGTAAAAATAAGTTAATGGATTAAGAAATTAATTCAATGTGAATCATATGACTTCTCAATTCTCAATTGGTAATAAATAATACGTAAAAAAAAAAAAGAAAGTTAAATTGTTTATACAATTAAGACTTTTGTAAGGTGTTATTTATTTGTTTGTTGTCTAAAAATAGAATGCTAGTTGTACTAAGCAGTGAATTATAGTTATGCTGATACACAGTCATAGGAACGCCTACGTTGAACATATATATAAAGCTTTAGGTTAACAAGTTGCTAGCTTGTTACTAGCTGTGTTGTGTACTAGCTATGACAACATTAGCCTGTTGAGATATTCAAGATAAGAAACAATTCATTCTTACATATCACTGTCTTTTATGTCTTTTTTAAGATGATCCAAAATAAAAACCAACAAATATATAAGTTGTTTGTTGGTTTTTAACAAATGGTGTAGCTATATCAGCTAATGTGTAAATGGCACAATTTTTTCTGTAAATGGCTGAAATGCCTCTGGGTTATCAGTAAAGTGAATGGTGCTGTAGAGCTGGAAAATGTTCTCAGGAGAATGCATCCTAAGGGAAGAAACGGTCTTTCTGTTGAAGCTATGAAGCCGTCACCGCTCTGCTGCCATCATTTCCAAGCACACCAGCCCACAGCTGTTCGAGTTGCGCCGGAAGAAGCTCAGGCATCTGTCAGCATGTTTGGTGTCTTGACTATTTGACTAAGAGAGAAAAAACTAACAACACTACTTGGTAAATGTGTGCAAAAAGTATTTCCCTGATGGAGCATAGAGACAGAGGAAACGAAAGCCGACGTTAATGTGGCTCTGCTGCTGTGCGGAATCGGCAGCGATCAGCATTTATGAGGACGTTGAGATGAAATGCAGGGTGTGACTCTCCAAACAAAAAACTAAAAACCTGCCATCGTTCTATTTTGAAGAGACGACAAATTTAAGTTCAGGATTTTCAAACAATTATCAGTGTAAGAGGATAGAAAGAGAGAAATGTACCACTGCCATCTAGGGGATGGATTGAAAGCATCTTAGCACAGGGAGGAAGAGATTAACTAGTTTTATTGCACGTTCGATGTAAATGAGAGAACGTGTGCCAGTTAGAAGGCGCCCTGGATGCCCTTGGTGTCTCTCAGCTGGGAGTTACAGGAGCACGAGACAAAGCTGCAGACCCAAAAAGTGCAGAGGCGCAGTGACTCATCTGTCTGTGGCAAAAAGGAGGAATAAAAGCAAGGGAACAAAGGAGTGAAAAAGGGGGGAGAGAGAGAGAGAGAGAGAGAGAGAGAGAGAGAGAGAGAGAGAGAGAGAGAGAGAGAGAGAGTTTGTGTTGGTATGTGTGAGTGAGTGTGTGGGAGGAAGAGAAGGAGAAAGACAGGTCTTTTGATGGAAAAGGAGTAGAGGTATAAATGTTACAATTCAGAAAGGGGGATGGAATATAGAGAAGTTGAAAGGGAGAGAGAAAGAATGTGAAAGAGACTGAGCCAGTAAAGAAAAAATAGAGAGTGAAACAAAGGCAAAAAAAAAGAGAAAGGGAGAAGAAATACAAGCATGGAAAGTACAAGAAAGGGAGAAAATAGGTGTGAGAGAGACTGTGAAAGAGGAGCAAGTGAGGGTGGTTAGACAACAAGGGAGGAAGCAAGGAAGGTGAGACAATAAAGGAGTGAAAGAGAAGAAAGTGAGACAGTAGGGGGTGGAGTAAGACAGTGAAGAAGAAAGAGAGATAGCAAGCGAAAGCGAGAGAGAATAAAGCGAGACTTAATGGAGAGAAAAAAAGAAATTTAAACATTTAAGAAGAAAGAGAAAAAAGTGAGATAGTGAGGAAGAATGACACGGAGAGTGTGAGAGAGAGAGAGAGAGAGAGAGAGAGAGAGAGAGAGAGAGAGAGAGAGAGAGAGAGAGAGAGAGAGAGAGGAAGTAGGGAAGAGTGAGAGACTAAAAGAAAGATAAGTGAAAAGTGGAAAAGAAAAGAAAATTGCCCCATGGAAAACATTTGTCGAATAAATCATGGTATGATGATAAATGTGAGGTTTTCTCTTCTCTTTTATTCTCATTCCCTTTTTTCAGAGAATGACAGTTTCCAGCTTTTTGCTTGTATTTATGGATGACAAATGTATCCATTAACTACAGCAAATGAGAAATTAGGACTTGCCCAGTTTTATTAACATCCACTCTGCCTGAACACTCCGCAAACTCGTTTTAAAAAGTGTCCGATGATCAGACGGCAAAAGAGCTGATAATAGAATTCACGTGCCGTTTCAGACTAAACTGTCAATGGCAGTTTCATTTGTCAGTTTCACTTTAAACTGATATTTGAAAACATGGCATATGGCTGCTTCTGTAATGGATAAATGGAGACATTTTGAAGGGGGGAAAGTGCTGTCTCAAGCATTATTCAGGTAATGTAAAGTGTGAATAGAATTATTACTGGAGTGTGAGATTTTAATCTGCCCGAATTCGCTTAAAAGGTTCATTCTGCATACACTGTATATATCAGAAAGGTTATTTAAAAAAATATACACATTTTACAATTTCCTCTTTTACCATGCAGTTAATAAGTTTAATACAGTTTTCACTCTCATTGAAATAAATTTTCTTTTATTAATTTTGCGCTTGCGCTAAATGAACAATGCTGTATTATACTGGGCCTTCAGTGGGGACGTACCCGACAAAAACGCAATATAACAATGCGTGGCATTACAGAGAGAGAGAGGCATTTCGCATATGGAGGGTGAATATCAATATTTACTAAAGCAAGCTCCAAACCTACAACCGCAACTGTGCCTCCTACATCATCTGGAGCAGTTCAGAATCAATATTTGTCTAATAACATGACAAATACATAAAAAATCTAAATAAAATACAACCTACTCACCAGAGATGCAGACTCATAATTTGCACCGCTCCAGAGTCTGTAATCCAGTGGTACCACTCGTATTTACTGGTCTGGAAGTGGCAAACAAACCATTTCCCGGGCTGAGACAAGCTAGCTAGCTTCAGGGTTGGCCGACCTCCTCACAATGTTTAGCTTTTCTGGAAAATGTATTTCCTCCGTAGGCATTAAAAAGTCTAACTCAGATGCATTAATGTCTGCAGAGCGCTACACACGTGTTTTGCCTGTCGAACTTGGCTGTAACAGTTTCCTCTGACCAACCAATCAGAGGACAGAAAAATGCTGACGCTATTCTTGGCCAGCTACTGTAACTGGCCCTGTGAGGCGAATAGTAAATCTGATTAGTTAAAGAAACAGACCCGTTGGTAATATTCTCAATGGTAAAAGGGCCAGCAGGAAAGACTTTACAGGCCCTGGGCAGATTAGATTGACATGGCAGCACATAGAGGCTAAAATCTAATTGGACAAAAATATCCACATACATCCACATTCACGTACTGGAAGCAATGCAGCCAAGAGAAACGCTACAAAATGAAGAGAATAGACTGTTGGGAATAAATTTATACAATTTCATGGAACAAATATTAGAATTTAGGTTGTAAATGTGAGTGAGTGCTTCTGACAGTGTTTAGGCCAGCAGAGCAGGCTTTGATGGCCCTGACTGCCCGCCACTGTATTCTATATATAATGAATGTAAAATGTTTTGGCTTTGCTTTTTTTGCAAATTTCAAGATGAAATGAGATGAGAGGAGACAAGAAAACAGCAAGTTTGACATTTGCTAACCTGTCTGAGCAGAGTTTCATACCAGGAGATGTCAGAGAGAGCTAAAGATGTGAATGTACATCTAAAGCAAGGGATCTTGTGTGGAAACTGAGGTAAAACATACAGAAAAAGAGAATAATATATACTGATAAAAGATGTTTATGCAAAATGCTAACAAAAATAAATTAAACTACTGTGGATGGTTAAACTCAAGAACCATGAAGGGGGATTTTTAACTTATATAAATCCATGCTCTGAATCAAGTTTGTAATCAGTCCAATAGAAAGCTGGCATCACTGGCTGGGTGATTACAGGACTTGGAAGCTTTAAAATGCACATGGAGTGAAACCGGCACTAGCTCCTGAGAAGAAAAGGAAGCACTGCAGGGTTGCCGGCAGTGTGGCATGGAAACTTCCCTTGATGAACCATGGTTACATGGTAACCTGGAGACTTTCCCCTTAGGAGTTTGGGCTGCATCAATAACACTTTGGGAACGAGAGTCCATTAATGCCAGACTGACCAATCCCTGCCTAGTGTAGATGGGCACAGCTAGGTAGAAGAACAGAGGGGCCAGGAGTGGCACTAAGGTCAAGACTATAAAACCTGACAAAGGTCAGTGGGATTGCAGATGTCTTGGAGAGAAACAAGCCTTAGAGGCTGCCACACTCCAAGTTGAGTGAGCTCTGACCCCGAAAGGAGCGGGGAAACCAGAGGACTCATAAGAGGATGAAATAGCATCTACCTTCCATCTGCTAAGCGTGTGCTTGTTCACAGGGAGACCCCTCCCAAGAGGGCCATAGCAGACAAAATAGCTGCTCCGACTTCCTCTACAGTGCCGTTCTGTGGAAGTATATATCTAATGCTCACAGGACACAGTTGGTTAAGCTTCTCCTGGTCTGGGGCCTGAAAAGAAAGAGGGAAGAATGCCTGGAGCATAACAGGTCATGGGACAACCGAGGGTACCTTGGGAACATACCCTAATTTTGGGTAGGGAAAGGCACTGGCCATGCCTGGAGTAAATTCTAGGAAGAGGGGGCCGCAAAGAAGGCCTGAACATCCCCTACTCTCTTGAAAGAGTAGATAGTCAAGAGGAACACAGTCTTACCTGTGAGGAACCTCAAAGGTACCTTGGTCAATGGCTCAAAGGGAGACTCTGAGGGGTGAGAGGGCAAGACCAAACAGAAGGACCCGGTATTGGTAAACTTCGGCCCCCACGCAGCCGCACAAGAGCGACGTAAAAGATAACGCTGAAATTGGTAGCGTCCAGATGAGTCATAGGTGCCTTTCAGTAGACACAAGGACCCATGGACCGACATATCTCCTACGTCTAGCTCCCGTTGCAGGTCAGCCTGATAGGCCTGCAGCACAGCCATAGTGTGCAGACAGCCTGCGGCTTGACCTAATGAGGCATAAACCTTGCCCACCAGCACCGAGGTAGTTCGAAGGGGCTTGGTGGGCAGCGCTGGGGGTTTTAGGGATGACGTAGCACCCAGGGAGAGATAGCTAGCCAGCGTCTCTTCAATCCGGAGGTCATGCAATAACGCTCTTTCAGTCCAACTATATTAGCATATAGCGACACCGTAGGACTGAAGCGGCGAGCCGAGTATGGCTTAGCCCAAGACCTGGACACGTCAATGTGCAGGTCATAGAAAAAGGGCAGACCCCATCATGGAGGCAGTGACATGAGTTGCATCTGCCAGCCAATCTATATTAGGGTCACCACCTCTAACAGCTCCTCGAAAAGGACTGGCTGTAGGGGTAAGTGTCCCCTCTCCACACAATCTGCCAGGTCCATTTGTGAGCCCCAGGTCCTTGAACGCATCTTTGCCTCAGCAAAAGCAGGGCCAGAACCATTAGGAAAGGGAGCAGCTTGAGTTCTTTGAGTTCTTAGAGGAACTTTAATGAATATCATGTGTCACCCAGTTGAGGTTGGGTTTCCATTTGAATCTGGTTCTTCTCAAAGTCCTTCCTAATGAATCCTTAGTAAGTTTTTTACTTTTTACTATAACCAATGACACTCATTTGGGATGAACTTCAAGGGACAATTTTATGATGTTAAAATTTATAATTAGTTATATATTTATTTGTTGAGACAAATTTCATTGTTGAATGTGCTAAAAAAATAAAATAAAAATTGCATTGACTAGGTCAAAGTAGGGTTGCATGATATACAGGCAGAATCCCGATACTAAAGTTTCAGAATATCACAGATGACAATTTTTTAAACAGTGGTATTCTCAGTACAGTTGTACCGTAAGTAATGTTATACGTGCATATGTTAATACTTTATTTAAACCCATCTGAGTTCCTTTTGCTCTTGTGCCTTCAAATGGATAAAATAGATTTAAATATTATGTTTGACTTTTTTCATTTTTTGAGAAGTACGAAAATCCATTTGCTGTGAAACTGCCTACAAAGATTTCAAGTACAGTTCAACATAGACTTTTAAACAAAAAGCTGATCGTTTAACCAAAAATGGGTGTTTCACAACAAATAACTTCCAGATGTGCTGTATTTTAGTATTCCATGCAACTGTCAGAAAACAAACACAGGCTGATCAAGCCTTCTCAGCAGAGAAAGAGAAAAAAACATGTAATTACTGGTTATGAAACATTGCAATAATGGAGCAATGTATATATATATATATATATATATATATATATATATATATATATATATATATATATATATATATATATATATATATATAAAATGGTCAGTATCTATTAAAAGTGGTCCAAGGATATACTGGTGACAGGGCATGGGTGGCCAAGGCTCATTTATACATGTGGCCTGTGTGGTCTAATCCAACAGACGAGCTACTGTAGCTCAAATTGCTAAAGAACTTAATGCTGTTAATGCTTAACAGGTCAGGACTATTTTTGGCAGTAAATGGGGGACAAACACAATATTAGGTGGTCATACAGGTGGTCATAATGTTATGCCTGACCGGTGGCCATAAAGTTATGCCTGGTTGGTGTTTTGTGTGTGTGTGTGTGTGTGTGTGTGTGTGTGTGTGTGCGTGTGTGTGTGTGTGTGTGTGTGTGTGTGTGTGTGTGTGTGTGTGTTTAGGTGTTAGATGTTCACAAATAGACAGTATGCATACACACCCACACACACACACACACAGAGAGAGAGAGAGAGAGAGAGAGAGAGAGAGAGAGAGAGAGAGAGAGAGAGAGAGAGAGAGAGAATATCCTGCTATTTGTTTACGGCATTGTTCTGCCAGAGCTCAACGCCGCCCCCTTGTGTTCATTAAATTAAAAGGAAATTAGATTTTGTCCCTTTGTTAATCAGTTAAAATAGACATGTAAAAAGAAAAGTCATGTATTCCTAAAATCTCAAACAAGATTCCTCGCAGGTTTATTTAAGTAGTTTTCATGTTTTTTATATTATACAAAATATATTTTACCATTCTGTCCATTATAGTCTAGGGTTACCTGGGAGTCCACTATCAGTACCAGCTGATTAAACGTTATTCCAGATAACAGACAATCTGACTGGTTTGACACATACATCATCTCTCTCTTTTACTTTTTCTCACCTGAAACAGCCAACCCATGACCCCTCCGTGCCTCAATTGCTCTAATTGGGATCTGGCAATTTGGCTTTGTGGTTTACCATGGAATGATCCTGCAGGTGAGGCATGCGAGTGTAAAAGGACCAAGCATTAAACAAGGTATCTGGCTTATCCCAACGGACTGTTTATTATCGATGGAGATTTCAAGCATGCAAATCTCAGGACTTTGCTCCCTAAACTCCATCAGCATGTGGGCTTTGCAAGGAGAGGGGCGAACACGCTGGATCTTGTTTACAAAAACATCCCCAGCACGTATCGTACAGAGCCCCGCCCCCAACTCAGCTATGCAGGTGAAACAGTTACCGCCCAGTGTAGAGCCAGCAACCTGCCTCTGAACGTTGACAAAACCAAACAGATGGTTGTTGACTTTAGGAGAGCACAGAGCAGCCATTCTCCACTGACTATCGATGGATCCTCCATGGAGTTCATCAAGAGCACCAACTTTCTTGGTGTACATCTGGCAGAGAACTTCACCTGGTCACTCAACACCAGCTCCATCACCAAGAAAACTCAGCAGCACCTCTACTTCCTGAGAAAGCTGAGAAAAGCCCATCCCCCTTTACCCATCCTTACCTTGTTCTACAAAGGGACCATCGAGAGCATCCTAAGCAGCTGCATCACAGCCTGGTTTGGGAACTGCACTGTCTTGGTTTGCAAGACCCTACAGAGGATAGTGAGGGTGGCCGAGAAGATCAGTGTCTCTCTCCCCTCTATCATGAACATTTACACAACACGCTGCATCCACAAAGGCAACAGCATTGTGGACATGCTTTCAGGAAGCATTTGGGCCTCACATCCAGACTGTGCAACAGTTTTTTTCCCTCAAGCCATCAGGCTCCTCAACACACAGAACTGAACTGTATATTACACTCACTCCACTGTGTGTTACTGATCTGTACAAGCTGAACTTAACACACACTCATTACTCATCTCTATCCATTCCACCACCCATATTATATTTATATTTAATCATATTACATTGTTTACATGCTGATTTGCACCTCTCGACTGCCGCCACTGCTGTCTTGACAGCAATGAAATGAAAATGACAATAAAATTAAATGACAATAAAAGCGTTTTGACTTGACAAAATTTGGAAGAACCTTCAATTTATTCAGAGGCAAAAACAGAGACAAGAACCGACTAGCTGAAATAACAAAAAAAGAAACCATGATGGTAAACAGACTCAGAGAGATGTTGCCAAATAGTGGGATCACATTTTTCACACAATTCACAGATCTAACAGAATTTATAAACATGGGTGTATGTCAACATTATTAGTTTACAACTGAGCTATTCACTTATTGTTAAATTGTTTGGTTTACCCCCCTCTGATTTCATTTATGAGGTTCTTTTTTCTATATTTCTTTTTGGCTTCTGGAGGGTTTTTTAAAACTTATTTTTCATCATGTTTCTCCCAGGGCCATCTGGTGATGATAAATTAAACCTTAATTGAGTAGAGACTTCTTGTCACTAATTTCTATGAAAAACACACCATGATTTTCTTTTGGTGTGTCATATAAAATTTTTAATTGTTGGATGCTAATGAAACAAATTAGTCCCTAAAGAAAGTACCGTGTCTGCAAACTAAACTGACACTGAAAACGCCTTCCAAAAATTTGAAGTAAAAACAACTCCTCATAGAAAACGTCACCATATAACAGATATGGATTACACAGATTTATTTTTTAACCCATTTTTTACCAATCAATTATGAGCTGCTACTGTAGAAATGATATGCATATCAGAACAAGCTGATTATATTATTTAACATAAACTGCTACTAAAGTAAAGGAGTCAACAACTTGAATTCTTGACCAATCAGGAGATGGAGAATTCAGTGCTGTGGTATAACGACTAACGGCATGTCTAGCTCTACGCTATGCAGACAGACTGATGCTTTGTTCACGAGTGGCATAATGATTACTGAGTATGTTGCTCTCACTTACGTAAGTTGTCTTTGTGATGTGACACAGTAGGAGACAGGTCAGTCACTGCTAAAGTCACTGCTAAAATCGGCAAACATTTCTTAAAATTTAAACAGACAGGAAGTTTGGTATGTGTATGTGTGTGTGTTTGTGTGTGTGTGTGTGTGTGTGTGTGTGTGTGTGTGTGTGTGTGTGTGTGTGTGTGTGTGTGTGTGTGCTCTCTTGTGATGAAGCATTTTTATTGGGCCATATTTCTCCATGCATCATAAAGTCAGTCCTATATCCCTACACAAGTCCTACAGCCTGTTTACCATCCCTTTTTACAACACCTGCAGCACAGACACAGCAGAACCAGTGATGCTCAACCAGAACTCTGAACTTTGAACATGAAACATTCTCAAAAAAATCTCCAATGCTCATTTCATGCAAGATTATAAGTTATGACTTGCCAAGCTGACTTCAGTAGTAACAACAGGACAGGCTTCCAGACTGTTCCTGGCATCTGCATCTCTTACCCAGGAGGACTCCCACAACATCCACTCAGGCAGCTGACGATCCGACACCTGACACATCAAACCACGGTTTTATCATGCCTTCCGGGTGACTAGAGTCGCTCCGGAGCCCGAGATGAAACGCAGATGAGTGTGAATGTGTAAATATCACAGCTGACACCTCCAGTGGGATCGCATACAGCCAGTCTGCCAGGATTACATTCTTTAACAGGGGGAACGCTACAATCAATATTAGCAAATCTGAATAGGGATCGGAATGGCATGTGACATTATAAATGGCGTTTAAGCCAAATACTTCAGAGTGCCAAAAGTATTAGAGGATAATACCTGGTAACAGCATGTATTAAATTAATAAAAACACTAACTTTGGTGACAGCTGCTTTTACAGTTTATAAAGAATTTCCATTAAAAATTTCCAGACTGAGAACTCCATAGATAGATAGATAGATAGATAGATTGATTGATTGATTGATTGATTGATTGATTGATTGATTGATTGATTGATTGATTGATTGATTGATTGATTGATTAGGTTAACAAACTTTAATATGTAAAAAACAAAATGCATGTATTAGTTATACATGTATTTAACAGATGCAAACATTGTGTATACAACAGTATCTACATTATGCAGGGATACAACAATGTGTATAAGGATGTATGTAAAGATAAACTAGGAAATATATTATGAATCTTTAACTGTAAAATGATAATACATAATATACAGCATAGAATAGATTTGCAGAAGCTCAGCCAGGAAGGAAAAACTATTTAAGATGGCCTAAGGAACAAACATTTAGAGGAACCAGACTTAAAAGGGAGCCTATTCTCATCTTAGTGACATTAAATATTTATTTATTTATAGTTTCATCATTGTTGAGGTTATCAACTGTCCACTGATGAAATTTTGAATGCAAAAACTGTTTATGGCAACTGTAGTCCTAAACCAGTAGCAGACTGCTTATATTAATTACAGTTTAAATTCATCTTAATTTTTTATTTTTTTTGCTCTGTTCAAAAACTTGGATTTTTAGAATGTTCATGTTGGACCATCTTCAGCAGCAGCAAGTAGTCTCCAATTAAAAAGAACTCCATCCAGAGGTAGGGCATCAGGATGAATCAGGCAAGTCCAGATTGAAGATAGGGAGAGCTAGAAGGTAATTCAGACATAAGGGAGCTCTGGGATACATGACGACCCGCCACACCACAATCAACAAACATAAGTAAATATGTGAGAGTCGGGAAATGACCGCATCCAAACATCCCAACTCACCAAAACACTCTATAAACATGATTTCCTCTGTTTATCTACCTAAGAAAAACCTATTCACAAAAGGCTTGACTAAACAAATACTATATGTTTCTCCTCTAAACCTAAACCTTGAGACTGTGGCTTACAGCATAATATATATTTTATTAAAGATTATTAGATTTTAGTCAAATTTCAGTATCACAAGTTGAATTTTTTTTTATCATTTCAGATCTAAGAGAAGCACACTCAATATTTTTAAACATTGTGAAGCATTTCGGTTTCAAGTGTGACTGCTATTGGCACTGAAACTGAAACTGCTGCCACACACAGGTGTTTCAAACAAGACTTACAGCTTTTTATTTCCATATGCTTTGACACCAGGGCATGAGATCAATATTCACAGTTGTACACATGACAGTGCATGTGCTATGGATATATTGTGTTTTTTCTTTTTAGCAGAGATGAGAGAAACTTTAGTAACTTGGCATATTTATACTTTGTGCATTAATGAAAAGGAATAGTTGTACTCTTACATAATTTTATTTACAAGAGATAAAAAACTTGCTTTGGACTTCTTACATTTGAATTTAAATCTGTATAGTACTTGTTAGCTTTCTTTTTCTCTCATCTAGTCAGAGTTAGCTTAGCATTCAACTGTGTAGACAAGGAATGTACTCACCAGTGAAATGAACTCACCAGTGACCTATTAATTTGACACAATGTAGTTAGCGTGAAAGCAATTCATGTGTGTTAAAATGGATAAATCACTCAACTGGAGTTGAACTTCAAGACAGGCATCCTTCAGTAAAAAAAATAAGGCGCACCACAGTAACTTTTACAAATTTGCTAACATTAACCTACTAGCCTGCTTTCTTTTAATAATATCAGGTTGGACTAGTTCATTCAACTAGTTCATAAACCTGGCTAGGCAGGAAGTCCAATTATTTTCTTCGACATGTATAATAATGGGGAGTGGTGGCTCCAGACACATTTGTTGAAATTGAATGTTGTTTTCACTAACAAAGGGCATACACAATGCAGTAACAATAATCATCTCTGGGTAAGTATTAAAAGTTACTTTTTCACACAAAAACAACTTCATTTAATTATTTCAAATCATTTACTTCTTCTTCTTCTTCTTCTTCTTTCGGCTGCTCCCATTAGGGGTCGCCACAGCGGATCATCCGTCCCCATACCACCCTGTCCTCTATATCTGCCTCTTTTACACCAACTACCTGCATGTCTTCCCTCACCACATCCATGAACCTCCTCCTTGGCCTTCCTCTTTTCCTCCTACCTGGTGGCTCCATCTTCAGCATTTTTCTACCAATATAATTCATGTCCCTTCTCTGCACATGTCCAAACCATCTCAATCTCGCCTCCCTCACCTTTTCACCAAAACATCCTACATGTGCTGTCCCTCTAATAAACTCATTTCTAATCTTGTCCATCCTCGTCACTCCCAACGAAAACCTCAACATCTTCAGCTCTGCTACCTCCAGCTCCACCTCCTGTCTTTTACTCAATGCCACTGTCTCTAATCCATACAACATCGCAGGTCTCACCACAGTCCTATAAACTTTCCCTTTCATTCTTGCAGATACTCTTCTATCACAAATCACTCCTGTCACTCTTCTCCACCCACTCCACCCTGCCTGCACTCTTTTCTTTACTTCCCTAACACACTCTCCATTACTTTGCACTGTTGACCCCAGGTACCTGAACTCCTCCACCTTCTCCACCTCTTCTCCCTGCAACCGCATCACTCCACTGCCCTCCCTCTCATTCACACACATGTACTCTGTCTTACTCCTACTGACTTTCATTCCCCTTCTCTCCAGCGCAAATCTCCACCTCTCCAGGCTCTTCTCAACCTGTTCTCTACTCTCACCACAAATCACAATATCATCTGCAAACATCATAGTCCAGGGAGACTCCTGTCTGACCTCGTCCGTCAACCTGTCCATCACCACTGCAAACAGGAAAGGGCTCAGGGCCGATCCTTGATGCAGTCCAACCTTCACCCTGAACCAGTCTGTCGTACCTACTGCACACTTTACTGCCATCACACTGTCCTCATACATGTCCTGCACCATCCTCACATACTTCTCTGACACACCTGACTTCCTCATACAATACCACAACTCCTCTCTCGGCACCCTGTCGTACGCTTTCTCTAAATCCACAAATACACAATGCAGCTCCTTCTGTCCTTCTCTATACTTCTCCATCAACATCTTTAAAGCAAATAAGGCATCTGCATTCATCATCGGCATGAAACCATACTGTTGCTCACAGATGGTCACCTCTTCTCTCAGCCTGGCTTCCACTACTCTTTCCCATAACTTCATGGTGTGACTGATCAACTTAATTCCCCTGTAGTTACTGCAGGTCTGCACATCTCCCTTATGTTTAAAGATCGGTACCAGCACACTCCTTCTCCATTCCTCAGGCATCCTCTCCCCTTCCAGAATCCTGTTAAACAATCTGGTTAAAAACTCCACTGCCATCTCTCCTAAACATCTCCACGCTTCTACCGGTATGTCATCTGGTCCAACCGACTTTCCACTCTTCATCCTCTTAATCGCTGCTCTCACTTCCTCCTTACTAATCCTATCTACATCCTGCTTCACCAACTCCACATCCTCCAACCTTCTCTCTCTCTCTGATTTTCCTCATTCATCAGCTGCTCAAAATACTCCCTCCATCTTCTCAACACACTCTCCTCACTAGTCAACACATTTCCCTCTCCATCCTTTATTGCTCTAACTTGCAGTACATCCTTCCCAGCTCGGTCCCTCTGCTTGGCCAATCGGTATAAATCCTTTTCTCCTTCCTTAGTGTCCAACCTCTTATACAGTTCCTCATATGCCTTTTTCTTGGCTTTCGCCACATCCCTTTTAACTTGCTGCCGCATCTCCTTGTACTCCTGCCTACTTTTCTCATCACTCTGTCGATCCCACTTCTGTTTTGCCAACCTCTTTCCCCTAATGCTCTCCTGCACTTCCTCATTCCACCACCACGTCTCCTTGTCTTGCTTTCTATTTCCAGATGTCACACCAAGTACTTTTCTAGCTGCCTCCCTCATCACTCCTGCAGTAGTTGCCCAATCATCCGGCACCTCTTCACCACCACCAAGCCCCTGTCTGACCTCTTCCCTGAACCTCACACTACACTCTTCCTCCTTCAGTTTCCACCATCTTATTCTTCTTTCAAACCTTACTTTCCTCCTCTTCTTCTTCGCCTCCAAAACCATCCTACAGACCACCATCCGATGCTGTCTAGCTACACTGTCCCCCGCCAACACCTTACAGTCTCCAATCTCCTTCAGGTTGCATCTCCTACACAGAAGATAATCCACCTGTGTGCACCTTCCTCCACTCTTATACGTCACCCTACGATCCTCCTTCTTCTTAAAATACGTGTTCACCACTGCCATTTCCATCCTTTTAGCAAAATCTACCACCATCTGCCCTTCCACATTCCTCTCCTTAAAACTATACCTACCCATCACCTCCTCATCACCTCTGTTCCCTTCACCTACATGCCCATTAAAGTCTGCCCCAATCACCAATCGTTCTTTCCTAGGTACACCATCTACCACTTCATCTAATTCACTCCAGAATCTTTCTTTCTCCTCCATCTCACAGCCAACTTCTTTCCATCCACACCATGATAAAACAGTTTAAACCCACCTCCAATGTTCCTGGCCTTACTCCCTTTCCACTTGGTCTCCTGAACACACAACACATCTACCTTTCTCCTCTCCATCATATCAGCTATCTCTCTCCCTTTACCCGTCATTTTACCAACATTTAAAGTACCAACCCGAACCTCTACTCTCCTACACTGCTCCTTTTCCTGCCGTCTCTGTAGACGCCTTCCTCCTCTCCTTCTCCTCCTTCGGCCAACAGTAGCCCAATTTCCACCGGTACCCTGTCGGCTAACGATACCTGTGGCGGTCGTTGTTAACCCGGGCCTCGACCGATCCGGTATAAAATTCTCATTTGTGATCCGCATATTTGATTTGGCACATGTTTTACGCTGGATGCCCTTCCTAACGCAACCCTCCCCATTTACCCGGGCTTGGGACCGGCACTAAGAGTACACTGGCTTGTGCCCCCCTAATGGCTGGGTTTTTTACTAATTTACTTATTCCCTCTTTAAAGCCTGAATAAATTTTTTGGCCAGTTTCTTCTACTTTTAAGTGCGTAGGATTTTGACACTGTTTGTATCTATGCTTTCACTAATGGATCGTTAAGTATAATTTGTCAGTCTGTCCTCTAATCTTAACAGCAAAAAAGCATATTGAGACACAATATTTAAAGAGTGAGTAATTGAGAGAGACAGAGAGAGAGAGAGAGAGAGAGAGAGAGAGAGAGAGAGAGAGAGAGAGAGAGAGATGTGTCTAAATCCTGAAAGGACCAACCATGTTCTGTTTAATCTTCCTGTCATCATCAGATGCTCTGTGGCACAGCCTGCCTGGCGTTCCGCTTGGTCACCCATAGCCCCCAGCTCTGGTGGGGGTACGGCTTTTAGCATTATTGTTCTGTAACGTGTCCAAAAAGCTGCCTGTGACCCGTGTGGATAGACACACATGAACAAGCCTGCACAGATAGGCCCAATGTCTTTCCAAAATCTCTGTGCGTCATCCTTTTTGTTTTCAGTGCCAAATGCTTAATTGGCTTCTTTCTGGATTCTGCGTCGCATCAGTGCACTGTGACTCAGGCAAGAATTAGCACAAAGGTAGGTGCCATGTCTTATCAGTAAGATTTTATTTAATAATAAATGGTGGCAGTCAGTAGCTCTGTGGTTAATATGTGCACTAGTGACTGAGAGCTTGTCCATACAAATCCAATGCTGGAGCACTGAAGTCAGACTCTTAAGGAAGAAATTCTTGTTTGTGAGAGATCAAATGTGTGCTTGGATTGGATTAATGAAAGCAAATGTTAAAAGAACTAATGCTTGTATTGTACAATAAGGTTCACAAACAAGCACACACTCAAAGACCACTTTTTTTAGGAATACCTCCATCTCCCAATTCAGTGACTTAATTATCCGATCTGCCAATGTTGTTGTTATTGGAGTATTGAAATAGGAGCTCTTGGCTGCAACAATGCTTTTCAGATCACTGTAGTTATAAAGAGTAGCAATGATTATTTTGAATGTATTTATTATATATTTCTTTTGACTTGAATAAAGTTTTGTACAAATGGACTGTTTGTAATAATCATATTATATATACATAACTCATGATTAGTCGCAACTTAGTAAAAAACTTTTTTATCTTTTATTTTAAATTAATACTTTTTTAATTTATGTTTTTAATACTCTAATCAACATGGGCATTGACAAATTTAGATGCATGTTTATTATTAGTGAAACCATACTCAACCATACTCCTCTACGAGGAGTTCGTATGCCACGAGATGGCACCTCTTCATTGTGTGGTTCAGTTGGTTCAGTGCTGAAGTTCTTGCAGGAACAGTTCGCAAGTGTTGGTTCCTTTCACTCTTAAAGTCTACGCGTCCACCATTTTGTCGTATTATGCCTCCGTGGTGGGGAATTCATTGGACAGAGACCCACTCCTGATGCGTTTTCTCCGTGGCACCCGGAGGCCGAGGCATAGTGCGACCTAGAGTGCTTGGTGGGGATCTGGCCATTGTGCCGGAGGCTCTATCTGAGCCCCCCTTCGAGCCATTGACAGAGGCTTCATGGAGGCACCTTTCAATTAAGACTGCATTCTTGCTGGCTATCTGCTCTCTGAGGAGAGTAGATGATTTACTGCTCACAGGATAAGCCCTTGGAGGAAGTCAGGAACAGTCCTTGTTCATAAGCAGTCTCTTAGCAGATGGATTGATGGATTATTGACGCTATCACTGAGGGAACGATGTGCGTTTTATAGCTTCATGGTCGTGACGTCAACCCGACGGTGACAGTCAGCCTCCAATTTTGACTAATTGCACAGATTATTTCAGAGCATGGACAATGCAGCCACGTTTCCAAAGCGTTGTGACACAGCGCCTCATACCCTTAGGGAACTAGGGTTACATATGTAACCTAGAGACATTCCCTATTAGTTTTACAAGTTAGTTACGTAATAAATTCAATTCCACGATAAACCAGGGGCACGAGATTCCAACCACGGTATATTTATATAAACATTTTATATATATATATACACACACACACACACATTACACAATTGTAGGCTTTGATGTAAAGCCTTACCGGCTTGACAAATTACACCAGCATGCAAGCTAAGTCACTTTTTAATAGCTTTAAAACATTTGGAACGGAATTGTTTTATTGGTCTTATTTAACTGCTGATTTTATTACTCTAGTAAAAATTGGATTCATGTGAAAACTCGAAAACTGTTTGCCTATATATAAAGCCAAAGCGGCTCCTGAGGCATTATGGCCACTCGATACAAACGCCTCCATCCGTAGCAATAGAGCAGGGTTTGAGCAGCCTTCCTGTGTCTATTTATCACCCTAAAACATTTTGCTCCCATCCATGCAGGCGATGAATTTGGCTCGGATTCATGACAAACAAAAGCTCCAGAAGTTTTGGGAGCAGAAGATTGAGAGACACCATCAGATGACTGGGAAAGAGGAAGCTCGAATGAAGAGGAGTGCTTTATCAAAGTATGTATGGCCTTGCCACACTGAGTGCTGGGACTCAACCTAAATGACTTTTCCATAGGGGAGAAATGGTTCTTTATCAAAATGGATTCTTTGTTTCTGTCACAGAGACCTTTCTTTGTCTGGCAGGGGTGATTACTAAGAAAACCCCTGTCTATTAAATCAAAATTGGAGATTATTGTGAAAAATGATTCAGCTTCTGGAGCCCCATGTGCAGTGAATGAATAAGGTTAAGACTGCAAGGGAAGATGGAAGGAGATTTAAACTTTTTTTTTTGACAAAAGCAGATTTTCAGTATTTCTTGCTTTCACTTTATATTCACAAATTCCTCAGGCATATCTTCGACTGTTTTCGAATAATAGTGGGTTTTGCACATTAGCTTAATTAACCATTAGGCTACTGTTTTCCTGGATTAAAAAAGAAAATAACTAGCTAGCAAGCAGCCTTTATTAGTTATGTTATTTGAGAACAAAACTTGAGCTTCATTATTACCAAAATGTATCAAGTATCCTATATATACTTTTTTAAATAATGTGTTTATTGTGTCTTATAGAAGTGCATGACAATGAACACATTTTATGAGCATGAATGACACAGAGATTTATTTAGAATTTCATGGTGATAATTTTTAATTAAAATTTTTATTTTATTTTATATGTAAAAATAAATAAATCAAATAATAATAATCTGTACATACTACAACATTAAACATAATTATAAAGATATAAATGTATAATGTGCAACCCTGACTCCAACCCCAATTCTTAAACTCTAAACCTAACTTCAAAACATACCCCCTAACTCCAACGCCTCAACATAACCCCAAACCATCCCCTAACTCTCTACACCTAACCCCTAACCCTAACTCTAGTCCCTAACCCTAAATCTAAAATTAACCCCTAACCGTAGCCCTGACCTAAAACTTATTTTCACAGTGATGAATTAAATAAATATATATTACATTATATTGCATTATATAAGTACTATATAATCACTTCGGCCACTCTTCTCCACCCACTCCACCCTGACTGCACTCTTTTCTTCACATTACTTTGCACTGTTGACCCCAGGTACCTGAACTCCTCCACCTTCACCACCTCTTCTCCATTTTATATCAAATAATATTAACAGGGCCTCACAATTTTCCAATGTGAATTTTTGGTCAAAAATGGAAATGAAGTGCCATAATTAAGAACCACAAGAAGATCTGATTTTGCCCTTCTTGTTTTGAGGTTTAAAATAGTAGCGTAGGTGTGTGCCAGATTAAGAACTTTAAAAAAAGAAATGTGCAAAAACCATTTAGCAAATCTCAGCTGTGCAATGAAACTAACCATGCTTGAACAAGATATAGTTAGATGAGATCTAGTGTGTTGGAGTGCAAAACTGCAATAAGAAAGTAGAGAAAAAAACATCCTCTCAAAATTTATTGACTTTGTAGGTTTTTAAGACATAAACCTTCAACAACCCCAAGTGTTGTTTGGCTTTCTTTTCCTCTCCTGAATTTATCCCCAATTTGTATTATTCTAAATCACTTCTCAAACACAGTAAATACTACATTATTTTTTGCATTTTAAGATAACATTATATGTATGTATATATGTCAAACCATCCAATCAATATTAGAGAGCCACTATCAGACTGAATTACACAATAACACTATACCTTTTCCAAACTTGTTCTGCATCTGTTCAGTCATTTGAATGTAAATCTTAGATTACTAGAAATCACTCATAGTATGGGTATATAGCCAACAATATGACCCAGAAAACTGCCTCACCAACATTTATGATCAGGAGCTGCTACTGTTCAATTGTCATTTAGCTTATTAAAATACAACCCTAATTTTGAAAATTCTCTAGATTTGTTTCTTTCAAACCAACTACCTGCATGTCTTCCCTCACCACATCCATAAACCTTCTCCTTGGTCTTCCTCTTTTCCTCCTTTCTGGTGGTTCCATCCTCAGTATTCTCCTATTAATGTACCTCGTGTTGCTCCTCTGTCCAAACCATCTCAATCCTACATGCACTGTCCCTCTGATAAACTCATTTCAAATCATGTCCATCCTCGTCACTTCCAATGAAAATCTGAACATATTCAGCTCTGCTACCTTCAGCTCCACCTCCTGTTTTTTAGTCAATGCCACTGTCGCTAAACCGTACAACATAGCAGGTCTCACCAGACTAGACTTCTAGACTACTAGAAATCCCTCATAGTATGGTTATATAGCCAACAATATGACCCAGAATCTGCCCCACCAACATTTAATGGTCAGAAGCTGCTACTGTTCAATTGTCATTTGCTTAATAAAATACAACCCTAAATTTAAAAAGTTGGGACACTTTGTAGAATGCAAAAAAAAAAAAAAACAGAATACAATGATTTTAAAATCTCATGAATCCATATTATATTAGCAATAAAACAAAAAAAAACATATGAAATGTTTAAACTGAAAATATACACAATTTTAAGTAAGAAATAAGGTCATTTTGAATTTTAATGGCTGCAACAGGTCTCAAAATGCTTTATCACTGTGTAGCATCACATCTTCTGTTCATATACCTGTGGAAAGCGAGGAGACCAGAAGTTTAGGGAGAGAAATGTTGTCTCACATGTGTCTGATACAAGATTGTAGCTGCTCAACATGGGTGTCCTTTTTTTTCCTCTTTTGTTTCATGATGCACCAAATGTTTACAAATGGTGAAAGATCTAGACTACAGGTAGGCCAGCTCAGCACACTGACTCTTCAACTTCAGTCATGTAATTGTAATAGATAAAGTATGAAGTTAGCATTGTTTTCTTCAATTATGTGAAGCCTTCCCTGATAAAGACATTTTTAGATGTAAGCATTTGTTGCCCTAAAACCTTTATATACGGTTCAGCACTGATGGAGCCTATCCAAATGTGCCAGCTGCCCATTCCACAGTTACTAATGCACCCCCATGCCATCAGAGATGTGGCTTCTTGAACTGAGCACTGAAAAATAGCCCCACTCCTCCCACTCCTCTTTAGTCCAGAGAACATTGTGTCCATGGTTTCCAAAACAAAGTAAAATGTTCCAGTTTGCCTCGTTACATTTTAAATGAACTTTGGCTCAGAGGGGATGGTGGCATTTCTGGATCATGCTCGCCTTCTTCTCTGCATGATTGAGACTTACCCTGCGTTAGTGGATGACATTGCAAACTGTGTTTACAGACAATAATAAAAAAAATAATTTCTGGAGGTGTTAATGAGACCCTGCAATGACTTACATTACAAAATCACGACATTGGGCCTTTTTTGTTTGTTCCTTTGTGCAAAGAGATTTCTCCAGATCTGTGGAAACTTTTAATAATATTATGTACTAGAAATAATGAGATATTCAACTGTTTTGCATTTTTATGTTTAGACACATTATACTAAAATTGTCCCACAATGTCCTGCCAATCATTAATTTTGAGAGTCTCTGCCTCTCTAAGAGGCACTATTTATACAGTACCATCCGAATGACTTGTCAATTAACCTAATTAGTTCAAAATGCTTGTCCAACTGTTTAATTTTAATAACACTTACTTTTTACAGACTTTTGTTGACCCTGCCCAATTCCTTTTTTTTATCGTGCTACAGCCATTAAATTCAAAATTACCTTAATTTTTCTTTAAAATGGAAGATTTCCTCAGTTTAAGCTTTTTCCATGTTTTCCATGTTCTTATTAAATACAGGTAGTCACCAGCTTATGATGGAGATGCGTAAAGAGGACTCCATCGTAACTTGAAAATATTGTAAGCCGAGGCATGGCCTAGCCTACCCAGGAGTCTTACAGAATGGTTATCAGTATGGGGTAGTATACTATAATTGGTTATTAATTTAACAAACTGCAGTATATAAACTTTCTTTCGGCTTCTCCCATTAGGGGTCTTCACAGCGGACCATCCGCATGTTTGATTTGGCAGTGACAGCGTCGCATTCTAACCACTAGACCCCTGCAGTATATATTTTTTGCAATAAAGAACAATTTACAGTACCGTAAAGTATAAACTTTACAGTATATATATATTTATTGTAGTCGGCGTGTGGATGAGCACCGGTTCGGCAGTGGAGGACGGAGCTGGATGCACTCAGTTGCAGTGTTCATCGACGCAGTAAAAAGGAAAGAGATTACAGCTAAAATTGGGCATTGAAACACCAAAAACACAGAAAAAAATCACCGCTAGTGAGAGTAAGGCATCACACAAATCGGGGTATTTGTACATCCTGGCAGCATCCTAACATATCATGCAGCATATACACTGCTACGTTTGCCTGCCATATGATAATTTTTTAACAATTTTGTTGTATTGCTATTGAAAGTGCATGATCAAAAAATCATAATTAAAACCATCATAACTCAGGGACTACCTGTAATTGTGCATGTAGTTCCAATGCATTACTTTACAATAAAATGTAGTATTTGTGTTTAGCAGTATGCTAATAAAAATGATGGTATATATCAAAGTAACAGCAATGTAAATCTGTAAATATAACAATATATGATAATAATATATATGGCAGTATTATTATTTATAATCCGAACAAAACACTGACAGATTTCTTTGCCCTCTGTCTTTTGTTTGGGGCTGTTGGATGTAATAGTATACCTTATATTTTTTTGAGTCTAGATACAGCATTTCCTTCTGTTCTATAAGGTTGGTATGGATTAACAAATGCAGTGATACAAACACACACTAATCCCTGTGCATTGTTCCTCTTGCTAATATATGGGAACAAGTTGTAGGACAGCCACAGATTCATGTGCTGTTCTGAGTTTATAAAGAATGTATAGATTGTTTATGCTGATCCAATACAACCAGTTTCAGGGCAAATCCTTGGGTCTATTAGAAGAGGAGCTACATAAAGTGTAAATCCTTTAAAAAAGGACTGGAGGCTGATTGTAATTTGGGGTCTAAATGCAATCTCCTGAGCCTTGCCTAATCAGGGTTTGGAGTAACAATGGCTGAATGAGGATAAAATGTTAAGTCTACCTACAAAAAAAACAATACAGAGACAGTAAAAATAAATTGTGGCTTTATGGTTGGGGGCAATGAGGTGCAAACTTGAAAATTATTATTATTATTTTTTTTTTGCTTTTTTCATTGTAATAAGTAACATTTGATATTGTAACTTTACATATCACTATAAATTAAGCTGACATCCTATAAAAATTATACATACCAATATATAAATAAATATTCTTATTTTGCTATCACGTTATGCCAACATTCAAATTATTCATCACATTTTTAAAATTTTTCTCTGACTCTCCACAGGTTACGTAAGGAGTGGATCCAGAGACTGCAGAGCCAGAGTCAGACTGGGAACGGAAGTATGAATACAGAGAAAATAAAAAATACATTAAAATAGAAAACTCAATTCTG
Organism: Silurus aristotelis; assembly: GCF_946808225.1. Taxonomy (NCBI): domain Eukaryota; kingdom Metazoa; phylum Chordata; class Actinopteri; order Siluriformes; family Siluridae; genus Silurus; species Silurus aristotelis. The sequence continues at coordinate 14,717,712 of NC_139591.1, forward strand.
ATTTGACTCATGATTGGTTTTTGCTCCCTGGATATGAATAAAATATGGCATAAGCTAAAAAAGAATCTATTATGTGCATGCAAATCTTTGTTCTGAATGACCAGCGTTTAATTAATATACTGTATTCTGAGATCCTAACAAAGATTAAAACAAGAGCAACGAAAATACACAAGTCCTACAACTCTTTAAGAAAGAGGCCATATGAGTTGGGCATTTTATCCAGCTTTGGAACTCTATCTTCAACTAAAATAGCATTTCAGGTCATGCCACATAACTAAATTATATAATAATAAGTGTGCTCTCTCTGTATTCTAACTGTAGTTGATCCTAACCAGTATTATGAATGACTTTGCTTAGAAAATAAGTGAGAAATTATAGAGTTATAGAGAAATTATAAAGTTAAATTTGATGAAAAAAGTGCTTATTATGTGTATATACATACAGTGAGGAAAATAAGTATTTGAACACCCTGCTATTTTGCAAGTTCTCCCACTTAGAAATCATGGAGGGGTCTGAAATGGTCATTGTAGGTGCATGTCCACTGTGAGAGACATAATCTAAAAAAAAAATCCAGAAATCACAATATATGATTTTTAAACTATTTATTTGTATGATACAGCTGCAAATAAGTATTTGAACACCTGTCTATCAGCTAGAATTCTGACCCTTAAAGACCTGTTAGTCTGCCTTTAAAATGTCCACCTCCACTACATTTATTATCCTAAATTACATGCACCTGTTTGAGGTCGTTAGCTGCATAAAGACACCTGTCCACCCCATACAATTAGTAAGAATCCAACTACTAACATGGCCAAGACCAAAGAGCTGTCCAAAGACACTAGAGACAAAATTGTACACCTCCACAAGGCTGGAAAGGGCTACAGGGAAATTGCCAAGCAGCTTGGTGAAAAAAGGTTCACTGTTGGAGCAATCATTAGAAAATGGAAGAAGCTACACATGACTGCCAATCTCCCTCGGACTCACCTCGTGGGGTCTTAGTGATCCTAAGAAAGGTGAGAAATCAGCCCAGAACTACACAGGAGGAGCTGGTCAATGACCTGAAAAGAGCTGGGACCACCATTTCCAAGGTTACTGTTGGTAATACACTAAGACTTCATGGTTTGAAATCATGCATGGCACGGAAGGTCCAGGCACGTCTTAAGTTTGCCAATGACCATTTGGATGATCCAGAGGAGTCACGGGAGAAAGTCATGTGGTCAGATGAGACCAAAATAGAACTTTTGGGTCATAATTCCACTAAACGTGTTTGGAGGAAGAAGAATGATGAGTATCATCCCAAGAACACCATCCCTACTGTGAAGCATGGGGGTGGTAGCATCATGCTTTCGGGTGTTTTTCTGCACATGGGACAGGGCGACTGCACTGTATTAAGGAGAGGATGACCGGGGCCATGTATTGCGAGATTTTGGGGAACAACCTCCTTCCCTCAGTTAGAGCATTGAAGATGGGTCGAGGCTGGGTCTTCCAACATGACAATGACCCGAAGCACACAGTTAGGATAACCAAGGAGTGGCTCTGTAAGAAGCATATTAAGGTTCTGGCATGGCCTAGCCAGTCTCCAGACCTAAACCCAATAGAGAATCTTTGGAGGGAGCTCAAACTCCGTGTTTCTCAACGACAGGCCAGCAACCTGACTGATCTAGAGAAGATCTGTGTGGAGGAGTGGGCCAAAATCCCTCCTGCAGTGTGTGCAAACCTGGTGAATAACTACAGGAAACGTTTGACCTCTGTAATTGCAAACAAAGGCTACTGTACCAAATATTAACATTGACTTTATCAGGTGTTCAAATACTTATTTGCAGCTGAATCATACAAATAAATAGTTAAAAAAATCATACATTGTGATTTCTGGATTTTTTTTTTTAGATTATGTCTCTCACAGTGGACATGCACCTACGATGACAATTTCAGACCCCTCTATGATTTCTAAGTGGGAGAACTTGCAAAATAGCAGGGTGTTCAAATACTTATTTTCCTCACTGTGTATGCATATGTCTTAAGCATTCAATCACATCAACTTTCAATCACATCCATCTATAAAAAATTATCTTCAGGAAGCAATTGTTGTTACTAGACTTGGAAGGGGTTATAAGGTACTTAAAACAACTTAACAACTTAAAACTCAGCAATTTAAAATTCAGCATTTGACAATGAGGAACATTGTGTACATCTCTCAGATATTTACAAAAATTGCTAAAAAAACACAGCATGTTAAATGTGCAAGTTCAGGACATAACTATAATACCAATAACAATAACTAATAGCAATAACTATTATACCACAACTATGATAACCTGAATAGAATTTTAAAATCCACAACACATTGAACTTTTGAAGAGGATGAGTCACAAGAGCAGAAGACCATATCACTTTCCACTGAATACTAATTTCAGATCATTTCTTCATTAAAATAATATAATGTGTACCGAAAAAGTTATTTTTTATTGATGTCAGCTAACTATACATTTTATGAAACTGATAAATAACAGATGAATTAAGAGATAAAAAAATATGCATGTTAAATGTGCAAGTTCATGACAGCACAATTGAAATAAGGCTGAACTACTAAGGTTTGTTTTAAAGGGTTGCCAAGAGAAAGCCTTTTCCCTCTAAAAGAACATGGCAGCACAGCTTAGATTTGCAAAGTTGTATCTAAACAAACCACAAGGCTTCTGGAACAATGTCCTTTGGACAGAAGAGACCAAATTGTAGAGGTTTGTCCTTAACGCACAGCACCATGTTTGGTGAACACTATACACAGCATATTAGCAATAACACCTCATACTACCTGACAAGCACTGTGGAGGAATGGTGATTATTTGAGCTTGTTGTGCAGCCACAGGACCTGGGCAACTTGCAATAATTGAATTGACCTCTTTTTTTTCTTGAAATTGTGTTTTGTATATATATATAGTCTTTTGTATATCAATGTATTCTAGAGTCATGTGTGATTCCATCTGTCTGACAGCTAAATCTTGGACAAAATTTGTTGTCATATGTTTATATAAGGTTGTACTTACCTCTTTTTAAGGCCTGCTCAAGACTCAAGATGATTTCTATTATGTTCTTATATTAGGGGTTGTAACAGTACACAAAATTCACAGTTCAGTGTGCGTGTTTTACATTTACTATTTAATTTACTATAGATATGTTCTACCTAACTGTTTTGCTTATTTCAGCATATTTTACCAAATGTCTTCGTTCCTTCCATCCTTTATTCATCCTGTTACGCCGGGGCAAACATAGGCGGTAGCCGTGAATGTATGCGAGAGTGAATGCTAAAATACCGGTGAAGTCAATATAGTTCAGAGAAACCCGTAGACAATGATAGGGAAAGAATATCCGTGGTACGCCCGAGGAGGACGAGGCCCACACAGTCAGAAAAGGAAGCAGAGGCCCAAGGGGAATATCCGTGGTACGCCTGGGAGAGGCGAGGCCCACAAAGTCCGAGTGAGTCCTTTAGCATAACCTGTTTAGAACTGACAATGGGCATAAGGGAGTGTGTGCCTTAAGTAGGCCCGCTAGTAATGAGCGTCAGGTGTTGGTAGTTAGTATAAAAGAGATTGGCTCTGTGAGGGCGGTGTGTGCAGGAGAGGCGAAGCTGGTGGTTCCCTGACACTCCCTCGAAATTGTCAGGATTTTCTTCTTTTAAGAAAAATTCTTGAAGCTGTACATAAAATTCTGATGAATCCATAGCGCTAGCATTAGCCCATAGCTACTTCCTGATCAGCAGCTAACGCTAGTACTATGGACTCTTTAGCTTTTTAATGCATGCACAAAACAAATCTTATTTCCGGTACGAAGCGAGTAGCCACAGTGACACTGCACTAACTGTAGTTTCTCTTTATACCCCTGGCACTGTTATGTATGTTTTCAATTTTAATAATAATAATATAAAAAATGCACTTAAAGTACAAGACGGAGACTAAATAAACTTGCGGTCGGCCACTTCCTGAGGGAACTCCGATTTTAAATTTGTTCCGCATGTAAAAAGGATTGCATTCGGTGCACAAACTGAAAGTCCTGTACCGAAAAATTCTGGTTCGAATATGTATACGTTACACCCCTAATTTATATGTAAAACCATTGTATTCAAAGAGGATTTACTTTATTTAACACATGGCTGTATATGTCATAATTTTGACATGGAAGATAATGCATTTAAATTGAAAACTTATTAAATTCTTGTCAAGTAAACAAGTTTACAAATAAACCTACACTGTGAAATGTGTGTTTATAATTTAGCTGTGTGTCTAATAGCACAAATGTAGGGTTTTGACAGCATATGCTGAGAGGTCAATAATTACACATTTACATTTTTTGTAATTATATTACTTTTAAATTATTTATTCGTATTCAATTTAGTAATATTGTGTCTACAATTTGTGTAAAGTACAAAAGGGATGAATAGTTATGCAAGACACTGTATATTTACAATGCTATAGGAACTGTGCATACAAACAGAAAAAAAATTGACAAAAGAATATACTTTAGAAACCAGGAAAAAAACTCTACTTAGTTGCAATCTTTCTTTTTTCAAGCTTTCTTAAAAATATTCTATTTTAAATATTTATGTTTTCAGTTGTTTTTTTTTTTTTTTGTGTTTTTTTTTTTTTTTTTTTTTTTTGCTGAGCTTAATCAGCAAAACAGACCAGAAACGTTTATGTAAAGTAAGCAGTGACAAGGGGCAGAAAATGTATTAGAAACAGGAACTTAAACAATTTGCTAGAGGAGGAAGTGGAAGTCACTTTCGGCCAAGAAGAGCCATTCTAATTATAAAATATAAATAGATTTCCTGTGTGCTTTCCCATGAAAGCATGTATTACTAACAACAGAATTCTGGTTTTATAATAAATAATCTAAACAACATTTTACCAATGCAATTGCTTGGCAAAGCAGAAAATAATTAAAGTTTACATATTTGTGTTTTGGTGACACCCAGTGGATGATACATGAGTCAAACTGTGCGCAAAGTACTGTGTTTTGTTTGTTTTACATTAATGATTGTTTTAATCAAGTTTATTTGTGTTTCAATAACACCCAATCAGCATTTACAATGAAGCAATCGTTGCATGCAATAATATATATCAATAACCAAATAATAAAATATGAATAAAGTGAAGCATATACAGATGGGAATACTGCAATTCATTTAAACATTGAACATAATTTCTAAACTTGTCATTCTATGTTTGTTTCATCAAGGCAGTGCAAAAACCAATGCAATTATGTTTTTTTTTTTCTTTTTTCCTTTTTCATCATAATACTATCATTTATTTACAAGAATTTCTTTGACATTACTGACCCTAGGCCATTTAGGAACCTCATGCCGTAAATGTGACCTATATAGAAGTAATGATCTAGCGATTTATAAGCCCCTTCCAAAGTGCAACAGTTTGAAGTTTTTTTGAAATGAAGTAAAAAGTTAATGAATAAAATGAATAAATGGAGTGTTACAGAATATACAATACATCCACAGGCTGCTTTATAGAATAATGTTTTGAGTAATTCAAAAACTGGTGATCCCCTGGTATTTTTTTGCACCAAAGGTTTTTTATCTATTTTTTATCTAGATTTTTTTATCTATTTTATCTATATCTATCTATGAAAAGTTAAATAACTATTTTACCACAACCATGTTAACCTAAATAGCATTTCAAAATCCACCACACATTGAACTTTAAAGCGGGTGAGTCACAAAAACAGAAGACCAGATCACTTTCTACTTCTGTCAAAGGGATACTGGACAGTATGTGAATAGAAAAATGTCTCCTGTGTTCAGATTTCATACACTGAATACTAATTTCTTCATTGTAATAATGTTATTTCCTTTTTCCTTTTCTTTCTATTGTCTTATTCCTTTCTTTCTATACTGATTTTACTGAAAAAGTAAATATTTTATAGGTATGTTAGTTAACTATAAATTTTATTATATGCAACTATACATTTTATGAAACTGATAAATAATAAATGAATAAAAGGATGAAATAATAAAGCCAGGATGTGTAATGTGGTTGTGCTTTCACATATTCCTGTTACAAGACGCCATTTCACAATTCAGTATTTTACAGAAATACAAAAGCTACATAGGCAAAGATTATTCACTGACAACAAATAAAAAAAAAAAAAAAAAAGAACTTCCCTCTAATCCACTGTGGCATGCTTATTAACAGATGTTTTCAATAGTTGTTTAAGCATGGATTAGGAAGAAGTTTAACTGTGGCTTTTAAAACATTCACAAAAACAAAATAAATTTTTAGCAAATCATTATTTCCTTATTGACAAGCTGACTAATGAAACAAAAATTCTAAATTGAAGAAATCCATTGTGACCCCTTAATGTTTCAATCAGTCATACACCAACCAACCAGCCAGAACATTAAAATCACTGACAAGAAAAGTGAATAACGTTCACTTGGCAGGTGCCACTGAAACAAGATAATCAGAGGTATATTAAGCAGCAAGTCAACAGTTTATTCTCACAATTAATGTGTTACAAGGTGGAAAAATAGGCTTGAATGCATCTCACATGTCAGGACTAGTGGGAAGTGATGGTTATTACCAACTAAAAGTGGTCAGACGAAGGGCAACCGATGTACCAGCAATAGGGTCATGGTTGCCAAAAGTTCACTGAAGCAGTACGGAATGTGTGTGGTGGTCAAGAGGTGAAAGCCATCAAATGTTGCAGTGGCCAATAATAACTGATCACTAGAAGTTTTTGCCAACATAGGCTACATACTTGCAACATGAACTTTTGAGGAATGCAGCCATTAGTTAATCTGTCTCTTTCTAAGTGTCGTTTCCTTATGTAGTTGACAAAGTCATAGTGAAACAGACACGTTAAAATGCTTGCAATTGTTTCATGTCACAATCAGAATAACAAATTTGCATGCCGTTTTTCTCCATTTTCACTTCATCTAGTTTTAAAGGACTATTCTGCACCATCATCTATTTCCTTCCCCCACCCCCACCCCCATCCTTTTTTATTAATGGTAATTGGTTTGTGTGAAAAACTGCAATAAATCACTTGAACACTTATACATGTTTTGGTATTACAGAAAATATAGTAGCACTTTATAGTTCCTTTCCGTGCTATAATTAACATTAAGGCACATTATACATTCACTGTCACAAGCATGATCTGAGAGACTGTCAGAAAAATAGAACGTGCAAAAATATATGGCAATATGCAATGTGACACAAACACGAAAAAAAATGATTAATAAACCTGCACTGAGTAAGCAAAGATTTTCTATTCTTCATATTCTTCATCTTTATATCCATTATCAAATTGAGTCATGGTGAATCAGGCTCCAGAATAAACTGTACATACTCACTTGGAACATTAAGCCTTTTTTAGGCTCATAAAGTCTCAGAGTCTGACAAACTGTTCAAGAATGCTGAGTGTGTTCATGAATATTGAAACTTCCCCTCCTGGAATCTGATAAAACCATGACTCAGATGTGTTTGCTGTTCTGGATGACAAACTTAATGACTGCAGTTGTTCATTTTATAGGAATGCAAACATCTAAATAAGTGCTCCTAATTTATAAATCCTGTCGTTTAATGACTTTTTTTACTCAAGCAATAGGGATGTTGCTTGTAATTGTAATTTATATTTAGAGTTTATATAAAGTATTTGATTACATGAGTATGTGTACAGGCGTTCCAATTAAATTAGATGGTTTGTGTATATTGGAATATTTGGTGTTTATCTGTTCTGGTTCTATTTTTGTTGTTTTATATTTTTTTGTGTTTGGTTCCTGTTCTTATTTCACAATGTTTCTGTTCTGATGTCGCAATGTGGATTTATAGAACAAGATCACATATAACTATATGTAACAAGCATGGAAACTACCAAAAAATGAAACAAGAGCTTGTTCAACCATTTTGCTCATAGTTTTTTTCCCCCAACAACAAATATTGGACTTAAAGTCTCTTACAGTTCAGCCAGACTACATATAAGATGAAGTATGATAAAGATTGAGGGCTGTATTAAATATAAAATTTAGATTGAGAAAAAGGACTAATGCTGCTGCATCGCTCTCTTTAGGTAAAGATTATTTTTTTTAAAAGTGTAGTTCAGTAAAATGTGCTCCAATTCTGCATTTGTATTTTTCCCTTAATACTATACTATAAACATAAACTAGACTGTACTGTAAGAGTAAAAACATGCCATAAACGTCATGTAACTTTTAAAGTTGAGCATCTGAGGAGTTGGTGAAGCTTGTATGCTGTCCTTTGGAAGTAGCTGAGTGTGTTGTATCTTCACTGAAAGCTTTCTCGAATGCCCGTCTTAATGAAAGTTTCACTTTTTCTTTAAAGTCCTGCCCCATAAACACATACAGTATGGGGTTCATGCAGCTGTTGGTGTACGCGAAAGAGATGACCAAAGTATCTATCTCTCTAGCCAGCATGGCACTGTGTTTGTCACCATAAATGTTTAGCAGATCCACTACATGGTAGGGAAACCAGGAGAGAAAAAATGCCAACACCACAGCTATCATGATATGGAATGCCCTTCGTGCACGAAAGTTGCTGCTCCTAACCCTACGGGCGATCCCGGTGTAGCAAAACACAATGCACAAAAGTGGTATAAGAAAGCCAAACACAAACCGGGTTATGGTTAATGCCCTGTAAGCACTAGTGTGGTCACTGCTGCAGACGTCTTCTTCTGTATCGATTCTGTTGTTGAACGCGCAGATCGTTAAGTTGGCATCAGAGGTAAACGTTTCTCTCAATATCATAGTGGGCAGGCTGAGGATTGTGGCCAGGGCCCATGCAATGGCACAGCAGATCCACGCTAATCCAAGTGTACGATTGTTCTGAGCCCAGACAGGCTTGACAACCTGGATGAAGCGATCCACGCTGATGAAGTTCAGAGTGAAAATGCTGGTAAACATGTTGACAACAATGATCGTGGGCAGCACTTTGCACATTGCATCTCCATACGGCCAGTGATTCCCCAGAACGATTTCAGCCACAGTAAATGGTACAGACAGGCAGCACAGGAGGTCTGTGATGGCCAGGTTCAGAAACCAGATGGTGTTTATGGTCTTCTTCATTTTTATACCAGCAATCCACACTACCAGGACATTTCCAGGAACTCCAAGGATGAACGTCAGGCAGTAGAACACGAGTGCCATCGTTTGAATGGAACTCCTTGATTTTTCAGACAAACCAAGGTCACAAGTGTAATCTTCAGTGGTGTAATTGTAGTCATCAGAGAACGAGTAGTTATAGGTGTCATTCATCTTGATGCCTTTTCGAAATCCAGGTGAAAATTTCTAACTTCACAGCTTCCGTGTTTTGGAACGTATGGAAGCAAAAGAGACAAGATACATATAACATGAGATTTAAATGTTGATAAGGGAATTTTAAACATGACATGAAGACATGAAACTCGAGTATTTTACTGCTAATGATCCTTAGAGTTTAAAGGGCTATTTCAGAGTTACATTTAAAATTCATAAATTTCAAAATGAATCAATCATTAATGTTCTGATTTCTGAGTAATAAACTTTGGTGCTACGAGGCACCCAAAGGTTTCAAAATGGATCTCAGTACTTCTCATCAAAACTGGAATCCTTATTTTCATTCTTCCCTTCTAATCTTTCCATAGTTTCCAAGTGTTATAAAAGCACTCTGGTGTCCCTGTTATAATATCTCATTACATGTTAGATGTTAAATTACAGAGTTACCACGATCACACACACAGGGTGTTATTATTCCAACAAAACCCCCAAAAAAATTACAGATACAAAATATTTAAAAGAAATTTACATTTAAATTTATTGTTCAGACAGTAGAAGAGCTTACTTACCCTGCTGATATCGTGCAAGTCGAAACTAAAAATTTGGCTAAGAGTTAAAAATAAAAGAAGAAGAAAAAAAGCAGTCCACAGGAAAAGCATTGAACAAGTTGTGGCACAATCGGTCACGTCACCTTATCAGCAGCAAGGATATTTAAAACAGGAAGTTGACAAACCACTAGCGAAAATGGAGAGCTGGACTTTTTTTTCTGAAAATACTTACATTTATAGTTTGGACACCATTTCCTTCAGTGGTTTTACTTTACATTTATTATTATTTTCAATATTGTACAACATTAATACTGAAGACATCCAAATGATAAAAGAACACATATGGAATTATAAAGTTTTAAAAAAAAAAGGTGTTAAACTAACCCAAAATATGTTTTAGATTGTCCAAAGTAAATACATTTAGCGTTGATGACAACTTGGCACACAGATTCATGAGGTACAGTGGGGGTAAATACTAATTAATCCCCTGCTGATTTTATAAGTTTAACCCCTTACAAAGAAATGAACAGTGTAAAAAATTTTTGGTAGGTTTGTTTTAACAGAGAGGGACGGAATAATAAAAAAATCCATCAAAAACAAACATTAAAGAAAAAAGTATTTGATCCTGTACTAACCAGCAAAAATTCTGACTCCCACTCTCCCAAATTAGTCCTGTCCCTTTAAGAGAGTACTCCTAATATCAACTCATTATGTTTAGAAAAGACACCATTCACAGAACTACCCTCTTCCATTCAAACCTCTCCACCACCATGGGCAAGACCAAAGAGCTGTCAAAGGACGTCAGGAAGAAGATTGTAGAGGCTGGAATGGGCTACAAGACCATCAGATTGTTGCCTTGGCCATATGTTTTTGGTCATTGTCATTGTGGAATCCTCATCCATGACCCATCTTCTGTGTTTTGGCTGAGGCCAGAAGGTTCTCATCCAAGATTTTACGGTGCATGGCCCCATTCATGTGGTTAAGTCGTCCTGTACCCTTAGCAGAGAAACAGCCCCAAAGCAGAATGTTTCCTTCTCCATGTTTGGCAGTGGGGATGGTTTTCTTGGGCTCATATTCAGCATTTATCTGCCTCCAAACACGGCGAGTCGAGTTGATGCCAAAGAGTTAAATTTTGGTCTTATCTGACCACATCACATTCTCCCACGTGCTCTCTGAATCATTCAGGTGTTTAGCGATTTAGGTGTTTTCTTGGTTCTTTGAGCTCCCTTGAGATCATTAACAAGTTTCTCCCGTGTAATTCTGGACTGTTCCATAACCTTTATCAGAATCATCCTTAACCTGTTAGCCTTCGCCAGGGCCGCTGGAAGTCATTTTGAACAGGGGGTGCTGTGAATTTCAAATTTTATCTTCCACAAGGGCAAGGCATTTAGGCTATGTTTGCGCGCTGCCAGAGAAAGCCAAACTAAAATCACCCGCGTGTGTGAAACGCGCTTTACAAATGAACTTGACGCGCCTTACCAATTATCATATGTCTAATTAATGACAAGCACAAACTGTAGGCTATTAAAAAGAATTTGACTTACAAGTAAAAATGTAGGCTATCTGTACAGCGTTTTTTCTACTTTACCACAGTAAAGAATACAAAAATAATCGACCTAAAAGCGAACAAAGGAAGAAACGTTTAATCCATTTTGGAAATGGGTGAGACGCGAGTGAAGATATGGGAAAAAAAAAAAGAGATTCCATATATTCGATTAGTTGATTCAATTATAGAATATCTAATGTTCTAATGTCTGTTGTGCGATCATTCTCTAAAATAAAATTTCCATGTTCTGGTGCTGTAACCAGAGGGTGACGCTGCCAATAACACACATAACAGCTGTCACAAAGAACCGGCAAAAGTAATGATTATGCATCTGTCAAATATAGCAAGGAGACATTTGAATTGTTTATTAATAAAGTGTTTTTTTTGTGTGTCAGTGTCGGGCTGCAAAGATGAAGTTGACGATGCTCACTCGTCATCTTCGCAGTGAACGCGCCTATAGAGAGAAATGCACACTTAATACGGAATACATAATAAGCATATGCTAGTCGGTTTATTTTCGTTTTTAATTGTTTTGTTTAAAAGTAGACAATTCAAGCTTTCTATATAGAAAAACGAATGGAATATTTTTATCATTTCCTAAATTATTCATAAGAAATTTATAAATTGTGCTAAATATTTTTAATAGGCCTACATTTAAAAAAAATCTTTCTCTCCCAGCACCCCCACTTCCTGCGGCCATGGCCTTCGGCCACAGATTTTGGGACTTACAGCTATAAATGCCGTACCTAACTTTAAATGTTAACAGTTCCTGAAAAAAGTGGGCTACATAAACAATTTAAAAATGGAAAGTTATAGATGATGAAGTTAAATAGTTTTTCCTGAATTTAATAATTTTTTTCTTCATATATAAAAAACTTTCTTTTCGGCCTTTCCCGTTGGGGGTCGCCACAGCGGATCCTCCGCACGTTTGATTTGGCACATGTTTTACGCTGGATACCCTTCCTAACGCAACCCTCCCCAATTTATCCGGGCTTGGGACCGGCACTAAGAGTGGCTGGGGATGGTTCCCTGACCGGGAATCGAACCCGGGTCGCAGCGGTGGGAGCACTGCATCTTAACCACTAGACCATATATAAATACACAAAATCAGTTTTGAAGCAATCCAGAAAAGTATTGGGCTAAAAGCCACATGTCTCATTAGTTTATCTTTTAAATTGAATGAAGATATCTTAAAAAATGAGATTCCTACAAATATTTATTTGAGACTATGGTTCACCCCGCCCTTCCACTGTTTGAGAGCCACCTGCTAAACTCAGGTGGCCATTCATACTCTATTCATACAGTCTGCACATAAATGAATGGCTGACCATTAAAGGCTATTGTTATGTTTGCATGTTTGGCTATTGATATTGAGTTTGCATTCATATTGATGGCCAGGTAGTCAGACAAGCTAATGTTTTACAGTCATGGCCATTCATATTGATGTCTGGCCATTCCAATCGCAACAATTCACACACACACACACACACAGACACTTACTTTTTTTCGTATAATAACAAACGGACAATAAAACGTATAACATCGTATAAAACTGTAAAGGGAGATATATTGTAACTTCTTTCAGCTTCTCCCATTAGGGGTCGCCACAGCGACTCATCCATCTCCATACCCCTCTGTCCTCTACATCTGCCTCTTTTAACCCAACTACCTGCATGTTTTCCCTCACCACATTCATTAACCTCCTCATTGGCCTTCCTCTTTTCCCCCTTCCTGGTGGCTCCATTTTCAGCATTCTCCTACCGATATACCCTGTGTCCCTCCTCTGTCCAAACCATCTCAATCTCGCCTCCCTCACCTAGTCTCCAAAACGTCCTACATCCGCTGTCCTCCTAATAACTCCCAACGAAAACCTCAACATCTTCAGCTCTGCTACCTCCAGCTCCACCTCCTGTCTTTTAGTTAATGCCACTGTCTCTAAACCATACAACATCGTAGGTCTCACCACAGTCCTATATAACTTTCCCTTTCACTCTTGCAGATATGCTTCTATCACAAATCACTCCTGCCACTCTTCTCCACCCACTCCACCCAGCCTGCACTCTTTTCTTCACTTCTTTTCTTCTACACTCTTCATTATCTTGAACTCTTGAACCCAGGTACCCGAACTCCACCATCTTCTCCACCTCTTCTCCCTGCAACTGCACCACTCCACTGCCATCCTTCTCATTCACACACATGTACTCTTACTCATACTTAATTTTATTCTCCTTCTCTCCAGCGTGTACCTCCACCTCTTCAGACTCTTCTCCACCCGCTCCCTACTCTCACCACAAATCACAATATCATCTGCAAACATCATAGTCCACGGAGACTCCTGTCTGACCTCGTCCGTCAACCTGTCCATTACCACTGCATACAGGAAAGGGCTCAGAGCCGATCCTTGATGCAGTTCAACCTCCACCTTGAACCAGTCTTTATTTCCTACTGCACACTTCACTGCAGTCACACTGTCCTCATACATCTCCTGCACCACCCTCACATACTTCTCTAAAACACCTGACTTCCTCATACAATACCACATTGTAACTTACAGATGTAAAATAGGCTCAGATTGTCCATCTCCATGCAGATTTCCAAGTCTCTGTTGTTACTTCGCCCCCACATATGTTCCACCTCGCTGCTTTGCAAATCGCAGATAAAAAATTTTTTTTGACTGTTCATTTTTTTCTTTATTTTCTTTCTTTATTTATTTTTTGTTAACAAAGCCCAGTTGGCTTGAGCTGAAAACAGCTGTTTGTGCCGAACTGAGAGCTGCATTTACTTTCTGGTCTGTCCCAGTGCACGTGTGCTGCTTCGACCAGTAAGAGTTTGTAAAGAGTACTCACCTATAAGGCCTTGAATAATCTGGCCCCTCAATATCTATGTGAGCTGTTAACCCCCTACACACCTTCACGTGCTCTACGGTCCTCTGAAGCTGGTCTTCTCAATGCCCAAAAAACACGGCTAAAAACTGTGGGTGATCGGGCTTTTTCTTCGTTGACTCCTAAACTGTGGAATTCCCTGCCCTCAGAGATCAGGAATGCAGAATCCCTGGGTGTTTTTAAATCCCATCTTAAAACATACTTTTTTAGGGTAGCTTTTATGTGACTTCTTTGTTTGTTTTTTATTGGGTTTTTATTTTTTGTATAGTTAGTTTTAAGTGTTTGCATTATTATGTGTATCTTTTAATTTTATCTGTTATGTCAAGCGCTTTGAGAAACTCCTTTTAAAGGCCCTATACAAAATAAAGTTTATTATTATTATTATTGTTATTATTATTATTATTATTATTATTATTATTATTATTATTATTATTATTTATCTTTCCTAATAAACTGGGATTTGCATGTGAATGTGTCTGTGTCTCGTTATTACAATAATAATGTAAGTAGTGCATTATTGTTTGTAGTGTACTGCTTACACAAATTCAGCAAATAAATCATTATACATTTTCCATTGAAAAACAGTGATCTGAAATCGCTGCTTGAGGCTTAGACCTTTAGAATGATGTGTGATGTTAGTCATGGTTATTCTTGTGCATTTTTATTTAATCTATTGCAAAACACCTCCGAAAAATAGGATATCGGTTGCGCTGGCGCAACACTGATGACTAAAATTTTTTAAAAACGGACATTAGATAGATCGAAAACATGCAAATTTGAGACAAAATATGAGGAGGTCCACTTTATTATGGGAACAACTGCATATTTGCACATTTATATCGTTCATGCATTTATCAAACTACAGAATTTAAGGAAACATTAGAAATGTCGATAGTATGTCCAGACTGGTTGACCCTCTAAAATGTCACGTTTTTTTCAAATAAGCACTTTTTGCCATTACAGTGAGCAGAAAAGCATTACAGAATTGTTGTGTTGCTGTGGGCATAGAGACACTCATCACACTCTCAAAACCAGTCCAGAACTAAATTTTATCTGCATGTACACCTTTACATTGAGGATACATTATTCCTGACCAAATCTCCAAATCCAGAATTGCAGCCCGAGACTTCCACCATGCTTCACTGTTGCCACTCTCCAAACCTTCAGCAAACAACTTGTCTCTTGCTACAGCCAAATATTTCACATTTTGACTAATCAAAGCGCACCTGTTGTTATTTTTCTGAACCCCGGCTCCTATGTTTTTATGCATAGTTGAGACGCTTATGGCAAAGGTATGCCTTTTTGGCCACAATTTTTCTATGACCAATTCTGTCCAGACTTCTCCAGCCAATTAATGGGTATACCTGGGTCAGCTCTTTGCAGATGGCACTACTGGACATCTTCCACTGTTGAAGGAAAGTATGCATAATTTGTCCTTCATCTGCTGCATTCTTTGCCAAAAACTGCACCAACAGTCATAAAAATTGCAACACTATATTTCGAAAAGTTAGAGGACATCTGGTCATAATTATGGTACGTGCTTTTTGAGCATTGCATTCCACATTCAGTCCCAATTTACTTTTAAAATTCCCTCAATTTTTCTGGAAGATGACTACATTTTAGTGTGTGACTCCAGCTTTGTGGTAACAGTTTGGAGAAGAACCATAAAAAAAATGGCAGGAAAGGTCAAGTGTCCCAGTACTTTAGTCAATATAGTGTAGCTTGCACAGCACATCTCAAAACCACAGTCTGCTGTGAAATTAAACTGCACCTTTCACACCCTCACTTAGTAGAAGTTTGGCTGATCCTCACTCAGTTTTAAGTCCATTTTATTTATATATATATATATATATACAGTGGAACTCTGTTGTACGAGCATAATTCGTTCTGGAAAATTGCTCGTAGGTCCATTTGCTCGTACATTCGAACTGATTTTCCCCATAAGAATGAATGTAAAAGTGATTTAATTCGTTCCAAGATCTCATTCGAGCGCTTATTTCTGCACTTAAAAAGTAATTGTAGCCTATTTTAACAAACAAATACACCGCAAATGACCGTAATGTAAACATAATTTAACACTTACTGTCAGGGAGCTCCCTGATTCTTCTCCCGTGTGTGCCCCTGCCCGCACGGAGCTGCTTACTAATCACACACCTGACTCTCGTTTAGCACTAATCACCCAACCATATATAAACCCCTCATTCACCCTCACTCGCTGTCCGTTATTATCAATGGTTTGGCTGTACATGTCACGATTCTCCCGTGCTTGTGGTCAGCGGCGCGGGTCTCCTACGCGCTCCTTTGGATATTACACAGACTGCTTCGCATCCAGTTCTGGACTAGTGGACCGCGCTCCCACCGCGCACCACTGGATTACTTCCCAGTTACTGCGAGTACGCGTTTTTGCAAAATAAACTTTGTTTGCTTTGACTTCGGCTTCCGCCTCTGTTTCTCGCATAACACTTACTCATGTGGTAGTGGTTGATTGCGAGTGTGAGACGCACATCACGCTCGTAACCTCCTCGGTTTCCATGGTATTTCTATTTACTTTCATTTTCACAGCACCATCACTGATTTACTTGGGAGACATTTTTTTAAGATTTCTAGTGAAATAAAAATATAAAACCAAAAAAAGTTAAGTTTTTGCTGCACTGAACAACGAGAGCGACCAAGTGATACGTCATTAAGTAAGAGATTGATGCGACCCTCCGCCGAAAACGGTGAACCGGCAGCGTGAGTTTGCTCGGAAACAGGGTAAAATTTAGCGAGCAAATCCGATTGCTCGTACAATAGGTTGCTCGTACAACGGGGTTTTACCGATTATATAAACACTCTGGGACTAGCTGTATAAACTGAACTTACGTGCACATTTAGCCTTTTTATTAGAAACCATCGAACAGTCATATAGTCAGTCAGTTAGTAACCTTTATTAAACTTTACTAACTGACTGACTACATGACTGTTTGATGGTTTTTAAATAAAAAGGCTAAATGTGCACGTAATTTTTCTGTGTTTTTGGCATCTCAAAGTCGTCGGCGGACACTGAAACAGAGCCCATCCAGCTGCCCCCTCAAATCTCTAGCCAGCAGTCGTCCATGCTCCAGCAGTCACATACATGTATACCCAAAATGGGAGCTGCAGAAAGAAGTATACTACCCTATATTAATCACTATTTTAAATGGATTTTAATTGACTCCTGGGTAGGCTAGGCCATGTTACGAAAGCGTTATCGGTAAGAATCTCCATCGTAAGTCGGGGACTACCTGTATACTGTACGGATTTTTGGTGTAGTGCTGCTTATCTGATCTGACTGTGTAACACAAAATTACAGCATGACAGTGCAAGCTAAATTGCAATTTGAAGAAAAAAAAAGAAAAAAAAAATTACCCCTAATTATGGGGGAAGACAAAAAAACCCCAAAACTTTTGCATCTGATATTATGGATTAGATTGCTGCATTTTCTTGTTTAGGAATTAAGCAACTAGTAATTAAGGTAAACAAATCAGTAGCAAAAGCATCATTAATTTATTTACACATTTGTGCAATCTGAGAAACTACACCATTGGCGAAATGAATTCAACTATGAAATATAATGAACCTTTAACTGTATTTCCCTGGTTAAATAGGTAGTATGTGATGTACACCATTGCAGAATCAATAATAAAATTCACAGGAATCAACAGTCACCAAAATGGTGTTTATTTCATTGATTTGTAATTTGAAAAGTATGTCAAACATCAATCAGCCTACTTTATTGCATGAGGGGGAAAAAAATAAAAACCAATGTCATTTTGGTAGAAGAGTATATCTGATCATGTGCTTTAACAATAACTCTGAATAATGGGTAAATTAAAGTGGATTTTTAAAAACAACACCAAAACCTACAATAATTTAATTCTAACAACTTCAGACCTTCGGAAACCAATGCATCAATTTAAAACACTCACCTCACCTGGAAATGTTGTACACAAATAGCAGAGCAGTAAATCTATTTATTTTTATAAGCTATGTCCATTGTAAATATCAGAAGTGTTTTGTTTTCCTTACTTTCAAAAACACACAGACAAAAGTGTAAAATGTTACACTACAGCTATTAGCATACTGTGTCCACATAAATGTGCATCTTTACTTCAGGAAAGAGCAGAACATTGGATGAGATCATGCAAGGAGCAGAAGTCATAACATACAATATGTGGCAGTAAAAATTATTTCGACATTTGAATTAATACAGGTGTACAGTTCCTTACAAATCAAATGCATTAGTAAGGAGGGTCAAACGAAAGCTATTACAACATCCCAAATATTCCACTGTAATTATCTACCTCAAGTCAGGCAAAATAAGACCTTGTCGCCAGTTTAAATTAAATATATACATAATTAAATCTGTACAAATTGACGTACAATTTCCTGTCCCTTCCTACTCAGATAATCAACATGTGCCTGTCATACTTCTACCAGTTAAATGACACAACCGCATATTTGTTTTGACTACAATATGTTTTAAAAAAAAAAGTGTTTCTGCCACAGAAATGAACAGAACATGTTCCAACAATTGTCCAGTCTATTAACAATTTTTACACCGAGGTGACAATATAGGACCCACTTTCCGTTGTGTCTCCTTTAGAGTCTCTCTTTTTTACATTACTGTTAACTGGAGTGGGAATCTGAGACGGTCTCGGTGTTGTGTTATCAGCACTGCTCTTTCTAGGGCTGGGTGTATAGTTAAAAGGACTAACTCTAGCAGCAACGGCACCACTAGGGGAGCTGTGCTTGCTGGAATTGGTCGAGCTGAAAGGTGTACGGTCGGCCACAGCAATTTCATGAACTTCCGTAGCGATATTTGGAGTGCTTAAAACAGGCTTAATGTCAGTCACCTTTCTGTCAAGACTCTCACTACTTCGTATCAAGTTCAAATTAGTTTCTGAACCGAGACGTCGACTGGACACACACTCATTGTTTGCTGGCTGCTTATGTTGCATTTCACTCAAGTCCCAATCACTGGGATGCAGCCTTCCAGACAAGCCATCAATTACTGGAGGGGTGTTTGCTGTTGGTGATTTACTAGACCTAGGGCTATTGATAGGACAGTCTTCAATTCTCACCCAGACATCCTCAGTTTTAGACGTTGTGCTTACATCGCTAGTTGGATCAGACAAGTCTAGAGACATTGAGGGACCCGATTCATTATTTTTTATTTTCTTCCATGTGCCTTTCCTTTCTAGCCCCCCATCTTTGTTGTGTCCAGATCGCTGAGGAGGATTAGCTGGCTGACGTTCATCTTCACTTCTGCCCTTTTCACTGGACTCAGATGATGCAGAGAGTATCGAGGAACTGCTACCTGTTCTTTTCCAAGTGCCTACTCTTGGAAGAGAGGAAGAATGTTTACTGTGCTCCCTTTTCCATGTGCCTCCTTTGTTAATTGGGAGTCTTGAGGGGGACTCTGAATGCGATCGGGAGATGTCATGCCGTCTAAGTGACTTCCCATCTCCATTTTCAGAAGAATTTTGGCTTTGAGGGGACTTTTTCCAGCCACTTCCTTGGTAGGGCAGTGAGAGAGACATGTCTGGTAAGGATGGGCTTGAAATAGGTGTTTGAGACTGACTTGGGGAGGAAGGAGACAAAGACTCAAAAGAAGCAGACTCCTCTAATTTTCTTTTCAGGGTTGGACTAGGGGCTTCTTTAATAAATGTAGATTGGCGAACAAGTCCAGGTTTCTCTGATCTGTCTGACTCACTCCCACTTGACTTTGTGGAAGACATTCGCGATAGATCTGTTTTCTTTGAAGGTCCTGTGGCTCCACACTGATTTAGACTTTTTGAAGCAGATTCACTCCTGGGTAAACCACTGGTGCTTCTAGGCAAGCCACTGTGTTTCGGAGGTGTTTGCTGACCCAGCTGCCTTCCTGGAGAGGGGTAAGACATTCGACCAGACCCAGGTTTAGAAGTTGCATTTGGAGAAACAGTACGAGGTATCTGAGAAAATTTGTTTGGTGGAGTTAACACATTTCTACCTGGAGAGGCAGAGGTACGGCCAGGAGACTGCATGGGTCTAGCTAGGGGTTGCTGGGGTGGTCTAGATGGTGTGGAATCTCTGGATCCTGATCGAGAGGACGTTTTACTTAATCCTCCTTGGGAGGCAGCTGATTCTCTGGCAGGACTAGGATCCGATTTTGATGGTGTCTTCATAGTCCTTGGAGAATTTCCAGAATTTGGTGCCTGAAGAGCTGGGGGTTTTGTGGCTTGCCCACGAGTAGGAGGCTTTTTTGGAATGGGGCTGGTACTGGGAGAACTGCTTCTCACGCCAGGAACATGAACCATCGTCCGGCCTCTTGAAACTACAGGACCTTGAGCTTGTCTTTGTTGAGAAGTCATGGTCTCAAGACTAGCTCGTGGTTTTCCAGTGATAAGACTTTTATACACTTTCTTCCCACCTTTAAGGCTTTTGGCAGTTTCCTCCTCTTTCTTTTTGGTCTCTAAAGTGCTTTTCTCACCCGGTTTCAGTATTCTTGGTCCTTTAAGGGCAGGTGGCTTATTGTCATCTTGATTCAAAGGCAGGTGGAATGGGGATCCAATGGAAATGCCAGATTTAAGAGAAAGGATAGAATCTGAATCAGACGATCCTTGTCTGGACAGACTCGCTGCAGCCTGGTGCAGACTGCTAACAATTGAATTAGCACCTTCTTGGATGGCTTTCCAGTCAAACGATTCAGAGTCTGGAGACAAGGCTTGCTCTGAGATAGGACTGTGTGTATCGGTGAGATCCAGTATGAGGTCTGGTTCCTCTGCTAAAATCCCACCAGTTAACACACCTTTCTCCTCCTTAACTCCGTGTTCATCACTCTTACTTCTAGGTAGTTGCTTCTTTTTCTTTGGCATCGCAGAACTGATGCATTCTTGTAGAAGATCATCCTCAGAATCAATACTGAGTGAGCTAAGAGAACTATTCCGAGAGAAACATACAGGAGTGTCTTCCACATGAAAGGCTTTTGGTGCATAGCCAGAGGCCTGGGGCCTGGGCATTTCTACTTGTGATGTTTCCTCTTTTTGTGAGCAATCTTTGTTGTTGTTTTCTTGATCAATGTCACTTAAAGAACTGAGAGAGGAATTTCTTGAGAAACACACTGGGGTGTCCTCTATTGAAAAGTTTTGCTTTTCATCAGGCACTGTTCCAGCATTTTCTTTGGATGCAAGTGAATAACCTGGTTTTTGAAGAGCCTTTGCTGGGGCTCCCTGAAATGTGGCCACTCTGTTTGTGTTTCCAGAATGCTCTCCAATACTCTTTGCAGGTGGGAGCTTTCTTTGTTCCTTCTCTTTTCGGAGCTCAGCCTTCTCTTTGGAAAGGTCAAGATCGTCATCTTCAAAGTCAAGTGAGCTTAGTGAATCATTGCGAGAAAAGCAATAAGGAGTACCCTCAATTGGTGTGTAATGATGCGGAGAATCAAAGGCAAAACCTGGACGGGCACGTTCCTCAGTATTTAGAGGCTTATCTACCAATGCCTGTCTGGGGCCTGGCTTAGACTCTAGTTTTTTTGTTTCTATGTTTTTATCAGGATATACTGCTTCTGATAAGTTGCTTGAGGCATCTGGGCGCTTAAGCATTCTTGCTCGATATTCATTGCTTTGTGGCATTGGTTTTACAGGAGAAGTTGGCTTTTTCTTTTCAAACTCTTGCTGAACTAGACTGCCAGTAGCAGTAGGAGGGTGCTGAGTTTGATCTGACATTTTTTGCACTCTGAATGGCTTGTGTGTTTTACCTTTTGGCATTGCTGAGTTGATGCACTCAGCAAGAATGTCATCCCCTTCATTCTCACCAGCAGCGCTGTGCATGTCAAAAGATGCAACAATATCTGTTGTTTCTGTACTTTTACCCTCTGGGATGGTGTCTCGTATTTGATTTGATGCCTCTGCTTGGGGGGCTGGAATTTCCATAGTAGCCAACTCATTTGGAGGTGAATCTATGGTAAGGTCACTAAGAGATGTTGCTGTGGAGAAGTTAGTTGGTGTTCCTTCTACGCAATATACCCGAGGCATATCCTCTCCATGACTTAATGTCATATGTTTTTGCAGTTGTCTATTTTGTGTGGGAAGTATTTTGTATACAGGGAGCTGGCTTGGTTTACGGACCACTGGTGGTGGTATTCTTGAAGGAACTGGGGGTGTTTGCTTCTTGGGTTTTCTTGAGGACTTTGTAGGCATGGCCGAATTTATACATGCTTCTAAGATCTCTCTATCATCGTCGTCATCATCAGAGTCATCCAACATGTCCTTTTCAGATTCAATATTTGCTGGAGGCTTGTCTTGTCTCTTTGAATCATTAGTGTCTTCTTTCTCTGGTTCAGTCTTGTTTCCATGGTCATCCTCATGAAGAGGGGGCATTATCTTTAGCTCAACATCCTTTTGAATGAAGGGCTCATCCAGACTTAACGCACTGAGGCTTGACGCACATGAAAATCCTTCTGGCGTACTTTCTGTAGCAAAATGTAGAAGTGTGTCATTATCTGGAAGCACTTGCACTTTTTGCACAGCAGCATTGACAGCATTGACTGCATGTCTTGGTGCCAAGTCACATTTTTCAGCATGGGGTGGCACAGTAACTTTCTGTTTAATGGATGTTGTACGTGGGGGTGGTGGAGGAGGTGTCTTACTACGACTGGGAGGCATAGTTTGGCCAGGGCTATCCGGCAGGTCACTAGGGCTGATTATGCCGCTGACCATTCCACTGTACGGCTCACTCTGTACCGAACTTGCAATGGAGTGGCTCTCAAAGCTGTCAAGAGAGCTGACAGAAGTACATCTGCTAAACACAAGAGGGGTCTCTTGCACATAATGCTCAGGGGGACTTTTAGGAGTCTGAGCCCCACTTTTTGATGGAGATTTAGCACCTGATGAAAATTCTACTGCTTTCTGATGTCTGGAGCCCTCACCTTGCCCGACATGAGATCCTTGCTGTCGTGGTGGTTTCATTCTAACATAGTGGCTGGATGACTGACCTTCTGTTGCTCGCTGATCAGAAACGTTATTCGATGATTTCTGAGAAACAGGCAAAGTTGTATAGTTACTAGCTGCATTGACATTCTGTTTACAGCTCTCCATTTCATCCTCAGAAGATAAGGATGATAAAGAGCTTCCCCTTGAAAAACATATAGGTGTATCCTCCACACAATAGGTCTGCAATGTTTCTTGATTTATTGTTGGAGCCTTGCAAGTGCTCTTTTGAATTGCCCTGCCAGGCCCTGGTCGGTTCTGAACTGAGGATTGCTGGAGCTGTTTTTGCCTGTTTTGAGTTTTTATTGAGGAAATAGAAGATGAACTGTCCTGGCTTAACTGGTCCTTGACAGAGCTTTGTGAAGATGATGCCTTTGAATGACTGAACACTGTTTTTTTAGAAGATGTATCAGAATACTTCAGACTGTAATCAATTGGTTGTTCTACGTGATGATCTTCATTGTATTTTATACTGTAATTGGTAGGCTGCTCATCAAGTTGATCCTCTTCCGAATAGCATTCACTGTAGTTAGTTGGTTTGTCCTCACCAAAATCATCAACAGGACAAATAGTTTGACTAATTTTTTTGTTCATTCCATGTCCGGAAGCATTGCTACTTTGCTCACTAGGTCCCCTGGAACGGAATCCTGCAGATATGTCCTGTTGCACAAACAGGGGCTGGTATTTTTTAAGCTTATCTTCACTTTCACTACTTCCATCTTTGTACATTGGGTACCCTGGGCTTTGGGACCTCGGATTGTGCTCAGAAAGTTTCATTTCTTCCTCCAAAATCTTGGGCCTTGCCCACCTCTCATTCTGACTTGGGCTTTGTCGGCCAGAATTGAGCTGCTCATCTGAATACTTCAAACTGTAGTTAATTGGCGTGTCTAGATCACCATCATCATCCTCCATATGATTTGCATTGTGTATCTTATGAGCAAGGTCAGCAGGATATTTTCTGTAGACACACCACTTTCCTTCATCATCTTCAGAGTAGGAATCTACAGATGGTTTCATTTGACCCCTTTTTCCATAGCCATCAGAGCTACTGACACTATTAAGGCTGTCATTGGATGCCCTATATTCCAGTTTGGGCATTGGGCAAGGTCTACCCGATGCCTCTGGTTTACTGTAGCTGAACATGTTTTGATGACTGTGAACCCCAGTCTGACGTCTGATAAGATCATCCTGGACTACAAGAGGGTCAGGTGTAGATCCAGCATTCCGGTCATCTAGGCCCAAGTGCATGTTTTGTACTTCTTCCATTACCATTGCTATTTGTGCTGCAGTGGTAGGAATTTGGATTCCTATTCTTTTTCCAGAGTCAGAATCTGGGTGGACAGCTCTTCTCTCCCGATCCAGACTCTTGTCTCTTTCAGCCCTAACACTGTCTGCATTTCCCCTATTCTCCCGAGAAGATGGGCTGGAGAGCACTGGTGTGTTCATGTAAGGGGAGCGAACACCAACACCGCTACTGTTAAAACCATCTGACCTGCAAATCCCGTCGTACTCGCCATAAACACTGTGCTTATGCCGAGGTTTGCTCCTGTGAGAGGCTTTAGGACTCAAATTATCTATATTATCAAAAGTTTCAGAAAGATGCTGTGCATCCAGTTCTTCAATTAGTGCTTTCTGTTTTCTTACATGTAGTGAAGGCAGGCTAGATCCAGGAGACATTATGTTTGCGTCCTTGTATTTGGCAGGCCGATTGGCCATGAGGTTTCTCAGAGCTGCAGCACTACCCATAGCAATCATTTTGTGCTTGGAGTGAATCAGATTTTTTAGCATACTAACAGCACCCATATCCCACAATGCCTCCTGATCTTTTGCATTTCGAGCAGAGAGGTTCCACAGAGTTCCACAGGCATTGCTCACTATTGTTAAACTGTGAGATTTCAGGTGCTGAAGAAGGGTCTGCAGACAGCTGCTCTCACGCAGAATTTGCCTACAAAGATATTATAAAAGAGACAGGAATTTGAATTTGCAGCCCTAGGAGCACAATACAAACTGCATATTTGAAAAGCATAAAATGGAATTTCACCTGTGTTCTTCATTTGTGGCTATAAGACTCGAAACATTCCTCAAGATGCCTCCTCCACTTTCTATAATGGCAAGGGTGTTGGTTTGGCTTCTGTAGGTTAAAGTGCTCACTAAAAAAGCCAATGCACCAGCAACAGAACAGATATCAGCCTTGTTTTCCGTGCAATGAGCAGATAAGTTCCAAAGGGCACTAAGAACACTTTTTAGTGTTGATTCCTAGGAAGAAAAAAATGTATGGTTTGTAAGATGTCATGATACAAAACAGACAACAAAATGGATACTGTGCTTAAAAATGTCCTTACCTTCTGAACCTCAAGGGCACACTCCATTAGAGCTCTGACACTGCCAACCTCGCGCAATGTCTTTTTACTATTGACATCAGCACGCCAAGACAGATTTCTCATCACACTGGCAATTACCTGAAAAAATAAAAAATAATCAAATAAAAAAATTATTGGATTAATCCAAGATTTTGGATTAATCCAGATATTTACACTTGCTATATGATACTAAATTTACCTGTTGCAAATCCTCACTCTCAGATTTCAACTGCGCTACCATGGCCCTCATACAGCCCTTCATGGAACAAAGTGTGGCCTGTTTAAAAAATAATAAAGAAAATCATAGTTAAGAACAACATAAATTATTTTTATTACAATAATTAGTGAAAGTATCAAAGGAATTCCTTACCTTGTTGGCTACATCTCCAAAAGTTAAGTTAGTTAGAGCCATGCCAGCATATCTTCTTAGTGTAACACTGTAGTGGTCACTTGTAAGGCCATAAATTTCACAGTCCACCTGTAACAGTTCACCTATAGCCTGCAGTCCACCTACAAATCATAACCATTTAGAAGTTATAAAACATTGTTTTATAACTCATTGAGAACTTTAAATATCAATAGAAATGAATCAAGACCTTACCAAGTTCATTCATTGCATGTCTATGCTCCTCATCAAAGGACAGTTTCATGAGAACACAAACTGCTGGGCAGATCTGGTGCTCCATAGGTGAAGGCACTAAAATTCAAAGGAGACTTACATTTGCATTTACACTTACAATTCAATGGTAACTTAGTATAAGAGTTCTGTGACATAGCAATAAACCCTAAGGACAAGAAAATCAAAAATCCATGCTTACTTGGATTTTTGTCTTGGTCTACTCCACGCTCATGGCTTTCTTGCCATTCCCAGCAGGTCTCGCAGTATGCCCTGATCTGTTCCAGCAAGTGGAGCACCCGAATCTCTCTCCGGCCACGTTTGTCGTCCGGCTGCGAGTGAATGATGTTATGTAGCGCAGCACTGGCCCTTGCTCGGGCTTCCTTGCTTCCTCGAGAGTTGCCCAGCAGAACAGAGTCCTTATCATTGCCATGAAGGAGCTGGATAAGCAAAGGCAGGCAGCCAGATTGACGCATGGCTATGCAACTGTCCTGAGAACTCGACATGGCCAGGAGAGTGCGAGACATGTCATCCTTATCATGAGTGCCCAGCATAGAGAGTAGTGAGTACACCATTTCAACCTGCAAAGAACGGACAAAAGTAAAAAGTTCTTCATGTAAGAGCAATTAGAAATCTAATGAATGATACATTGATATTAATAATTTATCTTTTTTTTTTTCTAGTAAAAGTTTTCCCCAAAGAGAACAAATACAGCTACAGATGTAGTACTTTTAAAGCCATGTTCTACAGTATTTTTGTAGGTTTGTCCTCTGTTATAACTCCGGTATATTAATTCACCTTGGTGCCCAAATGACTGGTAAGTCTGCGTGGTACCGAGTAGCTTCCTCCAGTACTCATCTCACTGGCTGTGTCATGATCCACACGAGAGCTTGAGCCCTGGCAAAACATAATGAGTTATCTTAAAAAAAATAATAATTTTATCCTTACTGCAAAAAATAAGCAATTTATTGAGGGACATGCTTAAACAGGAGAACAATGCAGAACATTTAATTACAAGTCAAATTTTAAGTCAACTAAGGTCAAGAAAACACATTTGGTCCTTGTGGCTAATCCAGTGATACAGCTGTGGCGCAACCTCTCTGCAAAACCCTATTGTTTAGAGAGCCAGGAAAACAGCATGCAACTTTCCAGCAAGTTCACAATAGACACTGAAAAACATTACATTTCTGTTTTAAAATAGCACTCTTTGAATAGCCTTTTAAATTTGGTTCCAATTGCCAAAATTAGGCTGCAAAATGAACAAATTCAGTGAGAAGTGCAAAAAGTATTTTGCGAGTTTGTCTTTTGTTACCTGAGAACACGCTCCATTCCCAATGACAGGGTCTCCTGATGCCTGTGCCCCCTCAGCCTGGGTCATGAGCTCATGCTTCACCTGAGGCTGGGCAAAATTTGAGAGATAAAGTGGAGGTGATAATTAAATATATTTGATTTTATCAGACTGTGTCAGATTGTGTTTTATTCTTTAAGAAATAGTTTTAAATTATTCCATGAAAAACTACTGTTTTCTATAATCTATCTATCTATCTATCTATCTATCTATCTATCTATCTATCTATCTATCTATCTATCTATCTATCTATCTATCTATCTATCTATCTATCTATCTATCTAATTATATAGTGAAAGCAAGCAGCTAATTTGATGAGGGTTTTTTTTGTTTGTTTGTTTTTTGCATGCAATGCTCCAGTTTTGCTAGAAATCGCTTACTAATTCTACATTGTGTTATATATTGAATCTGAAAATTCCGATACAGGCTCCTACCCCTACTTGCCACCAAATACCCGACCCCATCCATTCAACTCAATTTATTATAAAACGTATTATAAAACCATGTCTATTTTAATTGTGAACAGGCACACTCTGATACAGTCAGTCAATTAGACAGCTGTAGTCATCGAGACTTTCTCTTCCTGACCTACATAATCAGAAAATGGCACAGAGACACGTGTACGTGTATGGCGTGTATATGAGGTGTACGGACACCTGTATATGCAGCTAATTTATAGGTCAACATATTTCTTACCAAAAACTCGAACGCTCTTAAATGCCTATATAAACTGGGATTGAACCTTCCACTTACACGTCAAGTCTAATGGACACTAATATGTACATCTAAAGGCCAGGTCACATTCACATCTGTTCATGCTCTGTCAAGCAAAGAGGCTATATTTGGTACACAAGAGAACGCCATTAAACTGTAATAGCTGAATGAAAAGGTTCATGCATGTATATTTAAAATCAAAAGCACTGGAGAAGTGCTTATACACAAGAGGATTCTCATTATGAGTAATATATTTTTGATTATATAATCAGTATAAAACAAATGTAGAAAAAAATTATAGATTTTTCCTTATGCCATTACTTATTCCATTCTGTTCATTTCAATAGAGCAATTATTTGACACATTCATAGGCCAAAAACAGGAAAAAAAAAAAAAAGTAACAAAAAACCCAAGGCGGAAATTGAGACATCCTGTCATCTCTGAAAGGGTGAAATACTTAGTCATGTGAGCTACATTATCAAAACCTCTGCC
The DNA here is from genome assembly GCF_946808225.1 of Silurus aristotelis. Taxonomy (NCBI): domain Eukaryota; kingdom Metazoa; phylum Chordata; class Actinopteri; order Siluriformes; family Siluridae; genus Silurus; species Silurus aristotelis. The sequence goes on from NC_139591.1 coordinate 14,746,476, forward strand.
AGTTGTGAGATAAAAAAAACAACAACACTGAAACAGTGAATAACATAGTCTGGTGATTTAATCAATACCACAATAAACTGTCCCAATAGAGTATTTTTGATCAGTGAGATACATAATTGAGACACATGACATTAAAATACCTCAATTGTACAGGGATTCTTACTAAATGCCTCTAATAAGACTAATCTGACTACCCACATGCATGTGTTTATTTAATTCTATTGAATCTCCATAAAGGGTGCTGAGAGTTTGGTAGACTAACCTCAGTTTCTGAAGGCTGGGATTGTAAATGCTGGCGCAACCTCAGCATGTCCTTCTCGATCTGTTGGATACGTGCCAACCTCACCTGAGAACATAGCCAGCCACATTATATATTAGAAAATTCAAAGGCAACAAGACAACCACAGTTCCTTGAAAAAATTCTCAGTACTAAAATTAAGTTTTTTTCCTCATTTGCAAATCACTTTAAAGTGACGCTAATGTCTCACACATAATATAGGAGCAAATGCTAATAGCCATAATAACAGTCAAGCAAATGGCAAGAAAATCTTAAGGCAAAAGTTTACGGTGAAGCTATAAGTCAAAATGTCAAAATTTTAATGCTGAACAATTAATACTGGCAACCCAGGATACATTTGAATGTACAGTACAGACCAAAAGTTTGGACACACCTTCTCATTCAAAGAGTTTTCTTTATTTTCATGACTATGAAAATTGTAGTCACACTGAAGGCAACACATGTGGAATTATATACATAACAAAAAAGTGTGAAACAACTGAAAATATGTCATATTGTAGGTTCTTTAAAGTAGCCACCTTTTGCTTAGATTACTGCTTTGCACACTCTTGGCATTCTCTTGATGGCTACTTTGAAGAACCTACAATATGACATTTTCAGTTCACTTTTTTGTTATGTATATAATTCCACATGTGTTAATTCATAGTTTTGATGCCTTCAGTGTGACTCTACAATTTTCATAGTCATGAAAATAAAGAAAACTCTTTGAATGAGCAGGTGTGTCCAAACTTTTGGTCTGTACTGTATATATAATATATACAGTGGGTACGGAAAGTATTCAGACCCCCTTAAATTTTTCATTTTTTTTTATTTTGCAGCCATTTGCTAAAATCATTTAAGTTCATTTCTTTTCCTCATGAATGTACACATAGCACCCTATATTGACAGAAAAACACAGAATTGTTGACACTGTTGCAGATTTATTAAAAAAGAAAAACTAAAATATCACATGGTCCTAAGTATTCAGACCCTTTGCCCAGTATTTAGTAGAAGCCCCCTTTTGATCTAATACAGCCAGGAGTCTTTTTGGGAAGGCTGCAACAAGTTTTTCACACCTGGATTCAGGGATCCTCTGCCATTCCTCCTTGCAGATCCTCTCCAGTTCTGTCAAGTTGGACGGTAAACGTTGGTGGACAGCTATTTTTAGGTCTCTCCAGAGATGCTCAATTGGGTTTAAGTCATTGCTCTGGCTGGGCCATTCAAGAACAGTCACGGAGTTGTTGTGAAGCCACTCCATCGTTATTTTAGCTGTGTGCTTAGGGTCATTGTCTTGTTGGAAGGTAAACCTTCAGCCCAGTCTGAGGTCCAAAGCACTCTGGAGAAGGTTTTCGTCCAGGATATCCCTGTGCTTGGCCACATTCATCTTTCCCTTGATTGCAACCAGTCGTCCTGTCCCTGCAGCTGAAAAACACCCCCACAGCATGATGCTGCCACCACCATGCTTCATTGTTGAGACTGTACTGGACAGGTGATGAGCAGTGCCTGGTTTTCTCCACACATACCGCTTAGAATTAAGGCCAAAAAGTTCTATCTTGGTCTCATCAGACCAGAGAATCTTATTTCTCACCATCTTGGAGAACTCCATGCGGGTTTTCATGTGTCCTGCACTGAGGAGAGGCTTCCGTCGGGCCACTCTGCTATAAAGCCCCACTGGTGAAGGGCTGCAGTGATGGTTGACTTTCTACAACTTTCTCCCATCTCCCGACTGCATCTCTGGAGCTCAGCCACAGTGATCTTTGGGTTCTTCTTTACCTCTCTCACCAAGGCTCTTCTCCCCCGATAGCTCAGTTTGGCCGGTCGGCCAGCTCTAGGAATGGTTCTGGTCGTCCCAAACGTCTTCCATTTGAGGATTATGGAGGCCACTGTGCTCTTAGGAACCTTAAGTGCAGCAAAAAATTTTTTGGAACCTTGGCCAGATCTGTGCCTTGCCACAATTCTGTCTCTGAGCTCTTCAGGCAGTTCCTTTGACCTTAATGATTCTCATTTACTCTGACATGCATTGTGATCTGGAAGGTCTTATATAAACAGGTGTGTGGCTTTCCTAATCAAGTCCAATCAGTATAATCAAAAATTTCTGGACTCAAATGAAGGTGTAAAACCATCTCAAGGATGATCAGAAGAAATTGAGAGCACCTGAGTTAAATATATGAGTGTCACAGCAAAGGGTCTGAATACTTAGGACCATGTGATATTTCAGTTTTTCTTTTTTAATAAATCTGCAAAAAGGTCAACAATTCTGTGTTTTTCTGTCAGTATGGGGTGCTATGTGTACATTCATGAGAAAAAGAAATGAACTTAAATGATTTTAGCAAATGGCTGCAATATAACAAAAAGTGAAAAATTTAACGGGGTCTGAATACTTTCCGTACCCACTGTATATACAGTACAGACCAAAAGTTTGGACACACAAGGTGTGTCCAAACTTTTGGTCTGTACTGTAAATTATGTGCATTTTGTTTACTGCCACCTCACCTGTGCCCTCTTCTCCATGTCCTGGCATGTACCCAGCTGCTCCTCCATCGCTGCCCGGATCTGCCGAGCCTCGTAGTCCAGCTGCCTGCGAGTCATGTCTGTCTGTAATGAGAACTACACAGCAAAAAAAAAAGGGCATTTCTAATACAAGACACTACAATACGTCAACTATGTACTGCACAAAGTATTTTCTGAATAAATATATCTGGTCAATGATGCAGTAAAGAAAATCTATGATGAGGGAATTTATGTACATTTTCAGTCAGTGGCAGGCTGTCGATCCGTTTAGTGAGATTTTGCAACTGGGCATAGTACCAGTCCTTCTCTTTTTCCTCTTTCTGAAGTTCAGCCATTAACAAGGACCTAAACAGACACCAAATGAAGCACAAAAAAAACCAGACAATCAGATAAGCAATGCTATTAAATATGATACAGGGATGAAATACATTAATTTACTATGCCATCTGGAAGTAACAAAAAAAACAGCACCAGGGTTAAGCATAAAATTAGCACAAATTACTTTTAGATCATTGTGAACCATCTATTTAAGAAAAGTTTGATCCTTTAGCGCTCAAGGAAAATAAATTAATATCAGAAGAGGGTGGCCCACCTCTCCTTTTCCAGCTCTTCCAGGTATCCAGGACCATCTCTGCCTCCATTAGTCACACCTCTCCTGGGAAAGGAGCTCATGGGGCTGCTGTCAGCGGAGCGGCCTGAACTCGAGCCTGGCATGGACACCTTCGGTCTCATCTTCACCCCTGAGAAACTGTTAGGCTCTAGATTTATTTCTGAAATGTGAACAGAAGAAAAAATAAATGTGTGATGGCTTCCCATCTACTGAAACATTTTTGAAATTAAAAAAAGAACTAAGCAACTTATTAATAAATAAATACATTTTAGGGACAAACTGTTGAGCATAATAAAAATCCTGTAGCCTATTATACTGTATGGTCAGAAATACTGTATGTAGAACCGTGATCATAATATGTATTTTCTGAACATCCCATTGCATATAGTATTTCTGGTTTGCCGTTATAATAATCTTCACTCTTCTGGGAAGGCTTTCCACTAGATTTTGGAGTGTGACTGCATGTATTTGGCCATTTCTTGTTGGAAGAATCAGCCCAATAGTGTTCATTGGGGTTGAGGTCTTCGCTTCGAACCTTGTCAAGCCATGTCTTCATGGAGCTCACTTTGTGTACAGGGACATAGCCATGCTGGAACTGGTTTTGGCCTCTTAGTTCTAGTTTAATTGTAATGCTACAACATACAAAACAGTTTTATACAGTTTGTTGAAATGTCATAGTCAGGCGTCTGCAAACAAACAAATACATATGATTCACTGAATACTCATACCTTTAAGCCTCTCCAAAAAGTCAACCTGGCCTTGGGGATCTTTCGAGTCTTCTTCAATACTTCCTTGGAGCTGCTTCAGCACCTCCTGCATCGGAAAAACAGAGAACATGTTCATGATCTTTAGATCCTGGAGATCAAGCAAAAGTACCTGCCTGAAAGGAGGGGAAATGTTTTCAGAGCTTTTTTTGCCTGTAGGTTAAAGTGGTTATGATAAAGAGAAGAGAACCGTGAACATCAAAGAGCTTTGAAGTCTCATCAAACAGTTTCTCTTGTCAGAAGCTCAAAACTGCTTTGAAGTGGAGCAGATGTGATCTTGCTAATTCTTTGCGATTCTGTGTTCGATCCTGCATCTCAACATGTGAACAGAGAGGAAATAGTCGCTCTGTTTGAAGGCCCCCCAACATGCCTTTATATTAAATAATCATGTCTGCATTGCTCGTGGAATTTAGTTTGCAAGCCTTTAAGAAAGAAAAGCCACATTTTAGAAAAAGACCTGCAAAATTGATTTGCTCCCAACCTGTATTAAGTGTACCTAATACCTGTGTATTTACAACTTTATTTAACTACAATGTTCGTTATCAAGTGCATCGCGAGAGTCACGGCATTTGTTTATAAACTGCAATGCTCATTTCTTAAGCAATGAAGTGAACTACTAGCTACACTACAGAGACACAGTTACCATAGACTTCACAGTGCTGAAGTAGGGAGTGGGTTTTCTTCCGCACATGTACAGCTGTTAGCATGATTAATCGATTACAATCCTTTATCGCCAATGACCAATAATGACAAGTGCGTCAGGTGGGTGCTCGCTTATACAACTAGCTACTAATGATCTGTGTGTTAGGTTTTATAATAAAACCGACCTGTATTGTAGGGTGATGTGGTAGTTTGACTTATGTTGAATCTTGTTTTTTGTTTTTTGTTATGCCGTGTGTTAGTGGCATATCCAAAACTAGGTTTCGATTGTATTCGATCACATGGTATAGGTGCCGGTTCATTTTTATGGGTACCAATATTGGAATATGATTGTGAATGACCTCAGATGCCTGATTTAAAATCGTTTTTGACGCACGCCTAGGTGTAACATGCCAACCCAAATTTCTGATATCTGGCATTTTAAAATACATACAATACCCAGATAAAGATGCACATTACACAAAACGAAACCAGATACAAGTTCTGTAAACTATGCTTAACATTTCAGGTAGTTGCTTGTACTGTGTATATGACACAAAACGTTTTTGATTAGGTATTATAGAGAAAAGATTAAGAGGTAGTTTCTAATAAATGTCTCAAACTAGATTAAATCTTAACTAAAACTTCAGTGAAATACATCCAATAATGTTTCCGAACAATGCAGTTGTTTAAAAATTGTTTAGTTTAAGATTCCTCACTGGGTAACCTCTGTCAAACCACCATCAAGTAGCTGTAGACAACACACAAGCTCACTAAACATGCAGTGTCACAAAATACAACTTTTACTATAAACACCAATTTTAACAACCAGGTGTACTTACCACAGCACACAGTGCTTATTCCATCTTTAAAATCAAAGCTATTTCAATATATACTCTTTAAACCAGAACTTAAACACCACCCTTCAAACATCCAGTTTACAGAATCCTTCAGCTAATCCATGGAGCAGAATCAGAAAAATAATTCCTCCAGCATTGGGACTGCCTCTCAGGAAGCAGCTCTTTCCTCCCATCCCATCCAGCCTTGTGGAAAACAGCCACTTCCCATTCAGATACATGGCCCACGGCCCTCTGACCCCTAGCTGACACACATCACCGGCTCTTTTCACTGACAGCCAAAAACCACACAAACAAAAATGACTGCACGTCTGTGATGCTGATGCCCCACCAACCCCCAACACACACACCAAATAAAATGAGACGTCTCTGAGTAGACTCGGGAAACAACAAGTTCATTATTAGAGAAGAGGGAGTCATATGATCGAGGACCTCTTACTACGGCTCTTAGTCAGAGTAATATATAGAACAGATGACAACAGTAACTTCTCTTGGTTTCACTGTTGTTTAAAATTGCAAAACAGGGCAGAGACACAGTGTATCCCAGAGAACAGTTAATTACAATGTTCACATGGCAAATCCACAACAGGCAATATTCAGCCTGACAAGTCCCGGCTCATGAGTGTAATTTAGCTTTAGCTCGCACTGTTCAACGTCAGGCATGGTGTCAGCTTGCATGGCTCCAGAAGGGACAGCAGATGCCCTTGATATTCTGTCACATAGAAGCAGTGATGTGTACAAACCCAGCACTCACACTTTTAAAAATGTTATTCTATCCTCCTGGTAATGAAAATCAATGTGGTTCTCATCTATAGGGATGGAGCCAGGAATACTGGGGACACCCGAGTATTCCATAGGAGTATAAACAGGTCAGCTGGGAGAGAGTATAGGAAAGACCCTCCTTCTGTTCCTTCCTTTTGATAAACATCTTTGAGACATGAATAGAAAACTGGACAGATAGGATGCCACTGAGATGAACCAAGAAAAAAATAAATGTTTTCAAGAATTAGGAAACAAGGAATAGAAAGTGCAATGAGTCAAATAAATGAGTTTAAATGTCTCAAATGTAAGGTATTTGGTATATGCAGTGGAGGACAGTAATAAAGCAAATGTAATTTGCTACTGTACTTAAGTAAACTTGACATGGGCATTCACGGGGCAGCCACGAAAAAAAAAAAAAAAAAATGTCTCATTATCTATTATGGGTTTTTTTTACCGCTCATTTGCACTGTCACATCAATTATTATATCATGTCACGGTCAATAAACTTGGTCGGTACTCTGAGTGTGCGCCCACCGCCTGGAGAAGTTCCCTCACTCATACACAGAAAGGAGAGGCGAGGGTTGGGTGATGTCACGTCAGTAAGGAGAACTGATACCGATTTAAAATTATGGATTAAAAAAAAAAAGTCTAAACCCTCAGGAACCCAATTTAGAAAAAAGAGGAAAGTAGTATGGGGGAAACGTGCAAAAGATAAAGGTGTGTATGCAGCTCATTTCATTATGAGGATAGCAGAGGCAAATGCATTTAATGCAATAGGCTAATAACTGCATATCACTTAGGTTATACTGCGTTTCCTGCTGTGTTTTTACGCATAGAGCAACAATGTTTCTTTTAGCTGCATAACATAATTTACAGCATGCAGTTTATAATAATGTGTGTAGCAACAAAACAATTACAACCTAACTAGTCTTGTAGTTAAACAGCACTTTTCGATTTGTTTACCTTTAATTGAGCTGATGTCATCAAGGTTCTCGTAATTGTACTGAATATGTCCTGAAATGAGTTCAGTAAGGGGAATCTCCAGCGCAACTTAAAAGGCTCATTTCAAAGACCTCTATTATAAAGATATAGATGCTGTATGTATCTTATTGTGTCATTCAAGCTAGAACTGCCATTGCTGCTTGGTGGTATCTACTTAGCACGAACATACAGTTCAGCATCAGTTCAACAGCAAGCAGAACATTTAGAGAGAAATAAACGATAGCAGAAACTCCTGACTCGAACTTGCCACACCTTTTTAAGTAATTGAAAAGAAGGTTTTGTTTTAATGATAATTTATTAGATAGTGTTTGATTTATTAATATCATTCTATGAATAGATTGGTGTGCAGAGAGTAACAGAGTCTTTTCACATTAACTGAATTGATTAGGCAAATAATCTTGTGAAATGATAATAGGAACATAACAGCCATAATAAATCATAGTACTTGGATACTTAAGTACATTTGAAGACAAACTTTTGTATTTCTACTCAAGGAAAAGTTTAAACGGAGAAAAAGACTTTCTGGAGTAATATTTTACCTACTGTGTCTCTACTTTTACTTTCATCCACCACTGAGTATATGCATCCAATGAGAAAGACATGTTGCAAGCAGGTTGATGGATTTGAAGTGAAAAACAAGGACATAGCTGGTTTAAGTGCATAGGTACAGAAGGATTCAGGAACTATCTTAAAAAAGTTGCTGGATGATCTAGGTGTCCATCACACAGTAAAGTCTGATAAAAATTTTTTAAAAAGTAAGCATGTGGTGAAAGTAATATAATAAACACAGCAAAGCCTAGGACCTGGGTTGAGTCACTAGACATCTTCCAAAATGTTTTAAACCAATTGCTCCGTGTAACATTATCGAACCTCATTGGAATTTTTTGGTGTTAGACAATTTCCACAGCTCATTGCAGTTAAAATAAGACAATACACTCTTTTCCACATTTCTCTGGCCATAAGATTCAGAATCTTGAATGTTGAAATCTGATTTATCTCCCAAGCCTGGTTCCTAATACAACATGCAGTCCATTGATACTAATGTGAAATGTGCTTTCCAGTCAGTGATAGTCAGACTAAACTACACTGGCTGCTTTGTCATTACCACAATTATCCAACACAGCACTAGCAGTCATTACGGCAAATCAATACTTTCCCACTTTAATTTCTAATACGTCAAGACTTCGTATAGACGTGTATAGTACAGACCTTTTGTCTATTCTAATGTGATGACTAAATGGGCTTCACATTCATGTCTCGCTAAGTGAAGCCCTGAACAACTGTTGTTTTAGGCACTGGGCTCAGATGATTACAGCATTATAAGTCACTGGGGAAGGCAGAAAGGATGACTGACTAAATTCACTGCTATGTAAGAGACTAAATGGGATTCCTCCAAGCCGTATCCTCAGGTTACCAATGTTTGAAAAATCTGCTTATCAGTTTCAAATGGCAGTAATCAGATTTTTGCCGTCTTGTAAACACGTACCCATAGGACCAAGCATAACTCTTGCCTTACCGATGGGCATGTGTCCATATTGGAACAATGGACTGTGCTCTGGATATATAGTCTACCAGGGCTGAAGGGAGGAAGTCGATATATTAATGAATGCGAGGTGTTTACTGTCTGCCTGCAGATGTTTGTCTCCGGAAGCCTGGGAAAGGGGGAAATGAGGAAATGGCCATGGGACCAAAATGAGCCACATTCATCAGCGAGACAAAGCCAGGAAGGGAGCATTGCAAAAAGAGAGGTGACTGAGGAAGATGGCTGACTGTAAACTTGATTTAAGCAATCAAATCAAGTAAAAAATTAATAAAAATAGAGGACATGTGTATATAGGGAGATATCTTTGCTCTGACTTAAGCAGATATATTTTATAATGCAATGGCAGAAAACAGAAAAGTTTTTTCTATTTTAATCCAAGAAAAGATGGACTAAAGAAGAGACATCCATACAACTGGAGACCGACAAATAGGGGTACACTTTACTGGTCCATTCTCAAGATTCTAAGGAAGACATGCACTGCCCACATTCGTCATGTCAGCCCAAACAGCATAGGGCAAAAGCAATGTCTCATTAGTGTCCAAAAGTCTGTGATTACTCCTACAGTTGGCATACATACTTGCATGTAACATACTGGCATGTAAGACAGCTGGATGTTCCCATGTTGGGATTTCTTTTCTTTCTTTTTTCCTGAAAATAAACTTCCCCAAATGTAGGAGGACCTCTGTACTCTACATAACCCAAACTTGAAGACTGTGAATTTAACATCTTAAGAGGCCTCACAGTTCCTCCTTTTGTGTCGATTAGCAAGCAAGGGATGATGGGAGTGTGCAGAAAAGCACTGAATTTGCTCCTGGCAACTGCAGAATGACTGGCTGGCATCTCTTCTGTCTAATAAAAGGCCCTTTCTTTTGTATAAAGGGAATCCAGAACTGCAGTGGAAAAAAAAAAAATAATAATAAAATTAAATTTAAAAAAAAAAGGTTAATTATTTGGATTATAATCTAATGAATATTCAGATGTACATAAGGGCTGCTGCAGCAAATATAAATTTTTTTGTTTTTTTTTAAACACGTTAATTACTCATACTATTATATAGTAGTAATATAGTATTTGTTTCATCATCTGTATTTATCATATCTGTTCATTTAGATCTAAATTTGTATCATCTCTAACATGCTCATGGTTAACCAACCAAAATTGGCATCATTTCACTTTAAGGATCCAACAACGAATGAACAAGAGAGTACAAAAATCTGCTTCAGTTTCCTCTGGCAACACCAAATGTGTTTCGAGAAAATGGCACAAACGCTCAGACGTCATTATTCAACGAAACTGTTCAAATACAGAAACGCTTTATGATATAAAAATGTGAAAACAGGGACCAATATCCTGCATATAACTGCACTTGGAGACAATTATAAAGGCACTTAAAAAGGCCCGTTCCCTCTGACGCCATCTCCTCCCCTCGGATAAAATCTGCCAGGTCAGATCTGAATGACTCGTTGCCCACCGCGCAGGCAAGCTTGTGATGCAGAAAAGCCAGCCAAGAGCTCAAGCCTGCCCGTGGCTTCATAACGAAATAAAAATAAACGCATTCAGGTGGAAATGATGGATCAACGGTGATGTTACAGCAGTGACGGGGGGGGGGGGGGGGGGGGGATTTAACGCAGTGTACCAAAAATATATAGTAAGAAACTTGTTGGCCAGGATGACGAGGATGAGTGACCGGGTGCTTTCAAAAGCCAGTGTTAAAATTTCCATTACAACATTTCAAAAAAGTACAGGCACAAGAAAATGCGGTAGAAACGCTGTCACATATCATAATTGCATATCAATAGCCTACATAATGCGAGGTACATTTCCAATCAAATTTGCTTAATGCAAATATTAAGCAAATATCCAAAGAGCTGCAGAGCTGGTAATGGAAATGCACATTTTCTATTCCTTTAGAGCTCATCGTGAAGGTCAAACATGTGCCACTATATGATTTATTTCTTTGGAAAATGCAATGAACCAAATTCAGTAGCAAATACAATAGAAATACCAGGTGCAACTATCGAAATTATTGTGCTTGTGGAAGTAAAAAACCACTAGTCCAGCCGAGATTTGGCGAACCCAGTTGTGTAGCTGAGCTTGAGGAACTTTCATGGTATGAATTTACATTGCAGTCCATGTTCCTCTGTTTTCTGGGAAAATAAAATCACATCCACGTTCGGGTTTAATAAATATATTGGGGGCACTTAACCCAATACAGCAACCAGAAATTGATTACACTTGTTTTATTACTACATAATACAGGTCCCCTGGTGGTCTAGTGGTTAAGATGCAGCGCTCCCACCGCTGCGACCCGGGTTCGATTCCCGGTCAGGGAACCATCCCCAGCCACTCTTAGTGCCGGTCCCAAGCCCGGATAAATTGGGGAGGGTTGCGTTAGGAAGGGCATCCAGCGTAAAACATGTGCCAAATCAAACGTGCGGAGGATCCGCTGTGGCGACCCCTAACGGGAGAAGCCGAAAAGAAAGTTTTATTACTACATAATACACGCAACATCTTCATACAAGCAAGATGTCATCCAGACACCTTTTTAATCTTCCAGAACTTTCCAGTGTCATTCATTTTCTTACTATTTTTAAAAGTAACTCACAATCATGAAAAGAGTAATATGAAGGAACTGGGAATATAGGGGTGTTTGACTGGGAGTCCTAGCAGTAGTGTTCTAAAATCTAAACTACAAACAAATATTCATTCATTTTTAGTTCATATTTTAATGGCAAAACATTTTTATGTCTGCAAATGAGTGGCTTGGTGGATATATATTAAGAAAGGAATTTAACTGTACTTGTAAATGTAACAAATGGCTTTACTTTCATGGCCTAATACTCATGCTATTTTGTAATTAAGTAAAGGTTATTCCTCTAGTGACTTAAAGTCAGTGACTACAGTTTAAAGGTGAGCCATTAATGGATGTCAGGTGGAAATATATAGGCTTTATATTACTGACTTTAGACTTAGAATGATAGGCTTAATACGATATAGTTTTCTGAGTGGTTTAACATCAGAAGCTTGTATATTAGTAATGAAGAGTCTTGTAGAGATTAAACTCATTTGGCTTTAAGGGTTTTATCAAAGTCAGGTGACATAGATTGAGGAAACCAAGGGGTAGTCAGAGTTGAGGTCAGAGCTCTGTACCGGGCCACATAAGATCCAGACCGTAAACCATACCGTCATGGAGCTTGCATCTTAATGCTGGAACAGGTGTGGGTCTCTTACTTCAAGTGACGAGAAAAGGTTGTGCTATGCAATTGTGTTCAAGTTTAAAAGTGTGTGACACTTCTTCTAGGCTATTCTTCTAGTAATTTAAAGTTAGTAGCTTTACATGATTGACATTATATTAATACATTGAGTGAAATATTTAGAAAGGAATTGTGCCTTATTTTTATTAAGGCTCTTAATACTTCTCCAGACTGTGTGCAATACAAACTTGGCCGTTCTTTAATATTAATCTTTTAACCATCAGCCATTTGTGTTTTCATATGTGCAAATTCAGCGTTCACAGAGGACAGGTGGATAGTTCGCTCGAGCGTATCAGAATCCAGTTCAAAGGCGGTGGATTACCATGAATAAAAGACCAACATCCTTGACTGAGGATTTAAATAAAACCCAATGGACAGCGTTTTAATTACAGTGATAATTGCTGCAATTCTCTTTCAAGGTTTTACTTTTTAAGCAGGCTGCGAATTATTCTAGCCAACAGCTAGATGTACCTTCATGTTAGAGGCCTCGGTCTCCAGCTTGGTGAGGTGATTCGAGTTATCCTCGAGTTCTTGTCTCAGGTTGGAGTTCTCCATCTTCAGGGCCTCCACTTGCTTTAGCAGCTGGTCATATGATGCTGCAGCCATCTTGGACTACCTTTTGACCTACAATGCGAGAAAAGAAAAAAACGAGCAGAGTGTTGAACAGAATGAATTATGTATTATTGAAACAATACATTGTTACAGCTGTTTGTTACAGGTCTGTTACAAGTGCGTACACATTGCCAGAGAAACTCTGTACTTTTATACAGAGATCACGGTGTTAAAAAAAATGCCTAATGAGAAGTGTTGAAAATAACTTCTCATTAAGAATTCTGGAAGCAAAGAGGAAATCAAACTAGAAAGAATTTTGGTATCCAATTGAGGACTGACCATCTTAAGTGAACTTTGTGCCTTGGTGTGAGCTATGCCTCAGTCATCACTGTAAACAGATCATTTAAAAAAAAAATATGCAAGGTTAAAGAATTTGGTGGACAGTCAAGTTTATTCCTATAGCGCTTTTCACAACGGACATTGTCTCAAAGCAGGTTTACAGAATTAAAGATTTAAGGTGAAAGGTGTGTATTTATCCCTGATGAGCAGCCATGACGACTGTGGCGAAGAAAAACTCCCTTAGATGTTATGAGGAAAAAACCTTGAGAGAAACCAGACTCAAAAGGGGAACCCATCCTCATTTGGGTGATATCAAGACTCTGATTATAGTTTTTAAACAATACAGAACACTGGAGTGTGAGAACTTCCATGAGCACTGGAAGGTAAGATTGTGAGTAATGTTCTTTCTACAGTCTTATACAGTCATTTGAGATTATGGAACCAGGAGCCACTGAGCAACTCATGCAATAGCTTAACATTTGCGATAGTCACGTTCAATCACTGCTTTAGCAATAAAATTGAGAGTTGCCTGCACAAGTCAGCTGATTAGTCACACGAAAGGTTCTGGTAAGAACAAAAGCATTTAGAAGTAGTTAGCCAAGAAATACGAGAAGAAATTCAAATCTACAGATTAAACAGTAATTTACAGATTAAAACAAGTAAATACATATTAAACGAGAGACACTTTCGTGCTCACTCGCTTTTTGCCTCTCCAAGAGAACAGTCTGGAACACTATGTACATTTTGGCTATTTTTTAAAAACCACATAGATTTGGGAAAACTTATATCTGAACTTAAAGCGGATTTTGGATCACTAAAATGACACAAATATTTAAACATTCTCAGGAATCGAAGTCTAGATTCCTTGGACTACATGTATAGTACACGCTAGATTTGCATGTAGGTGTAAACACAGTAGACTTTTTACAAGTATATGGTGTAGTAATCCACAAGATCTATCCTGCTATCTGGGAACATACATTCCAACCTAGAGGCAATTTTGTGTAGATAACCTACCTATCAAGCTTTTTTTTGGAGAAAACCAGAGGGCCCAGAGGAAACCTATATAAACAATAAGAAAACATGAAAAACCTGAGCTCTAAAATTTAAACCGGAAGAGTTACAACTAGACTGGGAGTGGTTCCAAGTGTTTTCGATTGGTGATCACAGAATGACCAGAGAAGAAAATCAATCAAACAAAACATCAATCAAATGCATCCCCCTACCCCAAAAATTTACACCAAAGTTGCCAGGCAACCCTTTCTATTTGAGCAGACTGGTTTTATCTGCTTTTTTGGCAAAACATTAGATAGGATCTCATGAGTAAGTGAAAAAATAAATTAATAAAATGCATCAGACAAATGGATCGGTGTAATGTCGACCTGACACATAAAACAACAGGGATTTGACTCCACACATGGCAATTTTAACAATGATTGTCATTGTTTATCGTTAATGTTGAGTAATATCAATAAACTAAGTTCCACTTCTCACTCACCTTATTAGCAGCATTCATTTTAAACACATTCTTAGTTGTTAGTTAGACTAGAGACTCCTTATATGAATAAAAGTCCCAGAAAAAATTACAATATAAGCACATCTGTGCCCTATTGCATTCTTATTTGTGGATTAGACTTTGTGTATGCATTCCTTCAATGGAAACTGTAAAATGACAGATTTGAACATAAATCTGCGATTAGATTTTTAGCCTAAACTACTGTTGCAAAAAAAGCTAAATGATTAACAAATTTTTTTTTTTTTTTTTTTTATGTTCGTTTGTTTTAAGCAAGAATTTCGGTTTTAGTCCCTGCTCCAACATCCAAACTGGCATCCATGTTGCTCATCCCTTTTAAAAGAAGATAAGGACGTGTGTGCTACACTTTTAGGCTGATGGTTGCCGGAATAAAATGGCTTCTTCAAACCAAAGTGCGTTGCAGAGACGTAATTTCGAATGAAAATCTTTAGCGAATTAACATGCAGGCTGTGAGGAAACCAAATCAGCATTTAGTCCTTTTTGGAAATCAATAGAATAGCGCAAATGAACAGAGATGGGAGAGGCGGTCAAAACCGCCACAGATATTCTGCTGACACACATATGCTGACACACATTTGGATCATTGGAAATAATTATGAAGCATAATTTTGGTATCGTTCAAAAACAAACATTTAAAACAAGTTTTAGTTCAAACTTGCATCAGACATTTCATTTGTGGAGCTTTTTTTTTTGTTGTTTGTTTATTAAAGGAGTCACCTGTCTGCAGTTTATAGGTACTTAAAAAAAAATCCTGTTTAAGGCAAGGACACTAAAATGGTCGACATTGCGACAAAGGCAAGAGGTGCATAAGAAAGAGTGCAAGACGATGCAAAATCTACATTGTGCAGGAATTCATGGTGTCTAATATACATTCATTTATTAAACCAAATGCAGTGCTATTCTGAACGCATGAAAATATGGCTTGTTTATCGTGTTCATGTCACAGCTGTCTCAGCTTTTATTCAAACAGAACCCATTTTTAAGGCTGGTTTTTACATTTTCTGAGGTGCAGCCTTGTAAATGTAGCATGTATACCCCACCTCATGCCATGCAGGTTTAGAAAAAAAAAACCTGCAGTCAAGCTGCAAGAGTGTGAATGTCCTTCCCTTCAGTCCACAAAGACACAGTGGGGCAGCTGCGAACGTCCATTAGCACACACCTTGAGCGAAGAATGACAGCATCGAAAAGAGCAAGACATGGTTCTAAAAAGAATCATGAAAAAGCCGTCACCACCATGACACATCTGCTTTGTTTAAGCATCGCCGCTAAAACGTCCGGCCCCTCCTTCAGCACATAATTTTTTCCTAAAGCACATTATTGCACTTCCACGTTTGCATCTCTCCACTTTTCTTCAATACAAGCCGTCTTTGCCTTGATATTGCAAGAACCAGAGAATCTGTGCACATCCCCCAACACCCACCCAGTCTGCCTCTCAACAAGCATCAAAACAAAAGGCTTAGAGGAACCGCCTCACTATTCAACCACATACACACACCCAGATGCTGCTCATTCACCACGGACACTGTTACAAATCCTCGTGAAAAGATGGAAGAAAAAAAACGCAGCTGCACATCCTGTAAAGATAGAAAAGCACAAACCTACCCCATTGCGATACCAGTGACAGCCTCCATCCCATCTCCCGTTCGAGCTGCCTCTTTTTTTTTTTTTTTTTTTTTGCACGAATGCATCCAGCCAGCACGGTCACATGGGTGCTGAGGGAGCCAATCAAAAAGATTACAGAAGGCGCTGCAGTGGCCGACTGGTGGCTGGCTCGCTTCACAATTGCAGCTACATCCCTCGGCTCAATTAAAGTTTTTACAGCAAAGAGGGAGTGAAGTGAAGGAGGGGGGAAGATTGTAACAGGGTTGAAGTGGGAGGTCATGGTGCCTAAAGGTTGTGGCTTGAAGCTAACAGCTGAATAAAACCAAGTCTATTTGTGTACATAATATGACTAGACCAAGCACCATGACAAAATCAGATTATTGTACTAATTTAAGCTGATAACATTTTAAGTAATTGCTGGAAAGACGTGAAAGAAGTTTGTTTGAAATCTTTACAAATGTATTCAAAAGAAAAAATAAAAAGAAAATCACATATACATACTGCAAGTATTCACAGCCTTTGCCATGACACATAAAATTAAGCTCAGGCACATCTGGTTTCCACTGATCACCCTTGAGATGTTTCTACAACTTGATTAGAGTCCACCTGTGGTAAATTCAGTTGATTGGACATGAAAAAAGCACACACCAGTCTATATAAGGTGCCACAGTTAACAGTGCAGGTCAGAGCACAAACCAAGCCATGAAGTTCAAGAAATTGTCTGTAGACCTCTGACACTGGATTGTGTCAATTCACAGATCTGGGAGAGGGTACAGAAATTCTGCAGCATTGAAGGTCCCAGTGAGCACAGTGGCCGCCATCATCTATAACCGGAAGAGGTTTGAAACCACCAGGACTCTACCTACAGCAGAGCCACCCAGCCACTATGAGCAATCAGAGAGAAGGGTCTTAGTCATGGAGGTGACCAAAACCCCCGATGGTCACGCTGAAAGAGCTCCATCATTTTTCTTTGGACAGAGGAGAAACTTCCAGAAAAACAACCATCTCTGCAGCACTCCACCAATCAGGCCTGTATGGTAGACTGGCCAGACGGAAGCCACTCCTCAATAAAAGGAATGGAATGAACTTCCTCTAGATGTCCGTACAGCGGAGTCCCTGATTATCTTCAAGCGACGACTGAAGACCTACCTCTTCCTGAAACACTTAAATTAGCACTTTCCAAGTTTGTAGAATTCTAGGGTTATATTTATATTAAGTTTGTAATCTGGCATACCAGTGTAGATGGTATTCATTACTAGAGATTTAAAGCACTTTTGTACGTCGCTCTGGATAAGGGCGTCTGCTAAATGCCGCAAATGTAAATAGCACATGACAGCCAATCTGGAGTTTGCTTAAAAGGCACCTGAAGGTCTCTCAGACAATGAGAAACAAAGATTGTACTCTTTAGTCTGAATGCCAAGAGTCATGCCTGGAGGAAATCAGGCACCGCTCATCACCTGGCCAAAAAATATTTACCACCATAGTTTTTCCATGTCAGGAACTGGGAGACTAGTCAGGAACGAGTGAAAGATTAATGCAGCAATGTACAGAGACATCCTTGATGAAAACCTGCTCCAGAGCACTCTGGACCTCAGATTGGGATCATCAGATCATCATCTTCTGTGAATGTCCTCGAGTGGCCCAGGCAGAGCTCAAAACTGCTTGAACTGGATTAAACATCTCTGGACAGATTTGAAAATGGCTGTGCACTGACATGCTCAATCAACCTGATAGAGCTTGTGAGAGGTTTTGCAAAGAAGAATGGGAGAAACTGCCCAAAAATAGGTGTCATGCTTGTAGCACCATAATCAAAAATACTTGAGGCTGTAATTGGTGCCAGAGGTGCTTCAACTAAATTTAGAGCAAAAGGCTGTGAATATTTATGTACATGTGATTTCTTTTTTTTTTTTATTTGTAATAAATTTGCAAAGATTTCAAACAAACTTCTTTCACATGGTCATTATGTGGTATTGTTTGTAGAAAAAAATAATGAATTTAATTCCCATTACTATCCCATGAATGAATTCCCTCTTTACTCGGTCATTGTTTGCTTTCGTCAGTTTAGTGTTTTTTTCGTGTGCTCATTAGCTAAGCTGAATAGTCAATCAGAGCTATTTTTCTCATCAACAAGCTCCGCCGCCACTCAACATGCAGAATCGGCTGACTCGATCTGACTAAAGCGAACAGTAGGAACGTCCCGGAAAAAAATTCAACCAACTGGTGCTTTGAAACCCCCCCCCAACATTACCCAATCAACGACGAGTTTTTGAAACTGTATTGTTTGCAAGCCTTCAACCAGCTGTCGTTTAGGCTACAGACAGGCACAAGTACCGCAACCTGGTAACAAGTACACTGATTGGAGAGGCTTGTGTTGCGGAATAAATGTTTAATTGAAGCAATTTTCTGTAAGGTCTTATTAAATCAACTGTTGAGAGGAAGGGGGCAAAAAAAGAAAGAAAAATTTTTCATTAAAAAAAATCAATAAATAAAAAAGAAATCGGTATCACATATCCATCGGTTGCACAGTCAAATTTTATGCTGATGTGAATCAGTGAATCTTACCATCCCTACTGCACATGTTCAAACTTTTAGCAACTGAAAATATGTTATTATATATTAAATTAAAATGTACCATTATAGCTACAGAATCACCTAAAAATAAACATACAGTTTTTATTGCAACTGCCAACAAGCAGTTCCTGACTACATAGAAGATTAACATTAAACACCGTCCTGTATCTCTTATTAAACCTGAAATGGTGGAAATTCTTTTCCACAAATAAGAGACGGAATATAACACGGGTCTCTAAAAATGAACAAGTAATTTGTTTTATTCTTTTTAGAAAATGTATTTTTAATCGCTGAAATTACATAAAAGAAAATCGGTGAAAACTAAACCCATTTAGTGCATTTAATTGCCGTATTACATCAAAATACAAATACTGTGCGTTCAAAAATTCCCTCCACAGTGGCTGCGTAAAGTAAGTTATGGGAAACTATTCGTTTAATAAAACTCAATTATTCACACATTTCTGTATCTGTTTATTAAATCTCACACAGTATTTCGGAAAAGCTGCTTTTAAAAATGCGCTCCACTTCCTGCTCTACATGGCCACTTTTTGAACGCACTGCATATAAATAAAAATATAAAAATCGATTTCAATTCACTTTAAAAACAGTAACCACAGCGAAGGGTTTTCTTTATGTTTTAGTTTGAAATGAACCAAAACTTTTTGATGTTTACTTTGGTCTAAATCCTCCATTTTGCATTCTTCTGTGTTTACTTGTCCAGAGCGCTCTATAGCTTGGCAGGCGGGTGCGTCAGTAATAATTGGTCCATGGGAAACACAGTGCTCCGTGTTTTGTTAAATGGACTAAACGAAGCATCGAAGGCAAATTAATTTGCCTAAAGGAATTTTTGTAATCAAATTACTTGAAATCGTTACAGCCCTAATACAAATATTTTCACTCTTGAACAAATGGTATCAATTAACTTGTAATTGTGATAGTTATGAGGAGCCAAAAGCTGTTTTTTGATTGGTTTGTTTGTTTCTTTTATTACCATATACAGTAATCCCCTGCTTTCCCACGGTTCGAATCTCGCGCCCCGGTTTATCACGGAATCGCATTTGGCGGATAGCACGATAGACCAAAAAACTTCTAGGGAATCGTTTTTATGGAGTTTTTTGTTGAAATAATGATATTTATTAATACAAATATTATTCATTATAAAATAAAGTAAAATGTTAATACAGTACAGTATACATAAAATAGCATTTTTCGGGTGGCGTCCGTTTATCGGGGGCAGTTTTGGGACATAGGTTTTATCATTCACCAATTAAAAGCTTCGCTTTAAATCACCAAATAAATCTTCAGGAGTGGCATGTCCACCATCTGGCCAAAGGCTTCAAATGACAAAGTTTTGAGCCGACTCATCTCAGCAGGCTCATTCTACTTGCACAAAGTGTGACTGTGCTGAAGAAAAGCCTTCCATTTCGAACGAAACAGCTTCCAATATTAGCATAAATAATAGGGTGCAAGTCCTCATTCGACTTCATTATCTGACTACCACACAAAGTGAATTGTGTTATAAAATTAATTAATACATATATTCACTATATTACATCTAAAGGATAAAAACTGGTGTACCTGTTGTGCTGTAGTGGCATTTATTTTTACTACCATTGGATGAGTCCTCGTTACCTTTTAGAGAAGGTTCACTTCAAATCTGCACAAACCTCCTTTGACTGACCAATTATATCTTACAATGGGAACATTTCTATCATGATGGGAGTGGTCTCTTCCAAAATAACCCCATGTACATCATATGCTGTCAGACCAGAGACTAGCCATAAGGACAGGAAACTCCCCTGTTCTGTCCTTTAACCAATCATAAAGCTGAAATCGCATGTTCCGCTGTAATTGCTGCTTGAAAACACTCTTGATTTGTGATTCTAGCAAGTTCAGAAATCTAGCTAGAAACAGCCAACATCCTGACTAACGTTGGTTCTCAAACCAAGAACAGTCCCAGCTCTGCTTTGTGTGGAGGTAAGGGGTTGTCAATCAAATTAGAACACCAAAGCAGCTCTTTAATCAGAATCATTGGATTCATCTTGTTTAACATTTTACTTAAGTGACTACATGCTTTATTTCATTTTGATCACCAAGAATCACCATCCCTCAAAGTTCCAAAAAAAAAAGAAAAACATTATTAGCATCTTATCCTCACTGTGTTGGTTAGTTTCATCTCGAATCCAACTACAGCTTCTACAGCACACATTTTTACACTATTAGCACCATGCAGCACTTGTGTTACTGTAGCAGAACCAGCCAGTTGAGAATGGTGTCCTCTGAATAAGCCCTTGTCAACATTAAGCTAAAGCGCATTCAATGGCCTTCGTTTTTCTCTTAACCAAGTAAATGAATGAAACCCTTGGAAGGAGGAGGACGTACTCTGGTGGGGTTTTTTGCTTCTTTTCATGTAAATTAGGTGCGAGGCTCTGAAAAGCTTAAAATGAACATTGGCAGAGACTCTTGTTCAACAGTCTTTTCCTCTCAGAGATGCTCGCCAAAGAGCTGAAGTGTGGGAAAATGAGGCGTTCATGCTACACAGCTTAAACCTCAGCAGTTAAAAAAAAAAAAAAAAAAAACACTGTAAAATTGCCCATTGTAGTAGTAACAAAGCAGAAAGGTGTCTTGTGCAGTTTCTTCACAGTAATTAGAAAGGGATACTGAGGGATAAGAAATGTATTTGTTAATGCACCTTTTTGTCCTGATTTCTCTTCTCATAGCTTTAAGTCTCAACTAGCTTGAAACACGTAGAGCCTCCGAGTCATGATTTCTGACCCTGTAGTAGGCCTGGTTCATAACCTAAATTAACCATGCGAGAGATCAGAGAAGAATATTCAAATGCCCAGCATGATAATTCAATAACCCACTCTTTCCATCCGTGGCAAGCTGAAAAGCATTTTGTCTCTCCTCACGAACCCACTGAACTTCCACTCATTATTCTGTATACAGCACAGGTACCCAAACATTTTTCTATGAAGTGCCAAAAATAAAACCTGATTCAGGGCGTGGTACAAAAATAAAAGTTGCATTTTATGTAACCTTATACAGTCAGACCCCAACCTACGACCATTTGACTTGCGACATTTCAGAGATTCGACGATCACCTCCAAAAAAATAAAAAACAATAAGTAATAAAAAAAAAATAAATAAATAAAAAAATAAAAAAAAAATAAAAATAAAAAAAATTATATATATATATATATATATATATATATATATATATATATATACACACACACACATACATACACACACACACACACAATATGTAGTGTGTGTATGTATATATATATATATATATATATATATATATATATATATATATATATATATATATATATATATATATATATATATATATATATATATACACACATATACATATATATATATATACACACATATACATACACACACACACATATACATACATACACACACACACACACAATCCTATTTATTATTTACTTTGTGTACTATGTAAAAATTTAATTTAAATGTGTTTACAGTGCCTCTTTATGTCTGCGTTGGAACTCATCATAGTCAATCTTCTTGACTTACAACCGGTTTTTCTGTCTCTATGTCATAAGTTGGGGTCTACCTGTATTAAACCTAAATCAGCCATTGCTCCTCTCATTTATTTCATAATATTGAAACAAACAGAAATATATTACTCTGTAATTTGTTTATCGACCTAATCATTTCCAAAGTTCTATTTCAATGAAACTTATAGTACAATGAGAAAGAATTCAATGTATTGCACAATAGAATTTAGTGCCTACTACAGTTATTTAGTGAACTGTAATTAGAGACATGCAGGTCCTTATTTTTCAAAAGGTTTTTCCAAATGGCATTTCCCCCTTTTCTCCCTCTTCTCAAAATAAGCCAAATCAAAAGTCACCACCAGCTTTTTTTCCCCCCCTGCAGACCCAAGTTTTGGTATTACTGCTATAGATGCTTGTGTTTGGAAGTTATCAATGCCTGCATGCAAACATTGAAACCTGTCTGGTAGAGATGATGTGCATCCAGTGCACATTATCAATCCTACAAATGTACAAAAGGTATGAGGTGTGGGTTTGTGTTTGCAGAGTCACAAATAAAGTAAAAGAAAAAAAAAAGAAAAAAGGAAAAGCCTTGAACATCAACAAATCAGAAACAAATTAAATTCTTTCACAGAGAAATGAATGATATTTAAAGAAGTGAGAGGGTGAGACATACAGCATTTAATCAGAACCTGAGAACGGAAGAAATAAATGAAAAATGGCAACACAATTGGTGTCTTTTTTTTATTTTAAGTATAAATGCCTTTATCACATCATGTGCGCTATATGTACTAGTGTGCGGATTCCTAAAGTGTCGTGCATGCCCCAGCACGATGAAAACAGGGTATATTGTTCCACAGTATGCATGTGCACATAAGTATAGGATGACAAAGATGGACAAAGATGTCTATACGTACAAGCTCAAATGAAGTGTCTGTATTTCCCAAGTATCAGTAACCAAAACACACAAATGTTTTGAGCAGTGAAATCGTTTCATTTCAGAAATCCTTAAAAAGAACGCTGTGGAATACACGATCAGGCAAAGGTTTTAAAAAGCACGGCTTAAAATAGAGCATGAAAGACAATCTGTAATTTCCTCTGGTCCGAGTCCATTATGAGCTTTCAAAACTTTTTCCGGTGCAGGCAGAAAGCCTGGGATCTTGCAAGCCAGTTATGGATCATCTCTTGTGTTTGCTCAAAGAGCCAAAAAGCAAAAAGAGATGTGACAAAGGGTGGGGAGGTTTTTTGCTTTCTGATAGAAGACATTTATATTGTTTGAGCAGACGGATATTTTACCTGTTTGGAAGGAGTCTATAGTCTTAAAGTAAGCAGGAAAACAAATGCCCTGATGGGTCAGGTTCACATCAGGTCACATTGTATTTGATTAGTTTAGCAGTTAGCTCTGTGTACAGGTCGGTGCCTCGCTGTTAGTTTTACTGTGTTGTTACACCCAGTGTTGTTTTATGTAATGTGTATAGTTTTGTGTAATAATGCATTGATTTCTGGTCCTGAAGGGACATTGTGTACATGGCTGAAAAGACAAAGCCATTTAACTTAACTATTACTCACATTTTGTTTACATTTTTTGCTACTGTTCACTTTGTCTCTTTACAACAGGTTTACTGGTGGAGCTATTTTGTTTTTTGTGCATTTGTCTTGCACCGTCCTGTGTTGCCTTTGCACCGTCCTGTGTTGCCTTTGCACCGTCCTGTGTTGCCTTTGCACCGTCCTGTGTTGCCTTTGCACCGTCCTGTGTTGCCTTTGCACCGTCCTGTGTTGCCTTTGCACCGTCCTGTGTTGCCTTTGCACCGTCCTGTGTTGCCTTTGCACCGTCCTGTGTTGCCTTTGCACCGTCCTGTGTTGCCTTTGCACCGTCCTGTGTTGCCTTTGCACCGTCCTGTGTTGCCTTACCACTGTTTGCACCAGGTTGCACACGATGCACTTTATGTGGCGAGGACACTCATTAGTCCTTACCCCTGTGTTTTCTGTGATTGTTGTATGTAGCACCAGGGTTCAGGAGGAACGTTGTTTCATTTCACTGTGTACTGCGTCAGCTATATATAGTTGAAATGACAATAAAAGCATCTTGGCTTGACTTGAATAACTAGGATACAGGAACTGTGTATTTTTTCATCAGTTGATGAATAATGCATTATTGATTAACACTGCAGGTTCATGCAGGTTAAAAACATTTTAGCAGCACTTTCAGGAAACTTCTGCTGGTGTGGAATAAAAATAATAATCACCTGGACACTGTCCCAAGTCCAGACCGTTGTGTGGAACTGCTGTTTGGGGGTGTAGTTGATTGTGTTTAGTTTTGCTGCTCAGCTTTCCATTACCTCGTGCATTTACCCAGGGCCAGATTGACGCTGTATCCCAAACACAGCCGTGTAGCAGCTCTAGTGCACTTAGTACGCTGGAAAGCCATTATCCCACATTCGATTAAGTGCACTCAGACAGGAAGCCAGGATCGATTTGGCATTCATCCCTGTATAGAACAACTAACTTTCGGGAAAGGGGATTTTACACTTCCACAAAGCGATTCAATATCCTCTCACTTAGTTTACACATACATAATCTCGCAAATGCACTTAAATGCAAAGATTCGGCTGTGATCGTACTTTGTTGTTTCGTATCTTAGAGCTATTAAAGGCATCATTAAATCTTCTTACCTGCACAAACATTCGTCCACTTCACCAACTTGCTCGACTCTTAACGCCCCGGACTGAGATTATCCATTAAAACCATAATGCTGGCTCACAAACAAGCCGGATCGCCCTGAAGTTCAGGCACCAACTCACTTCTTGGGTTCCGAACCAAACTTTTCCCTTTCTTTTGTGTCTGAATTCTCCTCCTTTATCAGCGTTTAGTCCGAGTGTTACGCCATGTTGTGAAGCAGGAGGCTAATCGTGCGCATGCGCACTGGCACGCCGCGGCGAATTTAAACCTGCCATCTAGCGGTGAGCAAAAGGAATTGACAACATTCCAGCCATCCTCTTTCATTCCTGTGTTTCAGATTCCTTCTGGTTCCAGTGATCATTACATCCTGTTCCATTTTATTCCCGTATGTTCCATCTTATCCTCTTTCTCTTCAATTAAATTTTCATTTTTACATTTCAAAATGTAACGCCCCGGACTGAGATTTTCCATTAAAGCCATGATGCTGGCTCACAAACATCATCACTGGGAACAGCCATTATACAGACCTTCCAATCAGTAACCCAGAGCTACCACCGCCCAAAGGTTTTTGTAGATCCCAGTTTATCAGAGCAAAGGGCCAACCAACCCTGGAGCAGATTGGGTTAAGTGCTTTGTTTAAAGACCCGACAGTCGCAGCTTGGCAGTGCTGGGGCTCGAACCCCTACCCTTATGATCAGTAATCCTAATCATAACTGACCTGTTGTCTCTCTAAAATAGATTGTATAAGGAACCTTGAGGAACCAGACTCAGAAGGGAATCCATCCTCATTCGGGTGGCACCGAATGTCCATTAATTATTGTTCCATCATGGTTGAGGTGTGCTATTCAGTGAATTGTTCATGATGGACGTTTAAATGCACAACTGTTCATGCCAATGCCTTTTCACTCTCATACTGCATTGTATTCAGCTTTATTCCATTTCTTATTTTTCAGTCTCGTTGCATGTTAATCAGTGTTTATTAAGTTTTATTATCTATTTAGGTCGTATTTTCTCTTATTCCATCTCAGGCTTTCTTGCCCGATGTTCATTTATGTTCATAACATTTCTTCATTCCATGAGGATAATAGTTTTCCTCTGAGGTATGTTCGTGCAAAATTAAAAGCCTGTTTGTTTGTATGGGTTTTTTTGGCACATTACCATCAAATTATAAAATCTGAAAGACTGATGTTTTGCTCAGTTGAAATTGTATTTAAGTAACAGGAGAGTAATTTGTATGCATCCTGATTTCTGTAAAGCTTCTAACTGAGATATGAAATAAATTGAACTGCAGTTGATTGAAGTGCAGTAACTAAATCCATTCATTTTCTATACAGATTTTTCTACAAAGGGTTACAGGGGAGATCTGGATCCAGTCCCAGGGAACTCAGGACACAGAAGCTTGGATGGGGTGCCAATCCCATCTCAGTGCACATTCACAACACTCACTCTCTCTCTATCACACACACACACACACACACACACACACACACACACACACACACACACACACACACAAAACAGACAATTTGCAAATGCCAATCAGCCATGTCAATACCAAACATGTCTTTAGACTGGGAGAGAAATCCGGAGTATCGGGTGGAAACCCCCAAGGCAGAGGGAGAACATGAGGGTGAGGTTCAAAACCCACAACCCTGGAGATGCAATGGTGGTGCAATGCAAACATCCTAACCACAGTTTATTTGATGTTCTAGTCTGTATAAACTGAAAGTTTTGTTAGTCAAAAGTTGAAAGAAACTTCCACCGTAAAGTATTTACAAACTGAACACTAAAACACTATAACTGTGATGCGTAATCAAATTACTATTTAGCATTCAAACACTTTTGTCAAATGATGCATCTGGGGGGGTTTTTGGTTGTAAACATAACTGTTTGTCTGGGAGAAATGTTTCACTAGTGTGCTTGTGTCGTTCATCAGAAGTATGCACTGGTTGGTTTCGTACATTTCTAAGTGTGGCTCAGGTGAGCAAATAAATATTTGTATACTACCGTAGAACATGATCCAAATAAATTGGTGTTTAAAATATATTGAAGGTAATCTACTGCTCTAGGTTTATAAAGGATGAAAAATGACTTAATTCATTTTTTTTTTATTATTTAAATGGGGACCTATTTAAATAAATGCAGTTCATTTACTTTTGCATGAACTTCGTTTGGGCTGTTTTTTGGGGGGCTATATTATTGTTTGTTTGTTTGTTTGTTTGTTGGCACCTAGTACTTACTTAAATGCCATTCATTTCTCTGACAAAGATTTTTATCCTTTGCTGATTTGTTGATATTTTCAGGCTTTTCTTTTTTTTTTTTTTACTTCTTTGCTGTTTCTCGAGGTTTTCGTTTGAAAAACGAAGTAAAGTCATCATTGGCCTGGTTTATACTTCATTTGTGATTCTGCAAGCACAAATACACACCTTGTACTTTCTGTGCATCTGTAGGATTGAGAGTGATGTGCACTGGATGCACGTCTAAAACAAAGCATCTCCACCAGATATATGCATAATGAGACACCGCCTTTCATCTGTTGGTGATGTCGCATCACACATGTGCAGGCACTTATAAGTTGCACACAAAACAGTGTCTCTTTTTAATAAAGATGCCAAAACAAGGACATGCAGGTCAGAATGAGCCTGTGGTCATTTTTAATTTGGCCCACCATGCCATATATGTAAAGTGGGAAATGAAATGAAATAAAAAATGAAATGTAGAGAATATTAATGAATTGGACTTGTTTTATTTCATGTACATGTACATACTTTAAGGTGCAGGTAAAGCATGCTTTGTGTCACACAACAAACTGCTAATTAGGGAGAAATCAAGACTTTTGCACCTGACAAGAGGAAATTGCTGTAAAAATATAATCATATTTTATGAACATTTGCCATTATTATGAAACAAAACATTCTTCGACTTTCTCAAAGGATGGCTGGAGGATACATTTACTTTCATGCAACATTTACTTTCAGCCTATGCCCCTTAATCAGGTTTGATTTTTGGATCTTTATAGGAAAAATTTGGGCCCCTCTGCTTTATACTTAAGTCCTTTTTTTTGTCTATAAGAATTCAACCTGTTTTGAAATCAGAATCCGAATCACCTTTATTGCAAAATATCATGTGTTACATGTCCCAGGAATTTGTCGGGGAAGAGATAGATCAGAACCTTCTCACTTCTGGACTTTGGAAAATGTAGGTTCAAATCCCAGCACCATAAAAATTCCACTGCTGGGCCCCTGTGCGAGGCTCTTAATCTTAAACTGCTCAGTTGCATTAATGAAATCATTGTAAGTCGCTCTGGATAAGAGCATCTGCCAAATGCTGTAAATGTAATAATGTGTGCTATAAAATATTTAAAAAAAATCTATAAAAACTAGGGGGATATAAAGTAATAAATAAAGGCATTGACAGTACAGTTAGTACAGGGTATGTAAAAGTGAAGCAGCGCAAATTAAAATATTTTCCAAATAAATCCAAAGGTGCAGAAAATAATAGTCCGGCAGATGGCAGCAAAGATGTGCTTCTTTTATTTCACCGCACCTTCTGTCCGATCAGCATGAATGAGGGCGGAGACCCAGAACAATTGCATTAGACTAAAAGCCTGAATCTCAAACAATTCTACTTTAAATAGATGTACAAGTGCACTAGGTAGGGCGTAAACAGCTATTCATATCATCCTCTATAGAGCGTGGTGGTGTAGTGATTCTTGAGCGGTTTGGAATTCGGCAGCGGTCGGGGAAGCTCCTTGGCAACGGGGCGCTGGAAAGGTTTACGGTCCGTTCACTTGCCTTCAAGTCGGCGCGGAGCATTTATCGTGGGGATCTATTTTATTATAAAAATAGACCGAGTAAAAATTAGTAGTAATAATAATAATAATAAAAATAATAATTAAAATGAGGAAATTGTAATACGGAATTACTTTTGGGACTCAATAGCTGAATTTCACCTGAGCGCTCGCGCTCTCTCACACAGGGTCTCGTGAAGTGTTTGCGCGAGCGGTGGGAATAGAAAAGATGCTGAGGAAACGCGGATATTTCGTTTTTTTTACGATAAAAAGCTAAATGTAATACGACGTATTGTTTCAAACAATATTTATTCGGTTCTCTAGGCTATTCCTAACAAAAGAGTCGTGTGAACAAAGTAACTCAAGTCGGTTTATTTCTCTCCGGACTCGGAACCACTATGAGGAGCAGCTCAAAGACCAATTAAATATATATTTTAAAGAGGGGGAATAAATTGGAGTTTTTAGTGCAAATATGAGCTGTTTCTGCTCCACCCAAGAGGAATTCTACTGCGAGGTGTTGCTTCTGGATGAGACGAAGCTCATTTTGACCAGCCAGCATCAGGGCATTAAGGTAAGACACAATTCTATCAAGTGACCAGGTTTCCACCCTGACTGGATTCACTCTGCTGAAGGGGTGGACCGATTACTTGTGACCCAATATATCGCGATATAATGTCTATTATATGTCGATATGGCGATATATGACACTAAATATTTCTGTTGTCAGGCTCATGTTTTTTGGATGTGCTGCAAAAATATTGTCCATTTCACACTTCTTCGTGTTTTTTAATGTCTGTTTTAATTCATGAATTTGTCTGTTTATCTTCATTTGCTTTATCTTGGTTGAGTGGGCACTGTGTATGAGGCAGGAACACACCCTGATTGAATGGGATGCCAGGGCTTAGTGCGCACACACACACACACACACACACACACACACACACACACACACTCACACACATTTTGCCTTGGGACAAGTCAGCATAGCCGAACCACCTACATGCATTTGGGAGGTGGAGGAAACTAGAGAACCCTGGGCAAACCCACACTGAGACAAGGAGACCATTTAATGTTTAAAGCAGGTGCTGACCCAATCTCACAATCTAGGGATGTTATAGAAGAAATTAATTGAATATTAGGTTTGAAAACGACCTCTGGGTATAATAAGAACAAAATACAGTGATTTGCAAATCGCATCAACCCATATTTCATTCACAATAAAACATAGAAAACTGTTTGAACTGTGGAAATGTACAATTTCTGGAAAAAAATAAGGAAATTATGAATTTGTGTCAAAACACAGGACAGGAATATGTTTACCCTCTTCTTTTAACAAATACAAATATGATATATATGAAAAATGAATATGTCAGGTATTTGAGGAGAACAGTTGCTGGAGTTTTGGAAGAGGAACATTTTCCCATTCATGTCTGATACAGGATTTTAGCTGCTCAACAAACCTGGGTGTTCTTTGTGGGATTTTTTTGTTTCATGATGCGCCAGAAGTTCTCAATTGGTGAAAGGTCTGGAGTGCAGGCAGGCCAGTTCAGCACCTGGATTCTTCTACTACGAAACCATGCGGTTGTAATAGATGCAGTATGCGGTTAAGGATTGTTTTGCTGAAATATGCAAAGCCTTTTCTGAAAACTCCCATACCATCAGAGATGCAGGCTTTTGAACAGAGCCAAATGATGGTGACCTGATGGTCCCTCTCCTCTTTAGTCTGGAGGATGCAGCTTTCTTTTCCATGGTTTTAACTTATTACCGTAATTTCCGGACTATTAAGCGCACCCAAATATAAGCCGCACCCACTGAATTTGACAAAGATTTTTATTTTGAACATAAATACGCCGCACCTGTCTATAAGCCACAGGTGTCTACAGTGAAACTAATGAACTTTGCACAGGCTTTAACGAAAGACAGTGTCTGTTACACGGCTTGTATCTAAACAGTAGCCTGCCAAGAAAGTCATTGTTCACTGTCTTCCTCCTTTCTTTCACAACTATTTCTCTCGAGAGTTTTTCTTTTTACATCATCGTGCGTTTAAAAATCACCATCGGTGAAGCTTTTCTCCCGATGCCGTGCAGCTCAGAACACAGGTGAAGTGTGTTTTTTCATGCCCGGTTGTTTTCAGCGTGAGGAATGATTCGCATTTCCTGTAGACAGTGCGAGTGAGCAGCAGGTCAAACGTCAGAGGAACCTCATCCATATTTATGATGTGGTGCGGCCCGATTCAGTTGGAGCGCTATTTAATATAAAGAGTTTCAATGGTTCACCTGAACCCATTCGCCAATTTCATTGGTCTAATGTTATGGGGGTCGGTGTTTTGGCTTGAAGCTTGTGAAACCGGGAAAAACCCCGGGAAAAACTATAAATTAGCTGCTTCATTGTTTAAACCGCGGGGTTTAAAGCGTGGGAAAAAAGTAGCGGCTTATAGTCCGGAAAATACAGTATTATTTTTATTCGTCTGACCATAGAACAGTTTTCTATTTTGTTTCAGTCCATTTAAAATTGAGCTTTGGCCCAGAGCAGGCAGTGACATTTCTAGATCATGTTCACATATGGCTTCTTCTTTGCACGAGAGAGCTTTAACCTGCACAGTGAGGCAAACTGTGTTCACAGACAATGATTTTTGGAGGTGATGCAGTAATTTCCATCACAGAAGCATCCCTGTTTTAATGCAGTGCTGCCTGAGGGCCCAAAGATCATGGGAATTCAATACCGCCCTTTGAAGATTTCTTTAGTTTCCCGTGATCTCTGGGTAATATTATGTACTGTAGATGATGGGAATTTCAAAGTTTTCACAATTTTATGTTGAGGAACATTGTTTTAAAGTTGTTCCACAATTTGTAGACACTGCAGATTCTGCCTATTTACTTCTGACAGACTTTGCCTCTCTAAGATTCCCTTTTTATACCCAATCATGTTACTGATCTGCTGCTAATTAACATAATTAGATGGAAAATGTTTCCCCAGCATTTTTTTGCTAACACTTTTTTCTCTCTTTTTATCTCACTATTTTGAGACTTGTTACTGCCATCGAAATTAAAACAACTGAATATTTTTCTTTAAAATAGTACATTTCCTTAGTTTAAACATATGATATGTTTTCTAAGTTCCTTCAAAAATAAAATATGGGTTAATGAGATTTGCAAATCATCGCATTCAGATTTGATTCATATTTTACATTTTTTAGGAATTGTGGTTGTATATACACTAGACTTTCATTTTAACATTCTATTTTTTATAGTTTAATAGTTGAAAACAATTATGTAAAAATGTAATTTAAAATAAATAATGTTTAGGTGCTTCCAGTTAGTTTTGTACTTATCTAAAAAAGAAAATAATTAACTAAATGAAATTTAAGTGAATTGTGACATAACCTATATAATATAATCATGATTATTATTATTGTTGTTAATAATAATAATAACAATAATATTGTTATTATTATTATTACTATAGTTATTTCTATTATTGCCATCATTATATTACTATTCCATAGTGTTATATGGTAATGTCTGTTCAGAGGAGGGGAAATGTTGGTGTGCCAGTCATGTGGGTGCCAATCTTTTTGCAGAACAGTGGTTTAAATATAAAAAAAATGCAGCTTAAGAATATTTCAGTGTAATTTATTTTATTGATTTATTTTATGGATTTTTCTACAAAAAAAAAAAAAAAAAAAAAAAAAAGATCTTAAGATTCGGTGACTGTACACACATTCTTTACTCTCTTACAAATCTGCCACTCAATCTCTCCTGGTCTGGTCTCAGTCCCTGTTTTTTTTTCTCTCCAATTATTGGTGTTAAATTTAATACTTTTTTTGCTTGTTTACCCATTTCCTGTTTAATATCCTAGTGCATTTCAACCCCGCTGTGTTTGGCTGTGGTTGTAATGCAATTGCACATTTCCATAAAGCCTGTTCTCTGTCGATTTATAAATTCCACGGCCTACACATTCACCTATTATTCATTCATCCACCCTGCCTGTTCATTCCTTAGGGCATGCAGTAGTTATTTATTAAACCTGAAATATATTATATATTGACCAAAATGAAATAGAAAATGTTACCAGGTTATTTATGGTACAGAGCAGAGTACAGCTGAAGTGTGCTTACGTTCTCTTTTTAGCATTTACATGCTTAACTGTAAACTGTGGAAAAGCTCTTCATCTTCTTTTGTTTGTCGAGCAGCTCATTAGTTCACGATTTGCTCATTGACAGCAAGGAATTAAACATTTTCAGGTGATGCTGTTATTGGAAAATGATCAAGGACCAAAGTTGATTCATGCCCTTTAACAGCTTAGTGTTTAATTCCTCAAATGATCATACTATTTATCCACTTATAGTTGCATTGAATGTTGTAGAATGTCCATGAAATAAGTCGTCATGGCTGTACACATACCTTCTCTGACCTGCATGTTTTTTTCTCCTTTATAAAATAAGAAAATGACCACTTGCTACAGAGAAACCCACAAAGCCTCCTGCCCTGATCAAAACTTTATTTCTGACTGTACTACTGGTGACTTCCTCCTTAGTTACAGAAATATATTTATTAATGAAGATAGATTTATACATTATTATGAAAATATATAGATTTGTGCATTAATAACTGTTGTAGGTACATCACCTATTACTATTTTATAAATTTCCACAATTTTACACCACTACAGTACCACATGTACTAACAGAACAGGCAGATAATAAGAAATTATCTATTAGTAGTAGTATAAGTTTCTCTTCTTCTTCTTCTTCTTCTTCTTCTTCTTCTTATTACTATTATTATTATTATTATTATTATTATCATTATTAATAATATAATTATTATAATTATAATACAGTTTCTTAATATTCAGAGTTCAGCATTACATGTACATCCCTAAGGATCAAGGTGGATTTGTGTTTTAATAATATTTTTAAAGTACCTCATCTCCTCTGGTGCCCGTTTAATTATTGCTTTGGGCAGCAATTTTTAAAATGTGTGGGACACACACACACACACACACACACACACACACACACACACACACACACACACACACACACACACACACACACACATAAACAGGTGACAAATAAAAGAAGTAAAAAAAAAAAAGTAACAGAAAACCCTGTGAAGGTTTTGGTCCAAAAGAACCTGTTATAACATCTTTACATTCTTTGGTACATGGTGGCATCAATTCTACAAGCCAAAACATTTATTTTTTAACATGTTAATATTCTGATGATGATGTTGGACAGAGCACCCTAACATGTTGCTCCAGAATTTGATAGCTTGAGAATTTGATATCTACAATATTGCATAATCTTTAAACCATTTAGTGAACTTTCTTGCACTGTGAACGAGGTGGGAGGGAGTCATCCTGGAAGAGGTCACATCACTTTATAAATGTTTCTTTCTGGAAAGAAGGTGATCAGGGCAAGCAGGAAACTTTGTTTTGTTTGTCAGAGACTCTTAGCTGTAAGGGAGCAAGTGATTATAAACTTTAATTTATAAAATAAATGTCCACCTGAGCTAAACATTTGCAATTTTGCTCAGTACAGCCACAGCAAAGGAAAACAAGCTCTTTATCCCCACAGTGTGCTCTGCATAATTGACAAGATAGTAAATAATTAAAGATCAGGTCATCCAGATCATAAATCCAGATAGTAAATAATCTAGGTAGTTAGTGGATACTTGCTAGTTTTGGTATATGGATTGTTATGGCTACACTGTGCATATTATGTGCATATTTTTGATATAATGAAACACAAAAAAACACTAATGAGGCACTCTAGTGTGTAGAGGCTGTTGTGTATTAAAACCTCAAGAGATCAGACCTTTCAAAAATTAACTCTTGACCTATAACTGGACTGTTAGTATTCTTTGCCACATGATTTGCTCTACTGGGAAACAGCATTCATGAGCAGATGTGCAGGTGTTTCTGTTAAAAGTGGTAAGTGGGGGGTGTATGTTCTTTCCCCTTTAGGACCCAGTTCTCAAACAGTTGTTAATTACGAAGGTTTTCGTATCAGCAAACTCACTGATATGCATCAACACGAATGTTGCTTCTTATCAGTAACCCGTGAATGAACTGTGTTTTCTCACTGTGGTCTCTGGATCTGTAAAAGCTTTTCTCACATCGTCATGGTGTCCCCTCTCCGTTGTTAGGTACACACTCGCTCATTCACACACACACACTCACATGCGCACTCTGCACAAAGAGTCCATTGAGTTTGCCTACAGGGTGTGTGGGATTTAATGCGTGAAACGGAGCAGCTCACATGTTTCACTGCCACAAAAGAAAGACCAGCAAGGAGCAGTTTGTTTTCTTAGGCCTGCGTTCACCCCGGCCTCTTGACATTTGGTAATATTTTAGTCATTTTAGCTTTATGACCCAGACTCAAGGTGACTCCTGGGTGTGACTTAAATCATCTTTGGTTTGTCCTAAACAATGGTAAGTGAAAAAAGTAATATCTGCATTACATGCCCCAAGTCTAAAAGGTCCTGTGTCCAGAAAGGAAGCCAATCCAGTTTCCTGTCATAATGAATCACTGTGTGGTTTATTGACCTTTTATAGCTTAGATCAAAGCATTAGACATATGGATGACAATTAATGCGCAACAGTACTAAAAGCATCAACGGATTCGTTGCCACTACAGGGAGCAGGTTGGTGAAGCGCAGTATTTTATTTGGGAGTGTGCCTGGTGGCCGACACTCATTACCCTAACACAATAGACGAGGAATCCGTCTGTGCACGTGATGAGACGGAACAGATTTGCGTCAACTGGACCGAAAGTGGACTAATCTAATTGCTTGGATCACAGGACTTTAATGGCATGTATAATGAGATTTCAAATAGGACTCCTGTCTCTCTGCTACTACAGCAGCTCCGTTTCACACGCTGCCATATGGTCAGTATTTTCTGGAAAGTCATCCTGCATAGGTGCCAATAAGCTACTTAGTAGTGCTTTTCATGTTCCAGTAATATAGTAAGTTATCAGTGTGCAGCTATATCAGTTAGCAGTAGATGCTTTTCAGCATGTGCAGCATACTATCATCTCAATTCTCATTTTATGCATCGTTTTATTTTTTATTTACTTGCAACAGCGAAATGTAAACTTCAAACACACTTTCTATCTGTTTGCACAGGCATGTACCCACATAGCCATGTGTACAATAGAACCCCAGAACAAAGACACACATGATGTTTTCTCCATGTCTCCCAGTATACTGTAGCTTTTTATTTTTTTTAATCAAGCTGTGTTGTAATTACAGCCGTCTCCATCCCCCACATATCTTCTGACAACAAACACGGTGCAAACAAAAATACATAAGTAGAAAGCCATCTGCTGAACGGATTGCAGGAACAGTGCTAGTCATTTGCAATCTCCATAAAGACAATAGGGACTACAGGCATCGCCATTGCGCTGTTCTACTATGGCAAAAACGCACCAGTACGATATTCGCCAAAATGTAATAATGTAACAGTGGTTTCTGGGGGGTACAGCGGCAGCACATCAACTGCGACTACTGTTTTTGTGGAATAACCTTGTGTTATGTGCTGAATCTATTTGATTTTGTGCCTGTGCTGTAGGTTTTCATCCTGCTGACATAAATCCATTCGCAAATGCATCAGGGATGCACCTGACTGACTTTGGATTTCCTGAGTCATTCCTACATTATTTTGAGATTAATAATAAAGAGAGTCAGAGAAAGAGAGAGATCCAGAAAAAAAAAGAGAGAGAGAGAGAGAGAGAGAGAGAGAGAGAGAAAGAGAGAGAGAGACAGAGAGAGAGAGAGAGAGAGAGAGAGAGAGAGAGAGAGAGAGAAAGCCACCGAATGTTACTGTCTACATCCTAGGTTTTATATTTATTCATGGGACATAATGTCAAACAATGCTAATATTGCAGGAAGTATGGAGCACATGCAGTGATTTCTGTTTCGCAAAGTGTGTGTGTGTGTGTGTGTGTGTGTGTGTGTGTGTGTGTGTGTGTGTGTGTGTGTGATTTAGTGCCCCGGGTTTATGGCCCAGCCAGAGACAGGCACAGGCATTCTCCAGGCCTGCACTTAAAAAATAAAAGATCTTATCCAACTCCCCTGCCAGGAAATATACATCATCCCTTCTCACCCACTCAATTCTTTAGCAACATCCATATTAAAATCCAGAAGGTGAAACTAATGAAAGTGATTGTCACATCACTCAGCATGCTGCTTTTTAATCCTGTCCCACCCCATTCTCATGACATGTAGTCTTACAGCTCAGAGCTGTCATTCCAGACAATTAAGGTCAAACCAGGAAGCACGGAGGCTGGGCAGAAGGGTGGAAAACAAAAGAATCTTTCCCCTTAAAAAAAACATTGATGCATTGCGAAGCCTGGTTTGTGCTTCTATCCAAACATGCTGGAAACCTTTTAGGGGAGTTCAGAATTTTATTCCTAGTGAAGTAAATACATTATGTTTTCAGTTTTTAAGGAAATGACACGATGTAGGCTAGTACATGAGAAATCAACAGCAATGCGGTAGACGGCATAATAGCAATCTAAGAATGATCATAAAACAAATACTGGAAATACAAACTAAAAAAGGTCTGACTACATGCAAAAGATAAGCATAAAAGCTAATGTGAATAAGAGCCCACAGTTTAAATACTCTAGAGACAAAAAAATCTCTGACCTGCATTTTTTTACGTGTTCTATTAAAATGCACGTTTGTTTATTGATCTACACAAAGACCACTTAATGAGCTGTATGATAATGTGATGCCATGTTAATCTTCGCAATAACTGCATATAAAAGACCATCACACCCACTTATTAGAGATGCAGAGATTGTGCTGACTAACAGGCGTTTGCAAGCAAGGCATTAATTAAATGGGCTGCTGTGTGAATATACAAGCAAGACGATTTAAAAGGCTGTCAGACTAATCTCTGCATTGCTGAGTTTTCTTAGATCTCGCTTTGGACATTAACGCATTAACGCAGATAGCACTGTTTATATTAGCATCCTTACAGCATGCTCCCATGTGTTATTACTAATAAAGAGTTTCTTCTTCTTCTTCTTCTGCTTCTTCTTCTTCTTCCTCCTTCGGCTGCTCCACTTAGGGATCGCCACCGCGGATCATTCGTCTCCAACAGAGTTTCTCATGTTGGAAAATATAAATGTCAGCAACTCTGACTGGTACAAAGTGCTCACACTGGAGACTCCTCCCACAAACAAATGTCCCCTCATGGAAAACCGTATGCATTCAGAAGATATTGAAGAGTGTGTGTTGTGTGTGTTTTCAACAATATTCCTGTGTAATTTTCTTTTATTCATTTTATAATTCAGAAATGCTAAGCTTATTTTAAATGCATGCATCAGGTTATTTATAATGGCTTTCAATGTAGATTCTTGGTCAGCATTATTTAGAAACCATACCCAATTTCTAAACGAAATTTAAAAAGCACCATCGCCTGTCTGTCTGTTTCTCTCATGCAGTATCAAGCAGATTTTAAATCCGAATTATTCCTGAGGCGAAACACATTTTAAAGAAGAATAAAATTACACATGATATTCTAGTTAAATAAATAAATAAATAAATAAATAAATAAATAAAAGCAAAAATCCCAGTAGTTAGTCAGGTATGCTTTCCTTTTGCCAAAACACCTAATTCAGTCTCTCAACTAAACACTGAGGTTAATAAAGTGTGTTAAAACAGGTACAACCTAAAACTTGGCAAGCCTTTGCTTCCATAGAGAACACAACATGCCTGAAAGCACCCTATAAAAAAATCTTGGCTGATATGTGACTAAAGACATTTAATAGTTTGATATATTCAGTTATAACACACAGACTGTGGCATAATCAACACACTATATTTTTCTGTTTAGTGCTACAGTATGAATATTTGACTCTGTATCTGGATTTTGGTGCACACACACACACACACACACACACACACACACACACACACACACACATACAAGGGGTGCCTTTAAAGGGACTTTAGAGTTTATACAAATTACTCCACTGCTACATTTATACACTAATCCCAGTGTTTAACTAATGCCTGGAAAGATTCACCATAATAAGATTTGTCAGTACACCTGAACCATCCCACGACAGCTGTTCACCGTTCCCACAGAACGATTTGTCTCTTGTGCAATTTCAAGGCAAGTTATGCGTTGATTATCCTGGATCAGGTGTTCCAAGTGCCTGTGAATGTTCACAGGAATGACTACTGA
Organism: Silurus aristotelis; assembly: GCF_946808225.1. NCBI lineage: Eukaryota > Metazoa > Chordata > Actinopteri > Siluriformes > Siluridae > Silurus > Silurus aristotelis. The sequence goes on from NC_139591.1 coordinate 14,785,507, forward strand.
CAAACGTACGGCCATCTTTAAAACATTTATACCATTCAAATGTCTTCCTGCAGCTTCCCATTACCGTAGTGTGTTTGAAGTCTTCTGTAGATATCCGCAGGTTTTACACCTTTGTTTACAAGAAACTTTATCACACACGCTGTTCCATGCACCCACTAACGCTGTTGTCTGCCGTCTTGGGTCTCTGGACTGGCCCGCGACATGTGCGGTAATAGGACACACCAGCCACCTGTACCCTTAAGATTAAAAGTCTCGGTTTGACTTTGAACACCCCGCACCAATCAGATCGGTCAACATACAAACATGTTCACTTATCAAATCTGTAACACTGAGAAGGAAACTATAAATCACTTATTCATTAAGCTGGCAGGTTGTTACGCACAAAATACTTTATACTCACTTTGTAGATCAAATACCCAGAGGTCTAACATGACCTAGTACTGACCTTTAAAGTAAGTTAAATGCCACCTTATTTATATTTTTTTTGGTTTGTTTTTTATTATGTATGCTGGAGTTAATAAACCTCTTATTTTAGTTTGTACCCACCCATGTCATTTTCTAACAAATTTCATATGTTCTGTTACCCAAAATACATGCTAACAATACTCAAATTAATCCACCATGTCCGTGACCAGGGAGTAAATAAGCATGGATGAATTAACTCTTTTAACTCCTCATATCTGACAGTTCACACATGACCCTTTCTGGCAACTCGCACACCTCTGTTTATTCATGTGTTTGTCCAGAACACATTATCTTTGTTCTGGACAAACAGACTCTGAATAATATTCAGGTTACATAATAACATCTATTTGATTTGGCTTAATGTGTTTACTGAAGGCTTGATCATGTGCTAATGTTATCGTTTGGTGTGTGTGTGTGTGTGTGTGTGTGTGTGTGTGTGTGTGTGTGTGTGTGTGTGTGCTGATCTACAGGGAATTTTGCAGCTTTCACAGCCATTAATTGGAGACATGTGTGGGTGGCAGTCCACTTAGCAATTAAGTGCAAGTGTTTTTATATACAGGTTATAGTTCTTTTCTCCCTGTGGCTATGTTTAATGTGCACTCTGGCACGGGTGTTTTTGCTCTCCACTGTTTGTCTGTCCTTGACAGCAGTGTTTTTGGACTGCATTTATTTATTTATATTTGTATACAGGAATAAATCCCGAATGTTTATACTGTTTTTTATACAAATCAACTGCCAAGGTTGGACTGTTGATTGTAGGGCATCTGAATTGGGCTTTTTAAAGCATTTCAGCACGTAATTTGGTAACCTTGTAGATGGAGATGCCTCTGGATGGATTATTCATACATGTGGATGGTTTCTTTTGGTAACATCAATCATCATGGCCCACAGAAGCTTAAAAAGCAGTTATGCTATTGCATAGATTTTCCATTGATAGTTATTTAATTCCTATGAGCCCACTTTTGAATTTATCAATTTGATTGGTCAGAAGGTTTATTTTAAATATGTTATTATATTCATTTTAATTATATATTACCACAATTCCAAAAATGATTAGCAAATCCCATAAACCCATATTTAATCTAAAATTGCACATTACGTATACTTATATATTTACAATGTTTAAAGTGAGGAAATTATCCATTTTAAGGTCATTTTGAATTTGATGGCAACAAATTTTTTTTTTTTTGTTGTAAAAATACATTATTAATTAGGCTCATTAGCAGAAGGTAAGTAACATGATTGTTTATATCTGTGTTTCTCAAACATTTTGTAGCCTGGTGCTGCTTCAACAGAAAAATTATTTACTAAATGATGTGAACCAGTTTGTCTTAAAGATGCTTCACAACACTGATTGTAACTATAAATGGACAAAAAGTGTATTCATTATATAAAGTAAGAATTGTAATCATTGTAAAATCTCTGTGGTGTAAGAGACATGCATCACTAACACATGCATCACTTTTGTGTCAGACGATGTCACATTACCTCATTGTAGATTAATTTCCTCTAACAGCACGGCCCAGAGGGTTTTATTCCTTACTTACGGGGCGCAATTTTCCAGTCAATGTTCCCGAATATGGCGTGTGGAACATCTGCTGATGAGGATCTCACAATTTTCACACACACACAGCAAGGGTCATCAACACACCCCTGCAGCCAACAGCAGCAGATGGTCCAGTCCCCTCCTGTAATGACCTTGTTGCCATAGGGACAGAGGGGCATGTCATGGGAAGTTAAATGTTTTCAAGAACATTTTAAATGAATCTCTACCCTCTTGACACGCCCCCCCCCCCCCCCCCCCCACACACACACACACACAGCTTGTTAAATGCTCCCTAATTCCTGCTAGCCACAAAAACAAACACAATGACCAACCTTATCAGCTCTGTTTGTCATGTATCTTTTTTATCATGCTGCTCAAAAGATTTTTAAATAAAGTACACCATATAAAACAAGTGCTAATGCTCAGCTGACAAAGTGTGGCAAGTCGTGTAGTCGTGATGTGCTTTTGGTGCTTAGGATTTGCACACTGACTTGTTCTACTACACTGTACTTATTAACGTGCTTTCTTCAAGACTTCGAATTTGCTTGGACAACGATGGACAGAACTCCCAAAATCCACTTCCACACCCTTTCTCTCAGCTTACTAATCACACTCACCCGCCAATACTAAATCTGTACCAAATGGCATTCAGGTTGGTTCAAACCAGTACCATGTTGCAATTTCCAACTCACGTGCTTTAACATAAATCACATAATTGAGCAACGTGTCACTTCATGCTTGCGATGAGCAGTAGTAGAAAATTATTCTTCGGGCAATTTGTCATGAAATTGTTTTAAAAACGAGACAAATGCAGCAAGGAATTCAGTTTTGTCTATATAATTGAGCATTTACAGATCAATAACAGTCACTAGAAAAGGCATAACAGAAATGTTTAAATGAGGATAACTGGACAATTTACTGCAAGAGTTAAGATTAATTGTGGTGTGTTTGTGAGCTTTTGCTGTTTGTCCATTTTTTATAAAGTTACATTTTTACAAATACTCTAGGGAGATTTGCCATCTGTATACAAAAAGATTTTAGCGCTTTATCCTTAGGATGCGAATATGTTTAAGAAAAAGTACTACTTAACTGAGCAAGAAATATGACAGTAATGGTTCAGTTGATAATTACCTAATCATAGAAATGATTAGGTTTACACGTGGTGTATTCTACCACATAATGCCATCTGCTCATGCTCAGAGAGCTCACACTTGGCGTTAACAGAAGGAAGATCGTGGTAGTTAATTAATCCTCTTTGTGACTCTGGGACGTCATGCCACAGTCAGGATTACTGTTCACTTAGCTTTTGATTTTATCCTTTTTCAAGGATCAACACTTTCGCAAAATGTAGTCGTTCTCCTGGCCCGAAATCTCACTAATTTGTCTTATAGATCTTAGTAATTGACCAGTGATCCATCTTGGTCTGTAGAAGTCACTTCGATTTGGCACTCGAATTCAAAATAATTGGAAATAAATGGGACTTTAGTGGTGCTTACTTTAATTAAGTTTAAGTAATTAAGCATTTGAATGTCACATTTGCCTGAAATAAATTATTAAAACCAAATGTGAAATACAAATACAGACAATTTAATTGTCTATAAATTAAGTGTGTGTGTGTGTGTGTGTGTGTGTGTGTGTGTGTGTGTGTGTGTGTGTGTGTGTGTGTGTGTGTATATATATATATATATATATATATATATATATATATATATATATATATATATATATATATATATATATATATATATATATATTATATTTTGTTAAATAATTTATATATATCATTTTTTGGGTTGTTTGTTTATTTTTTGCCAAACACTTTTTTAGCCAAACGCACAAATGTAATGCCGATAGTTTAGCCAGGGTCAGGGTGGGGGGCAGACTGTGTTGCAGTAAGATTATTAATTAATTAAGAGATTTATTAGACTAATTTAAATATTTAATCTTGATTACGCAAACTACTTATTTAGAATGTGTTGCTTTTGATCAGAGATTTGGCACTATATATTGCTGTTTTACAATATACTAATAGCAGTAATGACAGTATTGATGATGGCAGTAAATTTACAACACTATAAAGTCCCACTAAGCTGCCCTGCCAGGCACAAATGCCCTCAAAACTACCCTCCTGAATGATGAGCTTTCTTAGAGAACTCTAATAGCTGTAGCGGCTGAGTTGTCCTATATGCAATAGTTTATAAAATGATTTTAATTTATTCATGTATCTAACAAGCTAAATAACTCACTGTACTCTAATACATTATATTCAACTCTTTTTTTACATGCCTGTCCACTCCTATGGTCTTTTTAATGAATTAGTTTCTCCATATTCTAAAAAATATTATTTTCCATTGGACTATTTTAATGAAAATGCATTTCTAATTCTGTTACAAACTAGAACAGCACAAAATCTCTTTTATTAAAAGAGAGTAGAAATGGAAAATAGCACGACTAAATACTCGGAAGCACATTCACATTACTCCACAATTATTCTCCGCCCAGTGTTGTTTTTGCAGCCCCACCCCATTTTGACCATCTGCATTGTCTTTATCAGGGAGCGAGATATGGCAGGAATGTAGGGAGCAGGTTGCCAGTGTCAGTCTGGATACTTACTTTCTAGCCAATGAAGTAGAAAGGACTCATTTTCAGCCGGAGCCCCTCTGGCCTTAGAGGCTTGAGTTACAAGACTGACAACAACTAGGGTTACAGCACTGCGCATCAGTGCTACTTCAGGGCCGCATGGCTGTTTTGGCTTTTGGTTTGGAGTCTTAGCCTCAGAGCTGGTATGTTTTGTAGACATGTAATCTGATACACTTTCCACACTTGCGTATGCAACCATTTCTGTGCTCCAGATTTGAGGGAAGTCCTTTCAAAGCTTGAATCTTGCAGGCAACAGTTGTAGTAAAGTACCAGACACTCTAGCCAACACTAAAATAGCTGAACCTGCAAGACCGGATTGCCACCGATGCCCTCAATGTCTTGAGTCATTACCTGATCACCTGGAGTTTACTGCTATGGGCTTTACTAAGTAATGCAAGCCAGAGTGACGCATTGTGTGGCACAGAGAAAGAGAGAGCGAGAGAAAGAGCGATCGAGCAGCATAAGAACAACCTCAGGGGCAGATACCAGTTACTGTTCAAGTTTCAGATGGTGTTATCGAAGCCAACATGTGTCATAAGTGGCTGCTATATAACAAACTAACAGCAGTATCACATGAAAAAGATGTCTTGCTATATGATATCACTGACACATATGACATATTTTAGAACAAGGCTTTTAGTAAAAGAGAAAATATTTGCGAGATTGCTTTCTTCAACATCGCTATTCGAATTCAGATGATGTATTTTAGTTGAGAGAGGGAAAAACAAGGGATATTTTTGAACAAGTATTTAATAAAATGTGGTAAATGTCTAAAAAAAGGTCTAAATTGCAAATGGCCAAAAACTGTATAAAATGAATGAATAGGGCGAGAGAGTCATGGCTGCATGAAGCATCACGCTCGAAACCTACCAGTAACGAATTATACATCCAGAACTGTTTCTGAAGACTTTTCAATTAAGCCATAAAAATCCCTCAAGAACAGCAAAAACAAATTCATCATAGTATATAACCTATACATTGTCCAAAGGATTTTTTGGGCCATTAAGCTTTCAGGCACATCACAGGTAATGATGACAGCTGTCTTTGTTCCTGCTGGGATTGGGAAGAGTGCCAAGTGCCTCTCTGTGTCATGTTCACACTACTGCTTTTTGCAGAGACTGAGAGTCAGACGGGTTGCAATGTTAGGGTTAAAAAAAGCTTTATGATATCGTGTGATTTAACTGGATAATTAGGCATACTATAGTGTAGCTAAAGAACACTGATAGCAGTTTAACTGGTCATAGGTGCAGCTGCTTACGCATTTCATCTGTCACATTTCTATTACACTACAACATCTGCATTTTCTTTTAAAGGCATTCTCTCATCCTATAAAAAAAAAAAAAAAGTAAATTTCATGCTGGCTACATTGTTGACTAAAAGGACTAAAAGGTGAACATAATGCAATTAAATATTTAGTCATTTGATTTGCTACTAAGTTTTCACCAAGGTTGATTAATAATGTAGCGAAACTAACCACCTGTGATTATTAGCAAACATCTATAGTATTGTTTGCTATTTTTTACAGAGGACCAAAAACAAATAGTAAGGAATGTGAAGCAAGAACACACAATTGATTTACCAATGTATTGCATCTAGCCAAACAAAGCACATGTCCAGCCGAAGTCTGAAAATGGAAAACTGAAATGAAATATCGATTGTTTGCACAAACATTTTAGTTAGCGCATGCTGTTTTAGACGTCCAGCCCACACACCCTGCCATCTTTACATCCTGTTTCATCATCCAGACAACTCTGGTTCTTTTGTTGATTTGCTCAATAGCTTAAGACTTCGCACGTCGCATTTATCATATGTGCGGTTTGTGGTCTTGCTCAGTGTCAAAGCTGAACACAACGCCTCTCTCAGATAGAGATGAGATAATGGCATGTGATGACAAATGCAGCTTGTCACTGAGATTGCGGAATGAAGGGAACAAATCGTTTGAAAAATTTACTTTAATGTACTTCAAAGAATGTACTCTATTTCCCTGTCAAATTATTATATGAGGAATAAAACAATAGGGTTGTAGAAAAACAATCAAAAACCAACAATATATTTTTTACCACCAATACATTTTTTACTTAATGTTGTAGAACCTTCTGGTTATCACTTGCATTATAGCAGCTACAAACATGTGATCCCACACCACCTCTATTTGTTGACAACATCTCAGAAATGCACAATGATCTCTTAGGAACCGCTGGCACTGGAAACTCCTTCTATTGATGTTTAAACATCCCCTTATGGAAAAGGTCAGATATCATTCTAAATAATATCACTTCTATGGTTACATTCCCAGAAACGTGTCTGTATACATCTGCATCGAAACATTAACAGCTCAAAGGACATTTAATATAACAAAGAAGGTGATATTATGAGGTTGAAAGAGGAGGTGTACCAGTCATCAAGGCAGATCATCATAATAATAATAATAATAAAAAAAGAAACAACTCAAAACAAGGGGATGCAAACTTTCTCTGCAATTGATTTATTATAGACCTTTTGGTAATGAAAAATGAGATTTGATTTGATCACGTCTTTTAACAGAAATCCACCAAGGCCTCTACGGTGCTGGAATATGTGTTCGGCCATGTCAACCTTTTAGAAAGCGACTACTTCGGTCTGCGCTACTGCGACTGCAGCCATCAGACTGTAAGTACCGACATCCCACAACACCTCATCCATGTTCCTGTGCAGAGATTCTGTATCGTTTTTCCCCCGAAACTTTTATATACTCCAAAGAGAGATGGGTTTAAAAAAAAAAAAAAAAAAAAAACCTGTGCACAAAAGGTTGTTTTAAGAAGTGAAGAGTGACGGTGTTTGCCCGGGAGGGTCTAAATGCCAGACAAGGTGATGAAAGAGTCGTAAAAGGAAAACATGACAGTAATTTTTCCATAACCTCCTTCCAATGCAGATGTGAAATGTTTCTTTTTGCGCAGAGCCAGGGTTTCAGGGCTTGTCTTCCTAACCGTCGTTTTTACTGTCTTCCAAATTTATTGCAATTATCGCTGACACAGCATCAACGATGGAAAAAAATAGCAATTAACGAAACGAGACGTGATACCAGTGTGCACGTGTTGTCAGGCTCTCACATTGGCTCATGCGGTTTACATGAGTTCATGACACCTCTATCTAGCCATTGCAATGAAAAGAGGAACCAAATTGGGGGGGGGGGGTCTGCTTTTATTTACAATGTCTTTTAATGATGCTATTATTCCATAACTATGTACCCATTCCTTATCCAATAATTACCATTGCAGACACGGAAAGAAGGTTTTTCAGAAACTGGACCGCAAAAAATGTCTTCTTGTAATTTTTCTTTTTTCTTTTCATAAATTGTGTTGCTGCCATTTTGTTTTCCATTTGCATAAATCAGAGTACACTGGGAGACACCAGCTGTAGCAGCATGATTATTAGATAACATCAGCCAATTCAATTAACTTATTCTAATTTCATCATGCCCAGCAGTAATTGACCTCCCTCTGCATGCAGAATGCTCATGTAAAGGATAGGGGGAGATGGGGATTTTTTTTTTTTATGGAATCCCCTGTGTGTAATAAAGGTTTTAAATATTTTAGGCACGTTCATTCGCCTCCACAGAACAAAGTCACTCCACTAGACTAGGAGTGTAAGACAGAATCACAATCTGAATAGTGTTCTTAATATTTATAGCTGTATTTTCTTCCAAAATAGGCGTGGCTTAAACCAAGAGAATTTTTTTTGTCAACTAGTAGTCAAATTTCAACCACTGCAACTCTGATTAGCAGTTATGATGAACTGATTATGGATGTTAAAGACAGGTTAATGAATGTGGTCATTATTTGAGCTTCCTGTCAGACTGAATAAAAACAAACGTTTCTCCATGAGACGTTCCTTCTTTTGAAACAAGCCTGCTCAGCTTTTCTGATCCGACAGTGCGCATCTGTTTAATATGTAATACAGTGGTCCCCCGGAACTCGCAGGGGTTACGTTCTAAGACCCACCCCATTAGGTTCCAATAATCCGTGAATTTTCGGACGCAGCCCCTATGGTACCTTAGTGAATTCATCTAGATATTACACCAGTAAGTTGGTTTATTTTTAATGCATATTCAACAGAAAATGTGAAGTAATAAACATAAATGCTTTAGTTATCACTTAAACTTAATAATACAATCATGTGTTTTAAAAGTTTTTATGACATTTGTTAGTGAATAGTTATTCCTAACGTTCCTGAACATTCGGTCCCGCTGCAGATTCCCGCGAATTTTAAGATAATCCGCTATTTGCTTTTTGTTAGGTTCCAAATGAGAACCCGCGGATTTTCCAAGCCGCGGCTTCCGAACCGGCAACGATCAGGGGTTGACTGTACATCGAATGTCCGACAAATTAGACCAGCATCGGCACAATGCGCCCTGTTAAGCGTTTAAAACACATTTAAGACACATCGTGTGCATTCTTTAACATTTAAGCGGCATGCCGTGACCTGCCACCTCTTCATCTTTTATTGATGCAGTCAGTAATGACTCTTATACAGAATTTTTAACAAGCCTGTTTTACAGTCCTGTATTAATAGGCTTCGTATTATGCCACTGCTTGCATGACTGAACATCTCTAGGAGCTCACAGTCAGCTTAGCACTTGGGAGTTTAATACACTGACTCTTTTTATTCCATGAACAAAAAAACCCCTCAGACAGGCATGCCACCTATTACAGCGGCCTGTATACGCTGTGTTCACAAGTTACCTCTACCTACAAACAGTAATGCAGCTGTGCTTTGGCAATAATATATAGCACAAGTGGTACTTCAGGACCAGGGTCAGTATCCTGTGTGCTAACATGTAATGGATATTATATTGAGTATTGAGTCATCATATCACTTATACATCTCTCACTCTCTCTCTCTCTCTCTCTCTCTCTCTCTCTCTCTCTCTCTCTCTCTCTCTCTCTCATTCTCTCTTTCTTTCTCTCTATTTTTTTTTTTTAGTATTGGCTTGATCCGATAAAAACCCTGGCAGAACATAAAGACCTTATAGCAAGTAAGTAGAACTTTATCGTAGAGCATTAATAATGCAATAAAGTGACATCTAGAGCTTAAAATTGCCTCTTGTACAAAGAATACAAACTGTTTGTCAACTTAATTAGATTGCTTTTGTCAGTATGAATAGCAGAGATTCTAGAAAATCGTATCTAATATCTTATTTTTGCAGCCGGCCCACCGTACACGCTCTACTTCGGCGTGAAATTTTTTGCCGAGGATCCATGCAAACTAAAGGAGGAAATTACAAGGTGTGTTTCTGTGTAACATCTGATAGCACAGTAGCTAAAGGGGAGAAATATAAAAATTACAGAAGACTATAGAATTGGATTTTGTGTAGTGCAGTGTGTGTGTGTGTGTGTGTGTGTGTGTGTGTGTGTGTGTGTGTGTGTGTGTGTGTGTTTGATGTGGTTTTATTTTCTCGTGTCAGGTATCAGTTCTTCCTTCAGATAAAGCAGGATGTTCTGCAAGGGAGACTTCCATGTCCTTTCAATGTCAGTGCACAGATGGCAGCTCTGGCGATCCAGTGTATGTATAAGTATTAGGTTTTTGCCTCCTTGTTGGATGCTGAAGCCCAGGTTTTAAAAATCATCTGCGCTTTCATGTGCTTATACTTATTACTGTATGATATGTGCACATATAACCGTTATTGTAGACCCCCTAATCTAGATGATTGATTTTTGCCTTTTTCAGCTGAGCTTGGAGATTATGACCCGTACAAGCACATGCCTGGCTACGTGTCAGAATATCGCTTTATTCCGGACCAGAAGGAAGACATGGAGGACGCCATTGAGCAGATTCACAAAACACTAATGTAAGAGTCTGTAGCAACCACATCAGCTGTTTAGAGGACTGTTTTCCTTCAGTTGTGTCTCAAATAGCATGTGATAGCCAGTTCACCCTGGGATAATAGTGAAAAACTCACGATGTATGAAGTGTGGACTGTTGGACTCATTTGTAACAGAAGGGGCAGATCCACAGCATTATATTTTGACTTCATGACATCTAAACACAGCTATACAAGAAACTCATTCATACATAACTATTTAAGACAAACATTTTGAGGTTGTCAATGTGGATGGCTCATGATCTGAGGTTGCCATGTTGTAATGATGTAAATGATGAGTATTTATTCGTACATGAATTGTTTCCAACTTATAAAAAACCACTTACTGTATTCCGGGGCACAAAAATGAAAGATAGAGAAACAAGTAAAGGCTTTGTAAAGAACATACTTTTTTCTTTTTTTTTTTAAATAATGACATGTTTTGCATAAACCTGCACACACTTAATACCCCACTTAATCATGCATTTAAACATAGTGCATATTATTTCTCTGACCATAAAATCTCCTAAAATACATTAATAAGACAGCTTTTGGAATAAATCTAATATAAAAACATACCACAGGTAGCATAGTTCAGCCTATCTCCTAAACTACAGCAAGTTTACAATGTTTACTAAGATGTGGAATGCGGTAATTACAACTCACACCATCCACCATATACTGTGCACCTAACATCATTAAATTTCCCTCTCAAAACAAGATACACATCAGTTCCCTGTTTCTCACATTCGCGCTGTTATCAAGAACATGTGTTTACAGTGTTCACAGGTTAGCAGGTCCTACGAAATTGCCACTGGAATGTTGTTTGAAGCAGAATTGGGGTTCCTCCCTCCGGTCACAGCAAACAGCTTTCTAATGAGAGCTAGAACTCAGACTCAGTTGCTCAATGAATGTTATAAGTTGCAGGAAAGGTCACGTAACTAAGGAGTGCATGTTTGTGGTTGTGTGGGTTGACCTTTTTTTGGTAGCAATGATGATTCACGGAGCATCAAAGACCATGTGATTCCATGAATCACCAGATCTTTGACTTTATGAATATAAAAACTCTAGTGTCACTCTCTTGTCAACCTGAAAAATAAGACTTATAATGAGATACTTGAACATTCCTCTCTCCTCTATCACGTCACCCCAGCGACCCTAGCCAATCATGGGTATCTATGAGCTAATGTATTTAAAAGAGAGCAGATAGCGCTTTTCTTCCATGTGTGTGTTCATACACACGACCTTGTGAGTCAGAATGCGCATTAGTCTAAATAAAATGGTGTTGACTGCCTTAATGATGCTTCTCCCTGATGTTAGTAGCTGCTGTATAATAGGAGAGACTTGGCTATGATTATCTTGAGTATACGCTTTATAGCTGCATTGATAAAGAGCTAAAGAAACACCCATCCAAGTATTGACCCGAACATGAGAGTTCTTGAGGAGAACGAATGCAAGAGCTGTCACATGATTATGTCTAAGTGTTTTGTCTTGTTAACCTTCTAATGCGGGAGTACTCAACATCAGCACAGCGCATCGATTTTCTTGCTCTAAGCCGCCAAACAAACCTGGTTATTTTGATCAAGAAGAACACGTATCTGTGCTGGAGGACTGGAGTTCGATACGTTGAATCTCACATTAGAGGGAATTGTTATTCAGCAGTGCACTCAAAGGGCTGGGATTCACATATGCACAGCTTAAGTTTTAAGAATAGGGATTAAGGTGATGGGCTTGATAAATCCCAGCACTGACACTGTGAGAAAGTGTGTAAAAAAAGGATAGTAACTTAGAGGAGCACAGAATCGCTAGTGCAGGGCAGTTATTCGAATGTCGGGAAGAGAATCAAAATGACACACAATCCAATAAAACTGTGGGATAGATGGTGACTGTGCATTCGTTTAGGAGTCTGAGTACTTTCTGCTTTAAATCTGGGAATACAGAAGATATGCCTCTAAATTCAGCCTCTTGTACACAATAGCACACATACAGAATATTAAGAACTGAAACTAGACAGTGATGAACGTTGCTGTACGGATTCTCATTAGCAAGTGCATGACTGTGCTTAGGAGAGTTCCGCGAGTCGTTAATTTGATTACGTGACAAATGCGTGCAGGCAGGGACATGGTCATGGTCTGAGTCATCTTTGTCTTATTCAGCGCTTTGATATGAGTCACTATGTGTTTGTTTGTGTGATTCATGACTGTCACATTGGTCTTGCTGCTAGTACTTGAGTTTCCTCTCCAACTCTGTAAATTGCCTTCAGTTTTGAATCATTACCAGCATGCTGCTATTTCTTGGGCATGCCGCGAGGAGTTAATCTGCCGCACACGATGGGAAATCGGTCAGAAGGGATTGATTTCTCTTCGTTCAGCATCTCGGTGATAGATGAGCTGACACTACATGAGTTCCTTTTATAGGAAAGTGGAAAAAAGAGAGAGTGAATTTAGTGAGGAAGAAGTAGAGACGATATAGTGCGATGAAAGGCAGAAAAACAATACAGGAGTAAAAAGCAACAGGATCTGCCCCAGTTTGACACCCATTCACTGTAGCTGTAGTAATTGAGACACAATTTATGCCATTTCATTTCGTATTCGTTTCCAGCAGAGGATATGTCTCAAGCCTTGTTTCGCAGTCAGATGAAAGCTTAATGAAAGGGACAAGCGGAATCCCTGCAGCGGCAATAAATAACAGGGCACTTACAACAGGGGATCTGCAATCATCTGCTGCTCCACCCAGCCCCACAAAGCCTCCAGCAGCCTGCTCACAGAGGGGAAATTCACACTGCAATCAACCGCAAAGCACTTTAAGGCAAAGGATGTAATTTTTCCTGCATATGGTCTAAATAAGGCAAAAGCATTGAGGGCAAAACTATACATATGGATTACACAATAGCTTTAGCTTGGCCGTTACTTACTATGTGCTTTTACATTCTGACCAGGTAAAATGGCTCCTTGGTTATGTTGCTAATAAAATAAAAACAATTGAGATAATACAGATATTACAAATTGCAAGGTATGATGTCATTTCCAACTTAACTTCAAACCTGGACTCCTCTAACGTTAGTGATTTTTCTAACATTGATAAGTTTCTTCAAAATTGTAATTAGTATGTCCAGTGTTTTATGATTAACTGATCTAAAGCTAATACTGCTGCAATCTAATTTCACTGCACGGCCACGTTGATTTGACGCCACTCCGTAAAACAGGGAATGAACTGGTAATTTCATATTGAGAGTGTGTTTGCAATGGTTTTACCAATTGTAAACACACCCTTTACGTAATAATTAGCTTTTATGGGGAAGGCATTCCACTAGATTTTGGAGTGTTTATGTGGTGATTTATATTTATTCAGCCACAAGAGCATTAGTGAGAGAAGGCACTGATCTCATGCGATGTCAGGTGGGGTGCAGGGTTGAGGGCAGAGCTCTGTGAAGGACACTTGCGTTTTTCCAGTCTACAGACACTAGAGTGTATCCGGAAAATTTTCACATTCCACATTTTGTTTTGTTACAGCCTTATTCCAAAATGGATTAAATTCATTATTTTCTTCAAAATCTTACAAACAATACCACATAATGACAATGTAAAAAAAAGTTTGCAAATGTATTAAAAATGAAAAAAAAAAAAACATGTACATAAGTATTTACAGCCTTTGCTATGACAAAGGTGCTTCCTGTTTCCACTGATCCTCCTTGATATTTTTCTAGAACTTGATTGAAGTTCACCTGTGGTTAATTTAGTTGATTGGACATATTTTGGAAATGCGCACACCAGTCTATATAAGGTGCTACAGTTAACAGCGCATTTCAGAGCACAAACCAAGCCATGAAGTTCAAGAAATTGTCTGTAGACCAGTGTTGAGGTCTACAGATCTGGGGAAGGGAACAGAAAAAATTCTACAGCATTGAAGGTGAGCACAGTGGCCTCCATCATCCATAAATGGAAGAAGTTTGGAACCACCAGGACTCTTCCTAGAGCATAGCCGCCCGGCCAAAATGAGCAATCAGAGAGAAGGGTCTTAGTCATGGAAGTGACCAAAACCCCCGATGGTCACTCTGAAAGAGCTCCATCATTTCTCTTTGGACAGAGGAGAACCTTCCAGAAGAGCAACCATCTCTGCAGCGCTCCACCAATCAGGCCTGTATCGTAAAATGGCCAGACGGAAGCCACTCATGGGCACATGACAGCCCATCTGGAGTTTGCCAAACGGCACCTGAAGGACTCTCAGACAATGAGAAACAAAATTCTCTGGTCTGATGAAGCAAAGATTAAACATGATGTTTGAGGGAAACTGGCAAATAACATTCCTACAGTGAAGCATGGTGGTGGCAGCCTCATGCTGGGGAATGTTTTTCGGCATCAGGAACTGGGAGACTAGTCAGGATCGAGGAACAGATGAATGCAGCAATGTACAGAGACATTCTTGATGAAAACCTGCTCCAGGGTGCTCTGAAACTCAGATTGGGGTCATGGTTCATCTTTCAACAGGAAAAATGTCCCTAAACACACAGCCAAGATAACAAAAGTGTGGATACAGGACTCTGTGAATGTCCTCGAGTGGCCCAGCCAGAGCTCAGAACTGCATGAAATGGATTAAACATCTCTGGAGAGATCTGAAAATGGCTGTGAACTGACGCACCCCATTAACAAGATGAAGCTTGAGAGGTTCTGCAAAGAAGAATGGGAGAATCTGCCCAAAAATAGGTGCCAAGCTTGTAGCATCATAATCAAAACGATTTGGGGCTGTAATTGGTGCCAAAGGTGCTTCAACAAAATATTAAGCAAAGGCTGTGAATATTTATGTACATGTGATTTTTGTTTTGTTTTTTATTTTAATTAATTTGCAAAGATTTCAAACAAACGTCTTTCATGTTGTCATTATGTGGTATTGTCCGTAAAATGTTGAGGAAAATAATGAATTGAATCCATTTTGGAAATCCATGTGGAAAAAGTGAAGCGCTGTGAATACTTTCCAGATTCGCTGTGAATTAGTGGGATTGGATAGGGATGTGCAATCCATGGCTTTGATAGCACGCTTTCAGTATTCACTATGCTACAGCGCTGTCATTGTAATTTAGCTTAAATCCCTTCGAAAACAGGCAATTTACTTTTACTTTTAAATTGTTAATGGCCCATGAAGGTTTTTTTTTATAGATAAATATAGAAGCATTAACATTTAGTCTGGATTCTTCACTTCCTCGCACCTCACTACTTTTTCCACCGCCCAGACAAAACAACATCCTCACAGCGGGATTGTGTAAACGTAATAGTCAAGTCATCCACGAACCCCCTGGTCTGATGCATTTGTGTCTGGAAGCATTATTTAGAGAAAGATATTTTAACAATGGCCAATCTTTGTCCGTCTGTTAATCAGTAATAGGAGGCACACATCCGCAAACTGCTGGTTAGGAAATATTTTTTAAAGGAATGCAAAATATTTGTGGAGATACAGTATATTTAGACTGGGAAATGAAGTTGTTAATAATTTACAGCTTGGGATAAGATTGAATAATGTTCTGCTCACCTTTGCTCAGTGGTGATGTTATTATTTAACATTCGATTTATTTTCATTTTTTCCTGAATTAAATTTTGAAACCACTTTGTTTAACATAAAGGAAGATTATACTATGGGGAATGTAGTTATAGCAAAAGAATGAATGACAGGGTGGTGTATTGTGTGCTGTATCGTGTGTAGTATAATTCCATGTGTTAGATTTTTCCCTATGCATTAAATCAAACTCAATGAGTCAAACGTGTGATTCTGCAGACAATCTTTTGACCAGGTAGATTCCAGAATTCAGCACCACTTGAGATAGGGAAATTAGGCATTACTATAAATATTGCCTTGAACTTGTACAACAGGCATGCTTGCACACCATGCTGGTAGAGATGTAATGATGTCTGTGATCCATGTTTAAAAATTAATAACATAATAAGTTTCTACTTAGTAACAAGAGAGTTTCTCTGTGCAGGGGTCAGACGTCATCTGAAGCTGAGCTGAATTATTTAAGCATGGCCAAAACACTGGAGATGTATGGGGTGGACCTTCATCCTGTGTTTGTAAGGAGAAATATTAATATTACAACATTTGATGTGTTTATTGTGTTTTATTGTTGTGCATTTGGAATAACCTCAATGGTTTCATTTCAGGGAGAAAAACAGTCCGAATATTTCCTGGGCTTGACACCAGTTGGTGTTGTAGTTTACAAAAATAAAACACAAGTTGGAAAGTACTTCTGGTAGGTAAAGCTACTAGTAAAATATAAATTTAGATTTTAAAATTTGTTTCGTTAATATATATTTGTAAAACACTATTAAAGACTGCATTGCATGTTGTAGATAGGGATCTTTTTTGGGGGTTAGTTAGGAAGTCTCTTTGGTCCTTGAGCATTTTGTAAGATATAAGCTAACCGATCTCATCTTTACTCTCAAACTGGCACCAAACTGGACTCATTTTCATCTCTCTGTGGAGGAAATGTATTTTTCTTTTATTCTACTCAGGAAGTCAAAGCTTGATTGCTAAATGAAAGCATTTCTGTGTGTTTGATGTTTCAGGCCAAGAATTACAAAACTATTTTTCAAAGAAACCCAGTTTGAGCTGCGCGTTCTAGGGAAAGATGTAAGTCTCATTATTTTCAAAAAAGTGGACCAGCTAATGATACCTCTGTGTTAAACTGTCATGTACATTACCATGAAAACCAGTGGATTGCTGAAAGAATGACTTCAAATATACATATACGAACAAAAATCAATATTAATAGGCAAGTATTCTTTATTCCAACAGGAGTTTTTTTTTATAACTTCTGTATGTTTTGATGCCATTCTAATAAAAGTATTCTGGTTCCCATGGTAACACCTTCACATATTTGAATCGATCAGTTTGCTCATATATCATATATCATAAAACCCTGTTTTTCATAAGTCTTTGCGTTTTGCTAATTTTACTTGCTCCTTCTGTGCAAATACAAAGAGTTCTATTTCTATCTCTGGAAGTAAAACGAAAGAAATTGGAACGTGATGGTCTCTCAGGCGGAGATACGAAGGCAGAGTTCAAATGCAGGACTGAAAAAAAAACCAGATTATTGACCTGAGACTAGAACTACCCCCCAGGCCTCAAATGAGATTTTACTAAATTCCTGTATGCTTATTCTCCAACAGCCCAATTTACTCTTCGAATGAAAGAGGTGCTTCCCTACGGAGAACATCCAATCTAGTGGAAATATGCTAATAAAGATTCACCAGGTCTTTTCAATTACTTTTATTGAGCAAAGAACCACAACCATGCACGATCAGCTCTAGGATTATTGCCACCAAAGGAGAGGAGAGTGAGGGAAAAAACCTTATGGTTTTATCTCATAGCAAAGATATGATAGAAATGCAATCTTTACTGAAATGATCTCACAATTGTTGCCACCCCTGCATTGTTCAAAACCATGAGGCCCAGAGGTACTAGACAACAGAGGCTACTGTTTAGATGATCCAGCAGATCAGGGGGTTTTGGCCTTGTCCAGAGCTTGAATTAGTTGTCTTTCTGACATATTGGTGTCGATTTTGAATGATCATTCTAACTTAGTGGCAGAGGCGAACAGGTTTTAATTGAAATTTAATTTCAGGGCCTCTCATACATAACCAACCTTAAGTAGTTTTTGCCAAATTGTTATAGTTTTTGTCTTCTCTGATCATGGAGTTCCAGTCTGAGTTCAAGTAGAATCCAACAGAATAAATAAAACTGTGTTTAGATACTCCAAATATACTTGTTGCCATTTTATTCTAGATTAGAAGACTTGGTTACCTGAATATGGTGCAAAACTGTTTCAAACTTCTTCATTTTTTTGCTCTAACAATGGATGCAGGTATTTTAAGACGTGACATGTCTCTGTAGCCACTGTCGGATTTTCTTTCGACTCTTTTCATTTGCGTATCGTGTAATTCGCCCTTATATCAGCTCATAAGTCATTCAAGTCATGAATGAATGAACTTTTCTAATTGACATTTCCTTACTGCAGTGCAACGAGACATCGTTCTTCTTTGAAGCTCCCAGCAAGGCATCATGTAAAAACCTTTGGAAGTGTTGTGTGGAACACCACACCTTCTTCAGGTACGAAAGCAGTTTGCACTTTGACCTCTTTAAGCACAAATCATGGGCCATGACATTTCTTTTGGTGGTTTAAGCCACAAAAGCTTTAAAATAGCAGCAATAAAAAGAAAACCTCAGCCTCCATGTGGGTTTCACCAGCTCATTTTTAGTTCTGGGTCATTCTTGGAGCAGCCTCTAGATTCCAGGTGTTGCATTGCCAAGATGAATGGAACCACCTCTGGGG
This sequence comes from Silurus aristotelis, assembly GCF_946808225.1. Lineage (NCBI taxonomy): Eukaryota > Metazoa > Chordata > Actinopteri > Siluriformes > Siluridae > Silurus > Silurus aristotelis. The sequence continues at coordinate 14,804,317 of NC_139591.1, forward strand.
AAACATACTTTTTTTTAGAGAACATAATTCATTTCACATCAATTTCACTGACAAGAATTTACATGCATGATATATTAAATACCCAAAATGATTTGGATGTAAAATAGATTTTGATATCAGAGGTATATGGTATATAGTGATCATGAATATGGTTTTATTTCTTATTAGTCATCGGTTTAGTCATTGGTTTTGTCTTAACTAGAAGAATGGAAATGTCAGCGGTTTAGTGATTGTAGCTTTGGGCCACTGATCAGAGGGTCATGAGTTAAAGACTCAGTATTGCCCTTGAGCAAGGATCGTAGCTTTCTCCCCTCTGAAGAAAATGCAAGACGTACTGACAGTTTTTTTTTTTTCGCCGATGTCATGTATTACATGGATGAAAGGCACAGCATTCCCATAGTGCGCCTATGGCTTAGGTCACAGAATTAGTGTGCTCTTGTTAGTTTGTTCGTTTATCTTTTACCCATTATTTATCCAACTAACTAAGCATTTGTAGTCGGAATGCCATGTCCATTAAGGTTGGAGACTAATGTTATTTGTTAATTGTAGTAATCTTTTATCAAAAACTAGCTCAAGTAACCATTTTAAAGCACATTTATTTCACATTTATATTTTATTGTCATGTCTGGACCAATTATGCAGCATTAAGCATTAAGAAGGTCCTTTCCGATCGTGCATCTAACAGCGAGCAGTTCCACCAGTTTCACTTTTCTCTATTTGCCTTTCATCACACTTGTGTCAAGCCAGAGAACTTAAAAAGCTCAACACGAGCTGCAATAATCTCCAAATATATTCAATCTACTTTCTCAGTCAACTCTCCATCTCTCTTCTACTCATCCTCTGTCTTTGAATAGTGTTTGCTAGGTCCCAGATTTTTTTAATAAGTTCTTGTCTTTGAGGCGTCTATTCTAGATCCTGATTCTTTTCCTTAAGACCATTTCTTTGAGTGAAATCTGGCTGTTAGGGAATACTCCCTACAATCCCTCTTCCTGAAGTGGTTGCTGCTGTTTGCACAATCAGTCATTGCTCTGCAGATCAGCTTTAAATGACAACCGTGTTGTTGCTGCTAATCCGCGTGTGAAAGAGTATCAGTGTAAAAAAACATATAGGGTTTACGCTACATATGCTACAAGTTTTCACACTTTTTCAAGTCAACATACACGGATTAAAGTATCAATCAGACCATATTAAAAATTATTCTTTTCATGTCCATAAACTCTAAAACATAAAAAAAATATCATCAGGCATAAAGCAACAGTTATATACCCTATATATGCAAATATAATGAACAAATAACGCCCATTAATTAGTGCAGTCTCGTTAACATAATTATACATTCATCCAACAGATCACAATCTGATTGAATATTGTCACCCGGTATGCTAATTTAATTACAAAATAATAAGCTACCTGTTTATCACTACAACCTCATTAACATAAAGATCATTTCATTTGAATTACTATTCAAACAATCAGTCCCACTATGTATGGAAATATCGCTAAGAATGAATAAAGGCTCAGTACCAGAATGCTAATTGGATAAAATGTGTTAATTAAAGAATAATACCGCCATTGCGGTACCATAGCTGAGATTTAATTCCAGTACGTGCTAATGACAATATGTATGTGTAAATGATAATTCCTTTATATTTATTAATAATGATAACAATTAAATGAAAAAATAAATGAAGGCAACTAGCCACCAATCAACAGAGCTGTATTACCTTAATTGGGTTTTTCTTTTTACATTTTCAATTAAATTGATTTATTTTTATTTTTTTAACATTTCCATTAAACAGGCAATGTAATGTTATAAAACGTACAAAAGTGCTATTATTATTAATAAATACAAAATAGGTTTATAGATTAGAGTTTAAGCTGTTCTCATTATGTGGACTTTTCTGAAGCCTTTAAGCCGTGGCGTTTATTAATTTTTTTTACCTCAGAGGTGCACTTCAAAGCTGTTAATGTTAAATCAAGCCAAAAGCTGTCTTTAGTGTTTCCACCTTTAATTCACCTCATTAAACCGCCATAGTCTGTCTCAGAAATTTACAGAGAGACTGTAAAGAATTCACAAATGTGCATATAATCACTTCTTTTTAGAAACTTTCAAAGAAAAGCATTACGACAGTGCATTATAGGTTAAATCACCTGGTGTTTAAAGCAATAGTTTTTATTACATATTTATAGTTGCGTTAAATGTGTTAAATTAGTTGAATGAATCATGCTGTTACACTATATGGACAAAAATGTTGAGACACCTGACTCTACCCTAGGCCTCCTCACCCTACACCAGTACCTGAATTTACTAACACACTTGTGGTTGAATAAGCACAAATCTCTTTAATCACACTACAAAATCTAGTAAAACATCTTCCCAGAAGAGTGGAGTTTATTTTAACAGTAATTGGGGACTAAATATGAAATGGGATGTTCAAAAAGCACATTTAAATCGTATGGTCAGGTTTCCACTAACATTTGTTCACATAGTGTAAATTTAAAATTATTCCTCGTGCTATCGATTCTTTGATTGCATATTCTAAAAGTTTGTAAGAAAATTTTATCTGAACAGGAAAAATATTCTCTGCTCTTGTTTAACTGAGATATCAAATGTATTTTGTAGAATGCCAGAAAATGAAGTCAACACACTGTCGAGCAAGCTGTCCAAATTCAGCTCTCTGGGCTCCAAACATCGTTACCGGTTAGTAAGTTGTGTGAGTGAACAGTGAACAACGGGGAAGAGGGGAAAAGGAGAAGGTTTATAAATATGTTGTGTAATGAGGTTTTATGCATAACATGTATAGCACTGAGAAGCATACAGGTTACAGGCAGTTATATCTTAAACTTTAAGCATTTAGGGAAGACTTGTTCATGGAAAGAAAAATCTGCCAGTATTGCGTTACTTACAACTCCAATTGCAAGAAAGTTGGGACACTGTAATACATGGAAAACAATCAGAATGATTGCAGATCTCATAAACTTGTATTTTATTCAAAATAGAAATAAGAAAACATCAAATGTTTTAACTAAGAAAGTATACCACTTTAGGGAAGAAAATAAGGTCTTTTTGAATTTGATGGCCCCAATACTTCTAAAAAAAAAAAAGTTAGGACTGTATAGCTTCTTTTAACAAAGGTCTGTATACATCTGAGACTAAAGAGACCAGTTGCTAGAGTTTTGAGAAAGGAATGCTGTCCCAGTTATGTCAGGATTCTAGCTGTCCTAAGTCTTCTTTTTCATATTTTTCATTTCATTATGTGCATATTGTTTTCAATTGGTGAAAGGACTGGACTGCTGGCTGTCAGGCGTAAGTGAGCGAGGCGGAAGCCGGGGCACAGCAAACAGACTTTAATGCACACTAAACAAAAGCAAACGTAGAAAACATAGAACACCCTCAGAGTCCAAACACAAACAATAACGGACAACGGAGTGGTGTGAGTGAGGCGTTTATATAGCTGTGAGGGTGATGAGGAACAGGTGTGTGGAATCAGTATGATGGCGAAGCGCTCCGGGCGGGCGGGGCGCGCACCGGAGAAGAAGCAGGGTGATCCCTGACACTGGCAAGCCAGTTCAGCATCTGGACTATTCTACTACGAAGCCATGCGGTTTAGCATTGTCTTGCTAAAATATGCAAGACCTTTTCTAAAAAGTACATCATCTGGATAGAAGCAAATGTTGCTCTAAATCCTGTATATACTGTATATATAGGCTTTTGAACACACCATTGAAAACAAGTCGAACAGTCCTTAGTCCAGAGGATGCAGCATGCATGGTTTCCGAAGAGAATTTCTCATTTTGATTCGTCTGACCACAAAACAGTTTTCCAATTTGCCTAAGTCTATTATAAATGAGCTTTTGCCCAGAGAAGACTGCATAGTTTCTGGGTCATGTTTACACATGGCATCCTCTTTGCATGCTAGAGCTTTAACCTGCATTTGCTTTAACCTGGATGGCAAGGTGAAATGTGTTCACAGGCAATGATTTCTGGAGGGGTTTCTGAGCCCCTGCAGTGATTTTCATTACAGCATCATGTATCAAATACTGATTTTCGCTCTTGTCCCTTGTGCACAGAGATTCTCCGAACTGCTTCATTATATCATGTACTGTAGATGATGAAATATATTAAGTCTTCGCAATTTTATTTTTAGGAACATTATTCTGCCGATTTTTTTACCGTTTGGTAAAAATATTTCCACTGTAAGATACTCTTTTTTATACTCAATCATGTTACTGACCTGCTGCCAATCAACCTAATTAGTTGCTAAATGATCCGCCAGCTGTTACTTTTTAGTAACACTTACTTTTCCAGCCTTTTGTTGCTTTTAGATGTGTTGCAAATTCAAAATAACCTTATATCTTTCCTTAAAATAGAACATTTTCCTAAATTACAGATTTGCTATGTTTTCAATGTTCAATTATGAACAAAATATAAGTTTATGAGATTTGCAAATCATTGCATTTTTATTTACAATTTACACAGCATTCCAATTTTTTGAGGGGCTTGTACTGTTAATATAATGTAAATATTCCAGTGTAATGTAATGTGAACTATTCCACTTACAGAACACATTTTTATTTTTAAAATTATAATTTAAGTTGACAATATTAATAGACTTAATTGTTTTTGGATAAAACCCATTCACGTCAACTAATTCATTATATCAATTTTTTTGTCTTTGGGATATTAGATAACAAATCTGTATCGGTATCATTGCTTTGTGTGAGCCAGAGCGGGCATCTGTGAACTTTGTACACGTGTGTTATTTATTTCACTGATATCCCCAGCAAACATGTTAAAACCTGTACAATAATTACAGTAAACAGGCTGAAACATGTAGTAGCCTCTTAATAAACAGACAAACACATGACCTAGCATGAAAAATGCTAAAACATGAAATAGAATTACAGTAAACAGACTAACACATAAGCCAACATGAAATAGACTACTACTTAGAATTAAACAAGCTTAAACATGTACTAATTTCAGTAAACATGAACTAACATTCTAGTAAACAGACTATCACATAGGAAATAGCATTACAGTAAGCAGACTACTAACTAGCATTACACCAACTTAAGCATGTAGTAGCATTAGAATTAGTCTAAATCTAACAAAAAATAAGCATCAAAATGCACAAGATGTGTCATCTTAAATGTTATTGGGTTTAAAATGTTTTATATATATATATATATATATATATATATATATATATATATATATATATATATATATATATATATATATATATATATATATATATATATACAGTGAGGAAAATAAGTATTTGAACACCCTGCTATTTTGCAAGTTCTCCCACTTAAAAATCATGGAGGGGTCTGAAATTGTCATCTTGGGTGCATGTCCACTGTGAGAGACATAATCTAAAAAAAAAATCCAGAAATCACAATATATGATTTTTAAACTATTTATTTGTATGATACAGCTGCAAATAAGTATTTGAACACCTGCCTATCAGCTAGAATTCTGACCCTCAAAGACCTGTTAGTCTGCCTTTAAAATGTCCACCTCCACTACATTTATTATCCTAAATTAGATGCACCTGTTTGAAGTCGTTAGCTGCATAAAGACACCTGTCCACCCCATACAATCAGTAAGAATCCAACTACTAACATAGCCAAGACCTAAGAGCTGTCCAAAGACACTAGAGACAAAATTATACACATCCACAAGGCTGGAAAGGGCTACCGGGAAATTGCCAAGCAGCTTGGTGAAAAAAGGTCCACTGTTGGAGCAATCATTAGAAAATGGAAGAAGCTAAACATGACTGTCAATCTCCCTCGGACTAGGGCTCCATGCAAGATCTCACCTGGTGGGGTCTCAATGATCCTAAGGAAGGTGAGAAATCAGCCCAGAACTACACGGGAGGAGCTGGTCAATGACCTGAAAAGAGCTGGGACCACCGTTTCCAAGGTTACTGTTGGCAATACACTAAGACGCCATGGTTTGAAATCATGCATGGCACGGAAGGTTCCCCTGCTTAAACCAGCACATATCCAGGCACGTCTTAAGTTTGCCAATGACCCTTTGGATGATCCAGAGGAGTCATGGGAGAAGGTCATGTGGTCAGCTGAGACCAAAATAGAACTTTTGGGTCATAATTCCACTAAACGTGTTGGAGGAAGAAGAATAATGAGTACCATCCCAAGAACACCATCCCTACTGTGAAGCATGGGGGTGGTAGCATCATGCTTTGGGGGTGTTTTTCTGCACATGGGACAGGGCGACTGCACTGTATTAAGGAGAGGATGACCGGGGCCATGTATTGCGAGATTTTGGGGAACAACCTCCTTCCCTCGGTTAGAGCATTGAAGATGGGTCGAGGCTGGGTCTTCCAACATGACAATGACCCGAAGCACATAGCCAGGATAACCAAGGAGTGGCTCTGTAAGAAGCAAATCAAGGTTCTTGCGTGGCCTAGCCAGTCTCCAGACCTAAACCCAATAGAGAATCTTTGGAGGGAGCTCAAACTCCGTGTTTCTCAGCGACAGGCCAGAAACCTGGCTGATCTAGAGAAGATCTGTGTGGAGGAGTGGGTCAAAATCCCTCCTGCATTGTGTGCAAACCTGGTGAAAAACTACAGGAAACGTTTGACCTCTGTAATTGCAAACAAAGGCTACTGTACCAAATATTAACATTGACTTTCTCAGGTGTTCAAATACTTATTTGCAGCTGTATCATACAAATAAATAGTTAAAAAAATCATACATTGTGATTTCTGGATTTGTTTTTTTAGATTATGTCTCTCACAGTGGACATGCACCTACGATGACAATTTCAGACCCCTCCATGATTTCTAAGTGAGAGAACTTGCAAAATAGCAGGGTGTTCAAATACTTATTTTCCTCACTGTATATATATATATATATATATATATATATATATATATATATATATATATATACAGTATATGAATGGATATGTAAAGAATGTCTTGAAAAACAAATGTAACATTAAGTGTAATTTCTTATAGTGGGAACACCGCCATGCAGATGGGAAAAGATCAGTGTGTCGTCTTGCCCAGGCAAAATCTGGAGGTGGTGCGCACACGCAGCAAGACCTACCCAAAGAGGAGCACACAGCCCACCAGTGAGCATCCATCCATCCATCCATCCATCCATCCATCCATCCATCTAACATCATCAACATGCTAAAGTAACAGTTCATTCACAGGGACTTGTATGGCACTCCATGTAGATGTAACCTAACACAGTTTCTGAATGTTTTATTATTTAACAAAGAAATTCTGATGAATCTTTCTCTAAGGAGATTGGTTATGGAAGGAGTCTCGAGTGTCAGAACTTTTACCAGCAGTCAGCAATTTTTCCACTCTTAGGAAATGTCATTAGGTCAGAGTTTTGTAGTAAGCAGTTTCTTGATAACATGACGTGCTAGCCGCTCTAACATGAGCGATAATCAGACATGACTATAATTCTTTAAATTGCGGAAAACTACATATTGTTTGCAAAAAAATTGACAATTTGAATCATTGACAAATTGCTGTAGTATAAGAGGAATAAAACAATTGCTGTTGTTAGTAAACAAATTATATAAATTTTAGGATGGTGTTGGGACGCAACGCAATTCCCTCTCATTGTTAATGCTTACAGTACATAAGTATATACTAACACCTTTCCCTGCTGTCAGTATAGCCAGGTGCATGATCATGCCATAGCCATGGGCTAATGGTAACCTCAGCATAGTTGTGTACATGTAATTATTAACCCTAAGCTTATAAGAATTAGCATTCATCATTTGTTGTGTGCTGCACAGGCCTGCACTAATCCTGTTATTCTGGATGTGCGAGTCGCTTCACTACCGCTAGCCGTGTTTATTATAACAATTGTGAGATCAGGTTCACTTCATCGCAGGTGTGGGGACGCAAGCAAGTTCAATCCCTTACAGCTTTCATTTAGTCATCTGTCAAAATGCGCTTGGTGCCCTATCACACAAATATGCACTCTCTCTCTCTCTCTCGCTCTCTCTCGCTCTCGCTCTCTCTTTCACAAAAATATTGCCTGTATTTGCAAAAAATATTGCCTGCATGTCGTAGCACATTGTAAATGATTGAATGATTACAGGATCAATGGGTACTATTTAGTCCTACACTGCTATAACCATCTCCACCAACAAAACATAATCAACTTCTATTTCATGGCAAATTTTGAGTATCAAAGGCTTTAGAAATCCTTTTTTTTTTTCACTGGAATGTAAGACGAAGGTTTTCACGGGCAAAGAAGAACTGTTGATTAGATTCAGGTGATTGCAGTCCAAAAGAAAGGTTCCAAATGCCACTCCAAGGAAGACAGCAAAATGCACAGCGGACGTTAAAAAAGTAATCAACCTCGACTGGTTTTTGGACACATTTTGAAATGAGTAAAATCCATGAAGATATAATTTACATGGTTTGATTAGAGTTAGAGTTGGTTAGAGTTCTCATCTCAACCCTGTTGAACATCTTTGGGATGAATTGGAATGCTGACTGCACCCTAGGCCTCCTTACATCTACAGATCTACATCAGTACCTAGTTTTACTAACACCCTTCAAGTCAAGAGTCAAGAGGCTTTTATTGTCATTTCTACTATACACTGTGGTACACAGTACACAGTAAAAACAAGATGATGTTCCTCCAGAACCCTGGTGCTACACTAAACAACATAGAGCTTCAACACAACACAAAGCTACATAAAGTGCATCTCTGTATGCTGACTCGTCGTTCTTGCTGATGAGACCCACCACAGTCGTGTCATCGGCGAACTTGACGATGTGATTCGAGCTGTGCATTGCTACACAGTTGTGAGTCAGCAGAGTGAACAGCAGTGGACTTAGCACACAGCCCTGAGGGCCCCCATTGCTCAGTGTAGTGGTGCTGGAGATGCTGTTCCTGATCCGGACTGACTGAGGTCTCCCAGTCGGGAAGTCCAGGATCCATTTGCAGAGGGAGGTGTTTAGGCCCATTAGGCTCAGCTTCTCAATCAGGGGCTGAGGGATGATTGTGTTGAATGCTAAAGTCAATGAACATCATTCCTACATACGTGTCCTTGCTGTCCAGGTGGGTGAGGGCCAAATGAAGGGTTGTGTAGATGGCACCGTCCGTGGAGTGGTGTGGATGATATGCAAACTGCATGGGGTCTAGTGAGGGTGGAAGCTGGGTCTTGATGTGCGTCATGGCGAACCTCTTGAAGCACTTCATCACAATGGGTGTGAGCGCGACGGGACGATAGTCATTGAGGCAGGAGACAGTAGACTTCTTCTGCAGGGGAACGATGGTCGTTGTCTTGAGGCACGTAGGAACAACGTTGCTGCTCAGGGAGATGTTGAAGATGTCGGCAAAGACATCCGCTAGCTGTTCTGCACATTTCCTAAACACTCTGCCAGGAATGTTGTCTGGTCCAGCAGACTTCCGTGGGTTAACTCTTCATAGAGTTTTCCTCACTTCAGCTGTTGTTAGACAGAGCACCTGGTCACTGGGAGGAGGGGTGGTCTTCCTCGTCTTTACGTTGTTCTGTACCTCAAACTGGACGTATAAGTCGTTTAGCGCATCTGGGAGGGAGGCGTCAAGGGCAAAAGCAGGTGATGTTGTCTTGTAGTTTGTGATCAAAGTGGAATCAATTATAAGAGTAAATTTGCACTACTTATGGAATGCGATGCTCAAAAAGCACATGAACAGCCATCCACAAACTTTTGACAATGTAGTGTATATAATTAAGAAATATTTATTTAAACCATTTTTAAGTATATTTATATATATATATATATATATATATATATATATATATATATATATATATATATATATATATATATATATATATCTTACTGTAAGTAAAAACCTTTGCATTGATTCTGACTAAACGATATAAAAACATGCAAATAAAACTCTCTTGCAACTCTTACTGCAATTCCACATCATATCAATTATACATCACACAAAGTTAGTCAGTAGTTACAGCCTGAGATAATTAGATCCCATTCTTTACTTGGTGAGATTATTTGGTGATGGATCCACACAGACATGCTAACTTATGCTTAAACCTGACAGTGATATATTGCACTGTGGAGCTATAACATTGATCCAAAAGTCAAATATTTCACACACTTTTTTCACTGTATCTTCCAGGCTTGAACAATGGGAGCCGATCAGTCACAAAGGCAGGAAATTCCCTGGGTGAAGTCCAGGCTAAAGCCAGCACACTCCCACCAGCCAAGAGGTACTGACCTCATGCATACTTGTATGATAAAGACTGTGCAGTGAAGCAGCCCTTTTATCGATTCAGTGTAACAGAGTAAGATTTAATACTTGTTTTATTATGTTCCAGCCCCAAAGTGTCCAAGACGGAAAGCATTTCAGAGGATCAGCCAAGCAAGCACACGGCCCCCTGGGACGAGAATGCACCGCAGAGGTACAGCTATGACAGAGGTCGTGTTTAAGTGTGGCTAAAGGTTCAGCTAATCCGGCCTGAATGCATGCAAACATGCACACACACACACACACACACACACACAAGTCTCGTTTATAGCAAGATAAAGATCAAGTACTGGATTAAGTCAATTTCCCTTCTAAACCCTTTGAAAACAAATCTCGAATCACTGTGAAGGTATTAGTTGACAAATGTGTCTCACTTTACTTGAGAACATGAGTTAAGCTTCCTGAAGGAAATGCCAACAGCTTTGGATTTACAATTTTCCCTTTTATTTCATGCCACAGTTTCAGTATGAATGTCTGCCATTCTTTGTTTTTCCTCAGCGGACTGTACAACTCGGCCAGCGAGCGAAACAAATCTCCCAAATTCCCCAACGCGCGTAGACGGTCGCCCTCAGGAGGCAGCGAGAACGAGGTTATGAACTCCTCCAGGCCCAGGTACAGCACACTCGTGTTTATAACATATTCACATGTGTATAGTTTCTACAGGAAACTGCTGTTACATTATAATTTTTATAACCATTATCGTAACTTATCGTTTTAAAGACTAATAGAAGCAAAAAAAAAACCTTTTTGCCAGAGTATTCGGGAAGTGTTTACATTTTTAAGGAGCTGCCTGTTAAAGTTCTTTTAATATCCTGTACTGTGATGTCTTACAAGCCTGTATTTTTTTTAGGAGGTAGTTTTTCTAGCATTAGTACACCCATATATTTGTTAATGAAATTCTTTCTTCGCATATCATATATATTAGATAGCTGATGTCAGAGCGCAGTGGGTAGGCCATGATACGCCGCCCCTGGAGCACAGAGGGTTAAGGGCCTTGTGAAAGGGCCCAAGAGTGGCAACTTGGCAATACCGGGTTTGAACTCCCAACCATGATCAGTAACCCAGTACCTAAACCACTAAGCTACTACTCCCCCCCAGCAATATTGTACATTTTTGAGTTTAAGTCGTGTACATGTTTAATGATTCCCTTGTTTTCATAGTTTTCCAGACAATTTACGTTCTCTGTTGAATGACAAGATAATTTTTTTTAGGGTTAGAAAGGGAGGAAAAAAGAATTCAGTGAAGGAATGACTGTTTATCACAGCTATAAAAAAAAGTGATTACAGGAACTAACTTGTCTTTTAGACGTTCCACAATAGTAAATCTAAATGTAAAACCGCTAAAATGTGTGCTGTCATTCATAAAACAATGTAAAATTGCTTAGGTGTTAGTGTGGTGTTTGCCATCACATCTACGGTATTCCTAAAAGTCCTGTTAGTTTTTTGCCTTCCTATGCCTGGTGGCCTTTTTGATGAGCTTTGTAGTTAGGGTTTTAGATAAAAAAAAAAAAATTTCCCTCTCACACTGGCAATAGCTCAGCTTATGGCAAACACATACCCCACTATGTGTTTTAAGACCTCTGATCTGCACTAATGACAAAAGAATTTCTCTTTCATTTTTGTCTGGGACAGCCGAATCAGGCTTAGATTTTATAGTCTAAACACAGCTGTACCTCAAAGGAATGATTCCTACTCTGCTCCTTACAAATTCACAACAAACTGCAAATCTTGATTGCTTTATGTCTCTTAAAGGCAAAACATGTTCACACACTGTCTTTAGAAATTCTCATGGCAACGGGGAGCTCACTGGTAGAAGTTATCGCATATTGGTCAGAAGGTCATGAGTTTCAATCCCACAGCTTGAGTAGATGTTTTAACCCTCTCTGTGCCACATTGTAGCTAACCCTATTCCCTGAGCCTAGCTTCTTAACAAAACTAGAATGTGTGAAGTAAGGAATTTCAATGTGCTTCACTTGTGACATTTGTCTGTCTTTCTTTTCTTTCTTTGCCGGTGTAGAAATGTACTCAATGTGGTACTTGGACTCCCTCTAGTGAGAAATCAGTATATACAGTGCAGTTTAATTAAACTATAGTCTGTAACTGAATAATTTGACAAATATTATGCTGAGGGGGGGGAAATGCACTTACATGCTCTATTCTGCCTTGAAGTGATACTGTTTGAAAATAATGGAAATATATTTTACCTCTTAATATTTACAAAACATAATCCGTGATTTGTGTCTGGCACACTCACAATGTAGTTCCACACGAATGCCACCGATTTCTAGGTTTTTTAATGGCATAAAGTGATTTAGATCATGAACATCTTAGAGAGAGCTGCCTAGATCCTGCTTAGGTTAGAAAAAAAAAAGAAGAAAAGGAACCATTATATGAAAGCATCAGAATAAATAAGTAATGCGTGATAAAGTTTGATCAGGCAAAAAGAGCTTTTCTCATGTTTTGTAAAAACATGTATAGGGAAAGCCACATGCTAAGATTGTGTGCTTTTACAGGAAAGGCCAGAGCAGTGAGGATCCATCCAGCAAACAGCATCGGCGGAGGTGGGCAGTTTTTTTTTTTTTATTTATGACGTTCGAATGATTGAGTGTTTTTTTTTGTTTAGTTTTTTTAATTTACCAAAAAAATATCTGTTTTTAATGTTAGGCTATAAACTGATTTTAAAATCCATAGATAACAAATACATTTATAGACCTGATTATAATGATTGTAATCACTGAGTAATACAGATTAACATGCCTTAAAGAAATATTTACATTATTCCTTCACCACAACTAAAAGCTCTTGAGGGATATAATTTGCCTTCTTGTCAAATTTTAACCCCTCTTGTTTGTCCCCATAGGTCACGTTCCCGTGGCAACACAAGCAGCGGCAGCGAGACCGAGAATTCCAACAGAGAGCATCGTAAAAAGAGGAACCGGTACAGAAACTTTTCTTTCCCCATGCACTAAAATATAATTATGATATAATTATACCTCTATACTAAAATAATATATATGATATAATTAACAATTATATCATATTTCTGTCCACTTACTATATAATTTAACATGTAGTAGAGCAGATGTTCTGTACTAACTTCTGCATGCTTGCTGTAGATCCAGGCAGGAGAACGAGATGGTAGATTCTGCACCACAGTGGGAGGCTGTGCTGCGCCGACAAAAGGAGAAAAACCCGAATGACCCCAACCATCGTCGCTCGCGCCATCGCTCTAGATCGTTAGTATTTACCATTGCACTTCTCCTTCCCCTGTCAAGCAAAACAGATGTTTCTGTGAGCACTTGTTTGTGGTTACCATCCAGTCTCAACTTGATACAGTGCCACATAAACAACTGGAGGAACTCCTTCTCATAAGATTTCCTTTTAAATCCTTCTCTAAATCCTTTTTTAAGTTGCTTTTTCTTTTTCGTCAAGCAAATAGCGAAATGATTAAATACATAAAAGAGGCACATAAAAACTGTGCTCGCAGTTAAAAGAGGGTGCAGTCCAAACCTAGGAATATAAAGAAGCTTAAAAGATCATGTAAAATCCTGCTGTTATTCTCTTCAGGGGAAGATACAACGAGGGGGTGGCTGCTGATCATCTTAAAACCAGGGTTTTGAAGAAGAATATGGCACTTACAGGAAAATCTTATGTCAGAAAATAAATATTGTGTTAAAATAAAACTGCTGCTCATTCATGCATTGTACAGATTTATTTACAGTTTTGACTTGGAAGCTTGGTTGTTGTTTTTTTGTAGGAGAAGTCCAGATGTTCAAGCTAAAGAGCAGCTGTGGAAGCATATACAGTAAGTAGTAATGAGTCAATCTGTAAAAGCCCATGTAAACTGTCTTTACTTGCTCTTGGCAGGCTGATGCTGTGGTTTTGATGATTCACTCTGACAGGGTTGTAATGATTTTGTCTGTGTGTGTGTGTGTGTGTGTGTGTGTGTGTGTGTGTGTGTGTGTGTGTGTGTGTGTGTGTGTGTGTGTGCAGGAAGGAGTTGGTGGATCCATCCGGTCTGACAGAGGAACAGCTGAAAGAGATTCCATATAAGAAAGTAGAGTGAGTAAACCAATGTCTTTTGTGTTCGCCTATCAATATAGTGTGTTACTGAAAATATGCTGAAAGTATCTCTGTTAATGCTTTAATGCTGAACAATTCCAAAAATGTCTAAAAACGGAGATGTCAGCCTTTAAATTAAGAAATGGAATGAAATAAGTTCCACATCAACTGTATCCGAAAATACCAAAGTGACTAACGAGTCCTCTTGTCCTTGAAGTCCCAGTCTTATGTAACACTATGAACAAGCATCTATGTGATTGGATTCTGTTGTTTTATATCAGTAAAAATGTTTCCCTAAAGGAAAATAAGGTTCTGATGCAGGGAAAAGAATGTTCTCAAGGAACCTCATTATTTTTTATTACTTTGCATTTAATAATTAATGAAAAGTTACAGTAAGCTTTCATGAAACCTTAGATATCCAAAGAAGTGTGATTACTGGTCAAAATATTGCAAACTTTGTCAGGAAAAAATGATTTGACTCTCATTGGATATCTGCGCCTAGTGATCTGACACACTAAAAAGAGCTGAAATTCATATCTGTATGTGCTTTAAATGTGGCCTGTTACATCATAAAACAATTAATTACTGACTTTCAAAATGACCGTTATATCTGATTTCAGAACTCAAGGTGACCCGATCCGTATCAGGCACTCTCAGTCTCCCCGGAGCTACCGCCAGTACCGACGCTCACACTGCTCCGATGGAGAGAGGTCTGTCCTCTCAGAGGTCAAGTGAGTCCTGGAATAGTTTTGTTCAATTCAAAGATCACATTTCCCATCTGTAGGTCATTCCCAGGCGACAAGAAACAACTTGAGTGTCAAACTCATCCAAGTTATTGCCGGGCACAGGTGCATGTTTTTTTGACCACTGACACTGTTTCTTTTTAGCTCTCGGACTGATCTGGTGCCTCCACTTCCTGTTACTCGCACTGTAGACATGACAGGGTCCAGCACTGCCAACTCACAGGTTAGTTTCTGTTCTCTGAAACACTGTCCTACAAGGAAAACACTCATTTGCAAGTTAGGAGTCTGTGAATATGAAGTTAAAAGGGATGAAGTCACTTTCCTTTCAATCAGAGTGACACATCTGTACGTTTACTCATGTGGGAGAAGGCAGATATTCCTTACCTCTGAGTGGGTTAAGCTGCACAGTGGCACAACAGAGCAACAGATCCAAAGGTTGCGGTCAGTTGCGGTCAGTTGGGTTCATATGTCTTGAAAGAACTCTAGGCTTTACCAATTGGTAGCTGTTGTGTGATGCAGAAGGTAAATCAGTGGGTTTGAATGTGCAAATTGTGAGAAATGGGTGCAAAATAATGATATTTAAAACAATTGAAATTAACATATGTACAGTATTTAGTATATACACTGACCAGTTATAACATTATGACATTATAACATTATGACCGGTGATTGAATAACACTGATTATCTTTTCATCATGGCACTTGTTAGTGGCTGGATATATTAGGTGTTATTTTATGTTAGAAGCAGGAAAAATGGGCAACCTTAAGGATTTGAGGGAGTTTGACAAGGGCCAAATTGGGATGGCTAGACGACTGGGTCAGAGCATCTCCAAAACTGCAGCTCTAGTGGGATGTTCTCGGTCTGCATTGGTCAGTATCTATCAAAACTGTTTTAAGAAAGGAACAGCGAACCGGTGAACCAGCGACAGGGTCATGAACTGTTTTGGCAGCAAACGGGGGACCGACACCAAATTAGGCAAGTGTCACAGCGCTTCACTGTTTCCACATTTTTTTATGTTACAGCCTTATTCCAAAAATATTTTTTTCCCCTCAAATTTCTACAAACAATACCACACAATGACAAGGTAAAAAAAAGTGTTTGGAATCTTTGCTAATTTATTACAAACAAAAAAAGAAAGAAATCACATCTACATAAATATTCACAGCCTTTGCTCAAAATTTTGTTGAAGCACCTTTAGCACCAATTACAGCATCAAGTCTTTTTGATTATGATTCTACAAGCTTGGCACCTATTTTTGGGCAGTTTCTTCCATTGTTCTTTGCAGAACCTCTCAAGCTACATCAGGTTGGATGGGAAGCATCAGTGCACAGCCATTTTCAGATCTCTCCAGAGATGTTTAATCCAGTTCAAGTCTGAGCTCTGGCTGGGCCACTCGAGGACATTCACAGAGTCGTCCTGTAGCCACTCCTTTGTTATCTTGGCTGTGTGTTTAGGGTCGTTGTCCTGTTGGAAGATGAACCGTGACCCCAGTCTGAGGTTCAGAGCGCTCTGGAGCAGGTTTTCATCAAGGATGTCTCTGTACATTGCTGCATTCATCTTTCCCTCGATCGGAACTGGGAGACTAGTCAGAACCGTCCAGAAGAACAACCATCTCTCCAGAATTCCACCATTTAGGCCTGTATGGTAGACTGGCTAGACGGAAGCCACTCCTCAGTAAAAGGCACATGACAGCCCATCTGGAGTTTTCTTAAAGGCACCTGAAGGACTCTCAGATAATGAAAAACAAAGATTGAACTCTTTGTTTCTCATAGTCTGGCCAGTCTACCATACAGGCCTGATTGGTGGAGTGCTACAGAGATGGTTGTTGTTCTGGAAGGTTCTTCTCTGTCCAAAGGAATACGATGGAGCTCTTTCAGAGTGACCATCGGGTTCTTGGTCACCTCCCTGACTTAGGCTCTTCTCCCTGATTGCTCAGTTTGGCCAGGTGGCTTTGCTTTAGGGAGAGTACTGGTGGTTCCAAACTTCTTCCATTTACGGATGATGGAGGCCACTGTGCTCGCTGGGACCTTCAATGCTGCAGAATTTCTGTACCCTTTCCCAGATCTGTGCCTCGACACAATCCTGTCTCAGAGGTCTACAGACAATTCCTTGGACTTCATGGCTTGGTCTGTGTGTTCTGACCTGCACTGTTAACTGTGGCACCTTATATAGACTGGTGTGTGCTTTTCCAAATCATGTCCAATCAGCTGAATTTACCACAGGTGGACTCCAATCAAGTTCTAGAAACATCAGTGAAAACAGGATGTGCCTGAGCTCAATTTTGAGTGTCATGAAAAAACTGTGAATACTTACAGTATGTATATGTGAGGTTTTTTTTTGTTTGTTTTTTATTTGTAATAAATTTGCAAAGATTTCAAACTTAATTCACATTTGCAATTTGCACAAAGTTTTGCAATTTGAGCACTGCAACAAGTCGGTTTTACTGGGAACCTGTCATTATGGTTGTTGTTTATTTTTTAAGAATTTTAAGTAAAGCAATGAATTTAATCCATTTTGGAAAAAGGCTGTAACATAACAAAATGTGGAAAAAAGAAACGCTGAGAATACTTTCCGGGTGCACTGTAATGTTATGCCTGATCCGTGGCTATTAAGTTATGCCTGGTCAGTGTCTAAAATTATGAAAGATTATCAGGGTCAGTGAAACATTATGAAACACAGAACATGCGGTTTGGATATCAGCACCCAGGCATAATCAGCTGCTGGTTTGCTCCGCTTACTTCTCAGGAGGCCTAGAGAGTTTTGGTTTGCATGAATATGCTGAGAAATGACAGGTTTGCTGCGAGGTGTTTTTACAGTCTTGTTCAGAAATGCCTGTGTTTTCCTTTGTGCAGAAGAAAAATGGGTCCAAAGACAACCTGTCGGAGAGTTCTGGGCAGGAGACAAAAAGCAGCATCAGGGCGGCAAAATCCTCACACAGCACTCGGACCAAAAACGAAACGTGACCACATTCTCAAATTTTTCACCACGAGAGGTTAGGAGAGGTCATGGACAATATACCGAGACCTGGAAGTATTCAACACTAATAGACGATAATGCCAGACAGGCATGGAGTTCCTAACTAAACGAAATAGAGATGGCTATCCGTGCCATGAGCTTGTCTGAGAAGTTATTGTTAATTTAAAACAAAGGCATTTTTGTATTTATTAACTGAACGAAAACGCAAGCAAACAAGTGTTTTAAAACCACTCATTCTATTCCAACAATCAAGTGAAGGAAAAGGAATCATTAATACACAGCGAACACTGCACAGTCTTGAAGGTGTTGCACCGAACATTGAGACATTTTATACAGTATTAAATATTCTTGAACTCGTTATTGTACGTGTGGATATTATCACGCAAAGCAATTTGTATTTGTGTATTCCATTGACTAAATTCTGTAGGAAATTGTTGCTGCTGTTACTCTTTGGATTGTCTTTCTCTGCTGTTACAAATACACTGTACACGGTTAACTGTATCTGAGCTGGAGACTCAATAAACTAAATGTATTGGCGATAGAATAGTCAATATTTTCGGGGGGTTTTTTCATAGGTAATTTGTTTTTGTTTTTTGCTTTTACATGTGATGTTTGGTCTTTAACAAAAAAAAAATTCACCTGTTTAAAAAGTGCAGTTGGGTTTTGGTGTTCATTGTTGCTACAGATACACATTGGTGGACCAAGAAATGAGGACTCTGATTGGAAAATTAAAGCTGCAGATTTTACAGTTTATAGTAGACTGCACTGCATCCACACATCTGGAAACTGAAAAAAAATAATTTTAATTAATTGTGAGCAGTTCATTACATTGCACATAAAAAAAAAAGAATAATAATGGTCATGAATATGTTGTTGCATGCAATCTTAATCATTTTAATATTTCAAATGGTAAATATTCAATATTTTGGGTGGATGAAATATTTGAAATGATTCTTTCCAGAATTGAATTTACGTGAACAGCATAACAATATCAGAGAAGGTATTCACTGCTGTGTACAACTTGCTGCCACTAGGGGGAGTCACTAAACATGTCCTAATGCCTTAGTAATTCAGCTTCTCTTTTAGAAGTACCTGAGAATTAAAATATCTGGTACTTTAAAAAAAAATTTAGGCCAAGTTTAATTAGATTACTAGATTTATTTTATTTAATATATTCATTCTATCGTCTAATCCTGGTTAGGGTTGTAGTTGTTCTAGAGCCTACTTGCAGGAGCAGTGGTCTAGAGAATTCACCCTGGATGGGACATCAGTCCATCTCAGATACTGTGCACATACACACACTGTTTTGTAAAGCCGTTACTGAGTAATTTACTCGTAATTGTAACCATCACTGCGATTATACCGAATATCAGCAAGTCACAGCTCTGCCTCCGTGTGATATTCGGTATAACCACATTATTGCGCGTATGATATTGCTTTTACACTGCAGTTTGATAAACAAGCAACAAGAATAAAATTCTATAATTTCACACACAGTATAGTTAAATGTTCTGTTTATTTTTTTTTCGTTAGCACAAATGGATGCCAACGAAGCCACACTCGCTCTATGGCATGTCCACTATCCTGCTTATATCAGTATATACCAGAGGGGCCCAGATTTTTTCTTGTGAAGGGTCAAAAATCTTACTTGATTGAGGGTCCGTGAGCTAAAAATAAATGTTGCATTATTCTAAAATTGCTATTTAAATGAAAGTTGCGATGGTTCCTCTCATTTACAGTTTCATAATAACTACCAATGAATAGAGAATCTTACTTTCTTGTCGTCCAATGCAGTTTTATTTAAGTTCTAGTTCTGTGAAACTTATAATACAATGTGGTTCAATGTCTAACAGTTATTCAGTGACCTCTAATGAGAGACATGAAGCTGGTCCTTATTTTTTCCAAAAGTTTTCCAAATGAAATGTTCCCCCTTTATTCCTCTATTTGGTAGGTAAATTAAATGTCACCACAGACCAACGTTGGCCATTGGACCCTAGTTTTTGGAACCTGTGGTCGGCACATCTGGTCAAAAGTCAAGTCAAACATTTTATTCCTGAAAAATAGCATTTGCCTTGTTCATCGATGATGTCATTCACGTTGCTGTAGCAATAGTTCCGAACAAATTAGTGGAACAAAACTGATGTTGTTTAATAAGTAATACATGTATAGAAATAATATGCAGTAGCGTATGAACCTGGTGTATGTTACCCAAATGAAGTAACGTGCATCATGAATGAAATATAGTTAGTTAGATTAAATATTATAATATATTTTTTATTTTTTTTTTTAAACGATCTTTGACAAGCTGAACGCCGACCTCACAGTATATCATGGTGTGATTTACAACAAAACCTGTTAATACATGCTGAGAAAAACAGTTGTGTTGATCAGAAACATGCCTCATTACAAGAACATGGCCACTGTTAGCATACGTAATAATTCGCTTGTGTAATAGAAAATTATTTTGAAATATCCTAATAGCCTTTTTTCATTTACATACGGAATTTCTTCCATTTAAAGTCTTTGCTCTTCTCTTCTACACCCTAAATGAACTCAAGAGGTTTTGAAAAAAAGGGCAAAAGTTTTTTACCAATCCTTCATGTGTCATAAAAGAATTTCCATAGCATAAACTTGTTGAATGACTGGTATGTGCAGCCTGTAAGGGATTAATACTGCGGTTAGCTACTAATGCCATGTTGGTTTAAGCCTGGGGGTGGAAATATTCTACTAATAATCATACCAACGTGAGTTTATTGTTAAATGACACTGCGTAAACTTTACATCTATAATCTAAAAACATTATCAGTCTTTTTACAGTGGAATGAAAATGAAATTTTCAATTCCTCTTTTTTTTTTTTTTCCAGTAGGCATGTTTGTGTCTGTGAGGCATCTGGGTTTGATGTTGACTTTTGCTGAGCGTTGTCCTCATCTCAACTTCTAGCACAAACTTACCATGCTTACGTCTGGTTTACAGCAGGAACGTGTTTCACCTGGACATTTACGATTGTTTTTAGGTTGAGACGAGCGCAAAGGTGTGTCATGTAGAACAAAAAAAAATGCAGTTAGTAAAGCCTCTCTTTGTTTTTATCCATGTCCACTGTTCTACATTAGCAGCAGGAGTTCTGTGCATCGGGGCAGAGCGCCAACAAATGTATTCCAAATGCACTCGTTCACCTCAACCGATTGAGAAAGTAGAAAGGAGGGGTGAGATTCTGAGAGAGTTTAGATTCTGGCTTTGCTTCGTGATCTGGGACGGATGTTGTTTTCTTTTTTTTTTCTCCCCACATGGGGAGCTTGTAATGTTGGAAAACCTGATGAAAAACTTGTGCTCTATGATTAAACTTGGGATTTTTTTTTTCAAGGCACCGTTGAAAAGTTTGAATTTGATTCCATGCGGCCTTTCATGGGCATAGACCTGTTTCTGTTTTGTTTTTTTTCTCAAAAGCCATAAACCTTTAAACCCTAACGGTTTGCAGATGTCACACTGGTGTTTAACCCCGTCTTTCGAAACAGCATTTCTGCAAGTCCATTCCTTCGCAAATAGCAACAATGTATGCTACATCTGGCAACGTGAAAGCATCCTGTGGGTCCTTCAGGACAACTGGTTTCTGCACAGGGCCTCGCGTAAACAGGATTTCACCCTTTCCTGTGTGGAGACCGATTATCAAATTAGCAGCTCGAAGACTCATTATTCACATGTAGCCTTAATGGATCTCGCAGACGTTAAAGCTCGGCATGAAGATCCTCGCATTGCTATTACGGGAGGTGTTCCTGCTCTTGATTTGGAAATCCTAGGTCCTTAAAGATTCTTAAGCCTGATTTAATTTATTGACTAGTTATAGAACATCTTTTAGCTCAGATAACTTGGAGCAAAAATAAAATAAACACTAAGATGACGTTCCCAGTGCACACAAACCAAACTATCAACAATTTCCTGGTACACTTTTTTTCCAAAACCATCAATAAAGCTATAGAATTTTTTTTCTGGATGTTCAAAATTATGGCTTCTCCTCAAACATTGAACCAGAAACATTTGTTCTTCCAGCTAGAGAACCGTAACACACCTTTAATCATTCATTATTCTGAAGCTCTTTTTTTTGTCATACAGTCGACCATGCCTTGGCAAGAACCTGAAATCCAGTAGGTCTTGCACATGAGAATCACATTGTCATGTGGCATGGAGAATAATTGTAGCACTGACAGTGTTCGGAGCTCAGACACACTCTCCCAGTTTAAGTGCAGATTAAAAACATATCCTGTTTTTAGCAAGTCCTACACATAACACACATCACACATCATAACCTTGTGCTCCAGTACATCTGATCACATGCACATTATAACTTGATCAGCTTCGCTAATTCCTCTCCACTGCTTCTCTTTCTCTACCCATCCCGAGGCATCCTGAGGTTGCGCCAGCCCCAGTCACGTGAAGATTGTGGACCTTTAAAGAAGTAGATCCCGACCCCGCAAACATCCAGAACCATCTAAAGACGAACCAGCGCCATATTGGATCCCACTTCATGTAGAGTTTGGACATTGGACCTCCTTGATTGTTTAAAGGCTCTGGCATGGAGAAGCTGGTGTTGGATCTGTGATGATCTCAAAAGTTGAGCTATTGCATGAGTTGATCAGTAGCTCCTGGTTCCATAACCTCAAGTGACTGTATAAGACTGTAGAAAGAACATTACTCACAATCTTACATTCCAGTGCTCATGGAAGTCCTCAATCTCCAGTGTTCTGTATTGTTTAAAGACTATAATCACACTCTTTATCACCCGAATGAGGATGGGTTTCCCTTTTCGAGTCTGGTTCCTCTCAAGGTTTCTTCCTCATAAAATCTAAGGGAGTTTTTTCTTGGTATATTCGCCCCAGGCTGCTCATCAGGGATAAATACACATCATTCACTTTAATTGTTAAATTATGTAAAGCTGCTGAAGTTGTGAAAAGCGCTGTAGAAATAAACTTGACTTGACTAACACTGCAGTAGGAACAGAGGTGGGAAGTAATGAGGTACAAATACTTTTTCTGGTATCAGTACTTTACTCCACTATTTCTTTTTTGGACAACTTTTTACTTTCATTTATTACATTTTTACACCAATATCTGTACTTTCTACTTTTTACATTTTCAAAACTTGACTAAGTATTATTTCTTCTCATTGCATATGGCTTTTTTCACCATATCACTGGTGTATTATTTCCTGGCTATCAGACGTAGATGTAGGCAAAGCGGAGCGAACAATGAGCAAAGCGACAAGAGGAATGGCGGAGGAATGGAGGAATGAATTCAGAGGGAGTCACCAATGTGAAAATCAATAAAAACAAAGACATTCCTCAACACCCATGGACATATATGAGGGAGAGGTTCGAAATTATCGTTGTAAAAAAGTGCTGACTTTCAAGAATTCACCTTCGAATTTGAGAAAGCACATCAAGTCAAGAGTCAAGAGGCCTTTATTGTCATTTCTTTTATACACAGTGGTACACAGTACACAGTAAAAACCAGACGATGTTCCTCCAGAACCCTGGTGCTACACTAAACAACATAGAGCTACAACACAACACAAACAGACAGACAGACATCACAAAACCTACTGTATACTAAATAAATAAATAAATAAATATGAATATATAAAATAGTATTTAGACACCTGACCTTTCCTGCTGCTATATGTGGTTATTTTTCCAAACTGTTACCACAAATCTGGAGGCACACAAATGTACAGGACGTCTTTAGATGCCCTATAATACAATTTTGCATTCACTTGAATTCGGAAACCCGAACCTGTTCCAGCATGGCGATGCCCCGGTGAACAAAGTGAGCTCCTGAAGATCTGGTTTACATGCTTTGGAGAGAAAGATCTTGCGTGGCCTTCTATAGAGCTCTGATCTCATCCCTATTGAACACCTTTGGGATGAATGTGAACGCTGACTGCACCCCAGGCCTCCTCACCTCACCTACATCAGTACCTGCATTGTGGCTGATAAACACAAATATCCATAAGCACACCCTAAAATCTAGTGTAACATCTTGCCAGAAGAGTGGAGGGAATTATAAGAGCAAATTGGGGCTAAATGTGGAATGCAATGATCAAAAATTACATACCGTACTTATGACCAGGTGACCCAATATATATTTATTTTGTATTTTTTTTAATGTCATCTTAGTCTTTTCTCTGCTTGTATTCTATATGGTGGTTGTTCAGCCTGGATACATTCAGTTTTCTTTATTAATACATTGATATGATGTGAGGTTCAGTTACCAGCATGACACCAAACAGGTAGTAGTAACGGCTACTTTTTACTCAAGTGCATGTCAGAGCCCAAACTTCTTTACTTTAACTTGAGTAAAGAAGTGTATGTCTGGAAGTAGCTGTGGCATGCCTATGAGATAAGCACCTGAAGTTGTGATGTGAAAGAGTGATATGGAACTTCTTGGCAGAAGACTCAAGAACTTTCCTCCCTGACTGAAGTCAACTTTCATTTTTTTCCAGTCTTTGAAAAGAACAAAAAACTTTCTGTGGATTCCTTAAGTTATCTGATTTTTTTTTTTTTTTAAGCTTCTCTCTGGCAGTAGCCTGTACGCACCCATTAACTGAGAAATGGACACCTTAATTAATGGACACAGTAATTTGTCCTCAACGAATGGTTAATGGTTAAAAGCATTAACGTTATATAAGCAAGTAACACACACTACAGGTGACACGTTGGCAATGAATGGCCTTCTTGTGCTAGGAATCGATACAAATCAGATTTAATCCACCAAAAGGAAATGTGTCACTTTCACTAGAAAGTAAATCTCCTCCTTTTATATTTCATAGCCAATTATTCAAGTAAAAAAAAAAACTTTTTTAATTGACATAAGTGCCATACTTTAAGCCCAAAAGCTCAACACCTTCTGTCTAATAGAAAGTCCTCATAAAGTAATGCATAGTTTAAAAAAAAAAAAAAAGGACATTGGTGCATACTGTGTTTTTCCAAAATGTGAACAAAAATGCACATGGAAAACCTGAAAGACTAAGGGGTCTGTGAGCTCTGAGTGGGTCGAGATCAGCGAGGCATTGTGCAACTCCAGGTTCCTTGCAGCATTTTCCATGTGATTAAAAATGAGAGATGTTTCTTTCTCACTAGATCACCACCACCACAGAGAGGGTTTTCTAATAAATTATAATTTCTATAAAATTATTGTGGAGTTTGTTTTCCACCCTGTAATCAAAAATTTACTGTGCCAGAGCACGAGTTGGAAATAAACTACTTGCTGCTGAAATAAATAAAGAGAATGCCCTTCATACACCAAATATTTTGTCATGGAGAAGGAGCTTAGTGAGGCTTGAGTGATCCTCAGAGCTGTAGACTTTTAATACCCCCAAGTTAGACCTCACTATAAACCAGACCCTGAACAGATCGTAGGGGTGACATCTGACACCAATCGTAATGAAAAGTACAAAAAGTCACAGCCTGGCCCCAGAATAAGGTATGGGTGGGGGTGGATATCTCAACATGAGTGTGTCTCAGCATGAGTGTGTGGGTTCACCTGCAACAGAAAGCTATATGTGGGTTCGATCATTAAGATTCTGCATTAGGTGGACTTGACCCTTTTTTGTCATTAAGAAAAGAAAAGCAAACATCCCAAATACGTTCCTTCTAAGAAATCATTTTATTGATCGTTTTCTTTTACAGGAGCATAGTACACCTTAAAAGAACGAATGTACACACACAACACACCCCTGGAGAGCTTGCATGTTTATTGTTCTACTGCTTAAATTGTCAAAATTACTTATACAATACCGAGTGCTTCATTATTGATCACAAACTGCTTTTTTTTTCTTCTTCTTTGCTTTTTACATCAAGTTATTATAGTATTTCAACATAGTACATCAGACCCTATCTAAAGCTAAGCTATTTACAGAAGCTAGAATACCTAGCCTGTGAGAGAAAAATGCAAACAGTCAAGATGTAAATGAATCAAAGCAGAAAACATGCAGCTGATGCACTAGGAAAGATCTAGAGCAAGCTGGGAAGATTCCAACTATAGCGGAGAGGAAATAAAAAAAGGAAGACAAAAGAAACTAAAGTGGGCTTTCAAGTTGGCCGTTGAATTGGGATTTTTTTTTTCTTTAAAATATATGTTAAACTGGAAGCAAAGACAAAACTGCAAATACAGAATTACCCAAAATAAAAATAAATCCTTAAGGGGAGACACGTCATTCACAAATCCACTAGTCTTAAAGAAAACAAAACAAAAAATTGATGAACACTAATTCATCAGTGCTACATTTTCATTTTAGGATCGAACATGATCAGATCGTGTGCTGTGAGATGTGAGGGGCTGCTAGAAGCATCTGATTTTCAGCTGGTGAATGCCATTTAACTGATTGGTATCATTGGACCAATCTAACTATGGACAAGTATGATTTTTGGAGTGGTCCTACAAAAAAGGCTGTCAGTGGTGCCTTTACCTGGGTGAACATATATTTACATACTGTATTAAGCAAAAGACACCTCAAAAGAAGCCAACTCTCTGCTCAAAGTTCCCTTGCTATGCATATCTTAAGTGCTAAATACATTCCTAGAGACAGGTTCTTGATAGTACGATCAAGAAAAAAAATAAATTCCCAGATGGTATGCTATTTTTCCGCTGCCAAATTACCTAGTGCCAGTAAGTGCAACTAATCCAACAGATCAGCTCTCGACCTTTAAGGGAAAACATTAATAACTGCAGTTTTGTGATTGCTCCCACTGTTTTTTTTATTTTTTATTTGGCAATCACTTTGATCACCTTACTTTGTTGGTGTGCATTCTTTTAGTTAATTATTTTTTTTGTTTCTTCCAAAGAGAAAGCCGCACAGAAACGACAGTGGGAGGAGAGAGGAGAGATAAAGGGAGGGATTGAGGGGGAGGGGGGGTCAATCCAGACCAAGTTACAACAACCATACGACAAAGAACCAAACACCTTCTCCAGACGTGAAGAGATATGAAATAAAAACCATCTTGGCTACCTCACCAAGGAGCAGATTAAAGTCCAAAATAGCACCATTCATCAGTGTCTCAAATCCGTGGCAGCATCTCAATCACTTACCACAAGGAAACAATGCGGTTTCTACAGCTACTTCTATATCACAACGCACATGATTACACTTTAATACACTGGCAAAGAAAAAAAATGAAAACAAAAAAAGCCAAAAATGAAAATTAATCAAAGCAAGGTTAAAAAATTTTTTACTATGTACTACAAAGCGTCTAGTAACTGCGTGGGAATTGGGGACTCTTAGCCTCAGTAAATACTGTTGAGTTTGAGAAGATTGGTTTCAGTAGTTTAGTGTGTGAAGACAAGACCAGTTGCAGTAGGTTAAAGGTGAATCTGTAATCTGAAGAAGAAAAAAAAAAAAAAAAAGAAACTGACTGACGGATGAATTCTGACAGTTTAGTGTCAGGGTGTGTGCTGGAAAAGTATGTACCTGGTTTATGGGAATAAAGATTTTACCACTTATTTCACATTCATGGTGTATTTGCCATTAGCATAGTGACTGTAAGACATAATATTGGAACAGGTTTAATACTGAAGTCTTGGAGAGTCTGTGGAAAAACACAACAGTACGAACACCGGGGGTGGGGTGGGGGGGTTCTGTAGGTAGTGGACAAGTGGATGACATGCTGCTGCAGGTTTTCTCGGCCCTGTGGAGGTTGTAAACGATGCAGACGTGCCGGTCTGTACAGCTCCAAATCTGTCAGCTCTGTCGCAAGGTGCTTTGTGGCGTTCGGCGCTATTTTGTGTCCTCCCGAGAGCATGAACTTATCATCAAGGCTTAGAGTCCCGAGCGTTTCTATCAGAGTATTAAAAAAACCACACAGACGGGGAGGCAAACGGCCCCAGAGTCATATTTCATTTTTACCACATACCATAAAAATGAGAATATACACAATTTAGGAAACAAACAAAAAAATATACAAGGAGGCTCGCCGGACTCCTTTTGTTAAAGGAGACTCCATGTTAATAAACCACTTCTATCCAACATCAGGCGGAAGGAATGTCGAATATTTGCTGTGGCTCCCCATGGCCCTGGCCTGTGCATGCGCCCAGATGTTAACCCTGAGATACAGATGAGACAAAAAGGAGTAAAGAGAAGTAGTAGCGGCCTGTCAAGGCATATGCAGCACATACAGCCTGTTTTAAACTTAATTTCATGCTGGTTGTTTTTAAATGTGGAGTACTAGATCATACCTCTGGAGATCCTCCATCGTTTCTGTCAGTTCAATTCTGCAGCAGGAAGCTTGAAGAAAAACTCTGGGGAGGGGCAATAAAGTGTTAACTACTGCAAAGATTGATATAGGAAACCTCTAAACATGCTAAATGACATGATTGATAACACCTGCCCCACAGCAATGCATTTCTGACTCAGGCAAAGTAAAATAAAAGAACAATAAAAAACCCTTAGACGTGGTTGCTATTTAGTGCCATTCAGATGAAGGTTAGACTGCAATCTGATCATTTTTGTCTAATACATCAGACCACAGCATTATCCAAATAAAGGAACATGTAATAGTCCTGATTGATTTTTCTGGGGTGGGGGTTGTTTTAATGGAGCTAAAGAGGCACCGGGACAAAATCCATTCCAAGTAACAAAACCGATCATCTTTAAAGCAAAGCACACACGGCTACAACAGCAGCCCGGCACCTGTTCAAATCCTGTCTATTCCGCGTCCCTGACTGCAGTTATGGCGCGTGTCCAAGCCAAGTAAAAAGAGGTCACTTTACCCCCCTCCTCCCTTTACCCCTCCCGTCCTGTCTCAACCCGCCACTGTGAACCCGATGAACCTTCTGTGCTGCTGCAGCGCACACACACACACACACACACACACACACACATTCCACCAACGCACGGGACACAAGTCAATGCCCGACACTGCTTGGTACTGCTGCAGAATCAGTCTGGATGAGAGGGGAAAAAAGGGTATATGCATGCAAAAGAAATTATCAAATAGGGGCTAGAAAAGCAAACGAATACAATAAAATAATTATAGTGCAAGGACATGAAGCAGATTTTTTTTTTTACAATGATTAAAACTCTCTTATTTTTAAATGATGAATGAGCTCACCATGATTGTCGGTCTGCAGGAGAGCGTCTGTTGCACTGCAGAGGCTTGGAGATTTCTGAAAGACCCTTAAAAAAAGAAAAGGGGAAAGAGAGAGAGGTTCCACCTTTAGTGGTGGAGCAGACTATGCATTGCCCTTGGTGTGTGTGTGTGTATGTGTGTGTGCGCGCATAGAGCATTTTAAGATGGGAGACACACTGGCATGTCGCAGCCAGCCTGCATGACCTCATCAGCACCTGCATGGCTAAATGAAGAACCGTGTTGGAACAGTCTACAGATCTGCAGGAGCCCCGGGAAAAAAATTAAGAATAACATTTTAATATACGAGACAAACCCCCAGTTTTGGATAAACTAATATCCTTTATGTCGCCATAAAGTTTTAGAGGAAATTCCTTTCATTCAAAAGCGTCGTTAGTGAAATACATTCCGCCTTCGAAAGGGAGCCCGAGCGCGTGCGTGTGTGGGGGGGACAAATTTAGCACGTTTGTCTGGCACATTTTTACATTACAGAAAAGACAGCTCATTTTCCACTCAGGATATTTCGAGAACCGACGTTCAAACGCGTTTTAGAAGACATTGAACACATTTTTTGACGAAATAAAAAGAAAGCACATTCAAGCACCGCGGCTAGTCAGGCTGCTAACGCTAGCACACACAACACACGATTCCCGACGCCGCCTCTGGATAAAGACCAACTTCAATTCAGAATAAAGTCTGTTTAAAAAAAACAGTAACCTTAAAACCAGCTAAATGTACCCAATTTTGTGTAGTTCAGCTCCAAAGTCCAGTCTTTATGCTCTGAAGCGAGGTTTCCTGAACAAAGAACCAGCTTGCTAGCTCCCTCCCTCAGCTCGGCTAGTCCTGCTGAACACAGGGCGCTAACACACACATCAAACACACCGACAGTCTGGAAGTTGGTCCATTAATAAAAATAGGCCTTTTTTTCCATTCTTCACAACTCCAATATTCCGGCTTGGGTATTTACCCAAAATATACTTTGAAAGGAATTGAATGAGCAGTCGAGCTCTTGAGAAAAAGGTCACTCGAGTTGTGAAGTCCTTATTTGACCCAAAGTGATAGTCCGGCTTTAATGGCACTAATGTAAACCATGGACACGAGACTTTGTCTGCCGAATTCGGATCTGCTCGCAAAGAAAATGTCACCATTACCACGTCCTGTAGTTTTCCACAGATTAGGATCTCAGACTAATTGCAGAGTTACAGATTAAATCTGTTCTTGTCCTGGTTTTTTAACCCAAGTTTCCACCACTGACTGGCCATAAAACTGCTTCAGGGAGTCGTAAATTTTGTAAATGAAAAAAAGATTTTTTTACACAATAAAATAAAATAAAATGTTTTTTTTTACCAAGAGTTGGTCAGCAACTCCATGTTCTGTGCTGCCTGCTGAGGGTCCACACTGGATTAATTCAGAGTGTTGGTGAGCATGGCGCGAGGCCACGAGCCCCACACGGGCTGCACTGCAGCCTCGGCCAGACTGCTTACTCGGCACGGCAGCACTCAAAATCCTCCAGGCTCCCCTCGGTCTGACGAGGAAATTGCTCGATCTCAAATGGCACCCCAAATTTTTCCCACAAAGTGCACTGTAAAGGGGGAAGGATTGGTTATTTTGCACCCTATGTAGAAGCCATGTACAGGGAAGAGTGAGCTGGTTTGAAACGTATCCAATCAGCGTGCGCAGCCAAAAGGCGCGCTCACAAGCCAACTGTTTGGTTCCGTCCGGAAACTATGCTGATTCGACAGAGCGTTCCCTTCCGTTAGCCAATCAGAACACAGAGAGGAGGCTGCGCTTCAGTTCTATTTGTTAGAACGGAAAAGGCCGTTGTGCTTTAAAGAGACTTGTGAATTTGTGAATTTCCGTGAAAAATAAAATATTATATTTATTTATATTATATTATATTATATAATATATTATAAATATATTATATTTATAAAATATGTATTTATACATTTATTTATTCATTTAATTTTTTTTTACATTATATATATATATATATATATATATATATATATATATATATATATATATATATATATATATATATATATATATATATATATTACAAATGTTATAATAATAATAATGTTAGGATGATTATTATCAATAATAATAAAAATAATAATAATAATAATGTTGTCTTGTGAATTGTTAAAATTAGTCTGTATTTAGTATGTAGTAGAAGCTAGCTGAACATTCTACACCCCTACATTGCCATATGGAAAAATGTGCTAAACCCGAGGCAAATCCAAACTGTACGATCACATGCAGTCTTGTGACCCCTTAGTGCCATCCTCAGCATCCAGCTGGTAGTACGATTTTAGTTGTTGCAGCTGTGAAATCACTTGCATTTACCAAATGATTTAGAGTGTTTACTGAAGGTGAATTAATGATGTAATATAAATTAAAAAGCATTTTGTGTTTCTCCTTTTTAAAGCAGAGTAGCTAATACTTTGAATTGAGTAGTCTTTAAAGGGACCTTTTGTTATGTTGCACTGAAGAAAACAGAAGTGGACAAGATTCTGAGTGCTTGACTAATGAGGGGCCTATGCAAAGACTTTTTTTGCATCATTTCTTATTTTCAGACATGGTAATTTAGCAGGCATCAGGTGTGTGTCTGACTGCTGTTTAAATTTCGATATGTTTGCAGACCAAGACTGTACCTACACAACTCCATAGTGCAGAGTTTAAAAGAATTGCAATTAATGATTGGCCAGTGTTTTACTAGCAATTTGACACCAGCAACACTTTTTCAGTCTGATCTTGTTGCAGTAGAGGGCAATGAGAGTCTCCGTCAAGCATCCAAGTGATCAGTGTACTCTCACACATATTAAGATTTATTTAAAAAAGGGTCAATTTAAAACAATTTGTTATGGATCTCTGGTGTACCAATACGTTTTACACTTTAGAATAGCTCATTAAGCTTGGGGGATCATAACCTTATTGTTTTCAAAGAAAAGCACAAAAAGAAAAAAATGAAGAGAAAAAAAAAGGAGAAAAGATAAAAACCTTCTAGCACAAAAAAGCCTTTTACCTATACCTCTTTCTTTTTACCTCACAACCTAATCCACCGGGTCCGGCTCTACAACAACCTTTTTTTATATATATATAAAATCTGTTTCATTGACACTGTGGTAAAATGTTTTTTAAATGTAATTTTTTGATTATCTAATTGACTGTTTATTAGTTAAAATTTCACACCCACACATCAATAACAAGCCTTGTTCATTTACTTGTTCTTTACTTGTACACTTATTTTTACTTGATTTGTCTTTATGTGGGCTTTCCATCTTTTGTTGTGTTGCTCTGGAAAAACAAAAACATTTGACTGCTTGACTTACAAGGTGCCTATGCAAACATTCCTTTTGCATTGTCTCTTTTTCTAAGACACAGTGATCTAATATGCTGTCTGCTGCCTGCATTTGGTGCATGTCTGATTGCTGTTTCACCTTCTTTACGCTATAAAGTGGTCAGGATCACATTTACAGATTGGTCAGTATATCGCTAGCAGTTTAACACAATTCTTAGGTTTGATCTTGATCCTATTAAAAGAGTAATAAGAGTTTCTGTCAAGTTAAGAGCATCCAAATGGTGACTATCATCTCACACAAATCCCTTCACCACTACTTTTTTTTTTACTATTTAACTGCTCATCTGCCCAAATTCACACACGATTTTGGGATTTTACATACACTGGATGCTGTTTTGTCTAATGTTTTGTGGGACATTAAAAAAAACAAATTGTTTACTTGATTTGATTTTATTGGAAAATGGCTATAATTCTTGGAGTCAGGCTCATTGTCACTTAATTGCTATAGCCTATGAAATGCAGGAAACCTGTTATGCTTTCCCATAGGTTATAGTTGAACATGAAAACATGCATAAACAAGGGGATCAGTTATGGCTTAAGTGGTTAAGATTATGGAGCACTAATCAAACGTTTGTGTGGTCAAATCATCAGGGCGTTCAGAGATCCTCTGTTGAGCTCCTTAACCCACAACTGCTTGTACCATCAAAATAATAATAATAATTGTGCAATCTAAGATGTACCCCTTAATGTGATGCAGTTAAAAACTGTATAAACAGTTTAAGGAACTTGATCATCTGATGTTAGCATAGAATGCCCAATTCATAAATTTTTAAATGATAAGTGAAAGACTAATGTCAAAAAGTGAGAAAATGAAAATGAGAGAGAGAGAAGGTTGGATGATGTGGAGTTGGTGAAGCAGGAAGTGGATAGGATTAGTAAGGAGGAAGTGAGAGCAGCGATTAAGAGGATGAAGAGTGGAAAGTCAGTTGAACCAGATGACATACCGGTAGAAGCATGGAGATGTTTAGGAAAAATGGCAGTGGAGTTTTTAAACAGATTGTTTAACAAGATTTTGGAAGGTGAGAAGATGCCTGAGGAATGGAGAAGGAGTGTGCTGGTACCGATCTTTAAGAATAAGGGAGATGTGCAGACCTGCAGTAACTACAGGGGAATTAAGTTGATCAGTCACACCATTAAGTTATGGAAAAGAGTAGTGGAAGCCAGGCTGAGAGAAGAGGTGACATCTGTGAGCAGCAGTATGGTTTCATGCTGAGGAAGAGCACCACAGATGCCTTATTTGCTTTGAGAATGTTGACGAAGAAGTATAGAGAAGGACAGAAGGAATTGCATTGTGTATTTGTGGATTTAGAGAAAGCGTACGACAGGGTGCCAAGAGAGGAGTTGTGGTATTGTATGAGGAAGTCTGGTGTGTCAGAGAAGTATGTGAGGGTGGTGCAGGACATGTATGAGGACAGTGTGACAGCAGTGAAGTGTGCAGTAGAAACGACAGACTGGTTCAAGGTGAAGTTTGGACTGCATCAAGGATCGGCCCTGAGCCCTTTCCTGTTTGCAGTGGTGATGGACAGGTTGACGGACGAGGTCAGACAGGAGTCTCCCTGGACTATGATGTTTGCGGATGATATTGTGATTTGTGGTGAGAGTAGTGAGCAGGTTAAGAAGAGCCTGGAGAGGTGAAGGTATGCGCTATAGAGAAGGGGAATGAAAGTCAGTAGGAGTAAGACAGAGTACATGTGTGTGAATGAGAGGGAGGGCAGTAGAGTGGTGCGGTTGCAGGGAGAAGAGGTGGAGAAGGTGGAGGAGTTCAGGTACCTGGGGTCAACAGTGCAAAGTAATGGAGAGTGTGTTAGGGAAGTGAAGAAAAGAGTGAAGGCAGTGTGGAGTGGGTGGAGAAGAGTGACAGGAGTGATTTGTGATAGTAGGGTATCTGCAAGAATGAAAGGGAAAGTTTACAGGACTGTGGTGAGACCTGAGATGTTGTATGGATTAGAGACAGTGGCATTGAGTAAAAAACAGGAGGTGGAGCTGGAGGTAGCAGAGCTGAAGATGTTAAGGTTTTTGTTGGGAGTGACGAGGATGGACAAGATTAGAAATGAGTTTATTAGAGGGACAGCCCATGTAGGATGTTTTGGTGACAAGGTGAGGGAGGCGAGATTGAGATGGTTTGGACATGTGCAGAGGAGGGACATGAGTTATATCGGTAGGAGAATGCAGAGGATGGAGCCACCAGGAAGGAGGAAAAGAGGAAGGCCAAGGAGGAGGTTTATGGATGCGGTGAGGGAAGACATGCAGGTAGTTAGTGTGAAAGACGCAGTTGTAGAGGACAGGGTGGTATGGAGATGGATGATCCGCTGTGGCGACCCCTGATGGGAGCAGCCAAAAGAAGAAGAAGATATTTGTCCATATGTCCACATGTAACTGCCATTTAAATTTGGATCTGTTGATTCAATAATCACAACTCCTGTAATTATTGTTTACTAATGAAGTTTAGTAAAATATTTACATATACTGGATGTGTATATACCTTTTTCATACACCATTGTGTAATATTTTGTAACACTCTCCCAGGGCAGCTTTCTTCAGAATTTCCTTGAAGGTAAAATGTATAAAATTTAAATAGCTCAGTTCTGGGTACACTGTGTTACTGTTGGTGCAGACCACATAGTGGTTTGTCTCCTGAAAATTCAAGTTTTTCTTGAGATTCTACATCATGC
Organism: Silurus aristotelis; assembly: GCF_946808225.1. Classification (NCBI taxonomy): domain Eukaryota; kingdom Metazoa; phylum Chordata; class Actinopteri; order Siluriformes; family Siluridae; genus Silurus; species Silurus aristotelis. The sequence goes on from NC_139591.1 coordinate 14,839,518, forward strand.
CACATCATTCTTGAATATGTGATCCACCAAACACAAGTATTGAGGTCTAAAACATTATGTATATCCCCAGAATAATGGTAGACACAATGTAGGTGAGGGATGTACAATTTCAAAATAGTGTTTAGGAAAATTGGTCTCTTATGATGCAACTCACTAATTGGCCTCTGCTTTTCTTATCTTTGTTTGCTCCAATATGTGTTAACGCCCTTATCCTACATCAAAAACACTTCCTTATACTAATACAAGTTATAGGCAAGTTTCTTACAGCTACAATATGGTGAAAAAGCAAACAAAACAAAACAAAACAAAAAGTAATGAAAGCATTTATTGTCACACGTACATGTGAAGTTGTACAACTTGTTTGAAAAACTAGCACCAGGGCATAGAGTCTGCCATGATTGAACAACACTGGAACAGAGTGCAACCTTTTTATCAGCATCTTAGGATCCTAAACACTGAAGCACAACTGCCCCTGAGGAGCTACCATAACAAGTTATACAGCAACAAAAACAGTACAGTCAAGTTTTCTTTAATTAGTGATAACTCCTTAGAAGCTCAAGGCTGCTGATCAATAGGTTGTTCTCTGTACCGATAGCCATGAGGTGTTAGCACAACAAGTTAATAGCAACAAAAAACAGTACAAGTCAAAGGTTTTCATACTAGAGCTATATATCAAGTACATTACAAAGAGGTAGACTTAAGTCTTTGTGTGAAGACAAATGGTGACTTAGTTGTTCAAACATCTATGGGAAAAGCTAACACAGTGGCGGGCCATGCATTTGGTACCTGGGCCTTCAGTGGGGACTTACCCGACCTAATCCACCTCTCAATACCACCACTATCAGGTCGCAATTGTAGAAACCATTATACTATACAAAAACGCAATATAACAACACGTGGCATTACAGAGAGAGAGAGCGACATCTCACATATGGAAGGTGAATATAATTTTACTAAAACAAGCTCCAAACCTCTACACTACAACCGCAACTGTGCCACCAACATCATCTGGAGCAGTTCAGAATCTATATTTGTCTAATAACATAACAAAAACCTAAAAAATGTAAATAAAATACAACCTAGTCACCAAAAGTGCAAATCAATTCTAAATCTGATTTATTAATGTGTGCAGAGCGCCACAGACGTGTGTTTTGCCAGTCAAACCTTTCTGTAACAGTTTTCCTCTGAACAACTAATCAGAGGACGGAAAAATGCTGACGCTATTCTGGGCCAGCTAGCTGGCCCCATGAGGCAAATTTGAAATCTGATTGGTTAATGAAACAGACCCATTGCTAATATTCTCTAAGGTAAAAAAGCCAGCAGTACTGACTTTTAAGGCACTGGGCAGATTAGATTGACATGGCAGCACATAAAGGCTGAAATCTAATTGGACAAAAAAAAATCTAACATCCACATACTGGAAGCAGTGCAGCCAAGAGAAACTCTACAAAATGAAGAGAATAAACTGCTGGGAATAAACGAATACAAATTTATGGAACAAATATTAGAATTTAGGTTGTAAATGTAGGTTATTGCTTCTAATAGTGTTTAGGCCAGCAGAGCAGGCCTTGCTGGCCCTGACGGCTCACCACTGTGTTCAAGAATACTTGGCCAAACAGTAGCCCCAAGTTTGGTTGCATTGTCCGATAGTGTGACCTGAGCAGTGCTGAATCAAAATCTTTAGGCAAGCTAAACAACATCCTACTTGGAAAAGGAAAGAATGAGTTAAGCATCATTAGTATAACAGCAATATGAAAACCATATGAGGAAATGACTACACCACTGGAACGGTTATAGACCACGAATAGAAGAGGTCAGAGCATCAAGTGCTGTAGAAAACCAGTCTGCGTGGAGCAGATAAGTATCGTTTCCATAACATTTGATATGACTGTCTCACTGCCACTGTCATCCTTTATAATTGATTCCAAAGCATGTATCTGCCAATGGTGAAGGCGGCTGCGAGTTCAGTTCAGGTAAGGATTGATGACAGATTGGCTGACCCACTGGCGTGATGCTTTTCAGTGGTGTGCACCCACTTTAAGGCCAGCCTGCTTAGGATCTTGGAGAAGATAATCCACTGAGGAGCGATTGCATCAGTCTTTCAGCATAGCATATGCTTTTTCAGAATCAATGTAAGAATGAATGCGCTGTATTTAAAGCCAGTCAAGAGGGTCCCCTGGTGGTCTAGTGATTAGGATGCGGCGCTCTCACCGCTGCGGCCCGGGTTCGATCCCGGTCAGGGAACCAACCCCAGCCACTCTTAGTGCCAGTCCCAAGCCCGGATAAATGGGGAGGGTTGCATTAGGAAGGGCAGCCATCGTAAAAACATGTGCCAAATCAAACATGCGGATGATCCGCTGTGGCGACCCCTAACGGGAGAAGCCGGAAGAAAGTTTATTTAAAGCCAGTCAAGACCTGGCCAGATGTTTACAATGTTAGTGATGAAGAAGAAGAGGCCGTGAAAGATTCAGCTGTGGAAAGATCTACTAGCAGGTAGTAGCATTGTTGGAAAAGAGAAGCTTCTGTAGAAAGGGGAGAAAACCATGTTAGTCAAATAGGAGGGGGAAACAGATTGTGGAAACAGATTGTGCCATGTACGAATAGGAAGAAGAATAGAGGGGGAACGACAGCTTTTGGCAAATTAGATCATCAGAGAATGTGTGAAAGTCATCAGCAGTCAGAGAGGGGAAAAGAAAATGTTATGGAATTGCACCCGGGATTATTTTCACAAAAATATCATGAAGGATTATAGTACATTTCATAGTTAAATATCTATTTAAACATTTTACATATTATTGCACACACAATAAGTATTAAGCATGTTAATTTACTGCAAAGGCTGCTGTTTCTTTGTCACCATCATGTCATGAAATATGTTAAATAATTTGTAAAAAAATATATATATATTTTTTTTTTTAATAAAATACAATTGTTCCATTCTTTAGTCATGAGGATAGTCATGAGGATAGACAGAATGGCACTATTTCAATAATCATAATGAGAAAATAGTTTTGATCCAGCCCCACAGTCTGGTTATCCACAGATTTACTCCTAGGTCTGTTAGGTACTGAATTTCGGGCGTTAGCATCTTTCGGCAGAGCTCCCTGTATTGCTGTGCAATGTTGCTCCTCATGTTGTATCCCAAAATAGAGCTCTCTCCAACAGGCTGCCAGGGCCGCATGCTTTGGTCCCTTATGTCCTGAGCCTCCACAGCCATCCCACCGCTAATACAAATCGCTGCCATCTCACTGTTCCTCTGGCGCAACTCTTTTACCTCCTTCTCCATGCGCTTCCTTCCGTAGGCGTCGACTTTGGCCCAGAGAGTGGCATTGAAGTAACGGTAGAGCTTCCAGTCAATCCCATTCCACTCACGAGCCTTGGCCCTCAGCTCGGGTGTGAGTTGGGACACACTTGTAAGCCTGCGTGTGTTCATATTGAAGAACAGCAAGTCATCCATCTGCCAGCAGAGAGCATCCTTGAGCAGAATGAGTGACTCCTCGAAATGCTCAGCAATCAGGACGAGCTGGAAGCGCTCTCCAATATCACGAATGGCGCTGTCCACTATTGGATCCTTTGGTTCCAACGTGTTGTCAAAACCAAGGTCGAAAAAATTAAGGTTCTTTAGATAAAAGGAGTTGAATCCTTCTGAGTCAAAATGGATTTGTGGATTATTCAGAAAATCTCTTAGTTTATTCTCACCATGGATCCTCCATGTCAAGGGCACAACACTTTTGAAGTAATGGAATGAGGACTCGAAGACCAGAGCCGGGTCTCTGAGTATGGTGAAGAAGAATGCATCGTCTGGTAAAAGCGCTTCAACCTCAGGAGCATTAAAACGCATGTGGTTGCAGATGATATTGAAGCATTCACCTGGTCTGTAATCCTTCACTTGCATTCGTGTAAATGTTGATGGATAAGAGAAATCATTACGACCACTAGGAAGAGCAAATTTCACCCCGTTCTTCTCTCCATAACGGAGAAGAATATTGAGAATAGTGCTGCTTGCTGATTTGTGGGTCTTCAAGAACATCAGGTTCACTTTTGGCACGCAATGTTCCTCTTTAGTTGTAGAGAAACTGTCCTTCTTCATTTGCCATTTTAGGCTTTTATTTGCACACGGAGCTGGCCCTGGGAATCTGTGAGATAATTGCAGTTACAGATTACTAGATCTACTTGCTATTCAAATAAGAACTATTATGAGGAAATGACTTAAGACTAGGAGTTTGATTGCATATCCTAAGAATAAAAATGCTTCACTAAGAAAATATATATAAAGCAAGTCAATGTGGCAGTCACTTCATTTCAAAGAGCAGTTAAGTTATTTTATCACACATTTGTAATTTTATTCTGCAAGTAAATTTCAAATCTACTATTATTTTCCACCTGCATCTCTCTTTTGTTTTGTCAAGAACATGAAGAACAAACCTTGGCGTGTTGGCTTGGAAAGACGGTGCCGAAAAACAGTAGAACATCATTGTGATGCAGGTGAACAGGAACCCCAACATAAGCTTGTGTGCACCTGACCTGGTCATTTCTACACGCCCTCCAGATTTGACTCTCAAAAACCTGTTGATGCAGAAGCAAAGGTTAGGCTATCTGGAAAAAAGATAGCTTTGTGTTTTCCTCCATGTGCTAGAAGCATATACAGTGGGTACGGAAAGTATTCAGACCCCCTTAAATTTTTCACTCTTTGTTATATTGCAGCCATTTGCTAAAATCATTTAGGTTCATTCTTCTTCCTCATGAATGTACACACAGCACCCCATACTGACAGAAAAACACAGAATTGTTGACATTGTTGCAGATTTATTAAAAAAGAAAAACTAAAATATCACATGGTCCTAAGTATTCAGACCCTTTGCTGTGACACTCATATATTTAACTCAGGTGCTTTCCATTTCTTCTGATCATCCTTGAGATGGTTTTACACCTTCATTTGAGTCCAGCTGTGTTTGATTATACTGATTGGACTTGATTAGGAAAGCCACACACCTGTCTATATAAGACCTTCCAGATCACAATGCATGTCAGAGCAAATGAGAATCATTAAGGTCAAAGGAACTGCCTGAAGAGCTCAGAGACAGAATTGTGGCAAGGCACAGATCTGGCCAAGGTTACAAAAGATTTCTGCTGCACTTAAGGTTCCTAAGAGCACAGTGGCCTCCATAATCCTCAAATGAAAGACGTTTGGGACGACCAGAACCCTTCCTAGAGCTGGCCATTCGGCCAAACTGAGCTATCGGGGGAGAAGAGCCTTGGTGAGAGAGGTAAAGAAGAACCCAAAGATCACTGTGGCTAAGCTCCAGAGATGCAGTCAGGAGATGGGAGAAAGTTGTAGAAAGTCAACCATCACTGCAGCCCTCCACCAGTCGGGGCTTTATGGCAGAGTGGCCTGACGGAAGCCTCTCCTCAGTGTAAGACACATGAAAGCCTGCATGGAGTTTGCTAAAAAACACCTGAAGGACTCCAAGATGGTGAGAAATAAGATTCTCTGGTCTGATGAGACCAAAATAAAACTTTTTGGCCTTAATTCTAAGCGGTATGTGTGGAGAAAACCAGGCACTGCTCATCACCTGTCAAATACAGTCCCAACAGTGAAGCATGGTGGTGGCAGCATCATGCTGTGGGGGTGTTTTTCAGCTGCAGGGACAGGACGACTGGTTGCAATCGAGGGAAAGATGAATGCGGCCAAGTACAGGGATATCCTGGACAAAAACCTTCTCCAGAGTGCTCTGGACCTCAGACTGGGCCGAAGGTTTACCTTCCAACAAGACAATGACCCTAAGCACACAGCTAAAATAATGAAGGAGTGGCTCCACAACAACTCCGTGACTGTTCTTGAATGGCCCAGCCAGAGCTCTGACTTAAACCCAATTGAGCATCTCTGGAGGGACCTAAAAATGGCTGTCCACCAACGTTTACCATCCAACCTGACAGAACTGGAGAGGACCTGCAAGGAGGAATGGCAGAGGATCCCCAAATCCAGGTGTGAAAGACTTGTTGCATCTTTCCCAAAAAGACTCCTGGCTGTATTAGATCAAAAGGGGGCTTCTACTAAATACTGAGCAAAGGGTCTGAATACTTAGGACCATGTGATATTTCAGTTTTTCTTTTTTAATAAATCTGCAACAATGTCAACAATTCTGTGTTTTTCTGTCAGTATGGGGTGCTATGTGTACATTCATGAGGAAGAAGAATGAACCTAAATGATTTTAGCAAATGGCTGCAATATAACAAAGAGTAAAAAATTTAAGGGGGTCTGAATACTTTCCGTACCCACTGTATATATACAGTATATATATATATATATATATATATATATATATATATATATATATATATATATATATATATATATATATATCATGCTTTGTTATCATGATAACTGTTTAAACCTTTATCACAATGTAAAATATTAAACTGGTAGATTACTATTCTGATAATTATTCTGATTCTGATTGGTCAAAAAGCATCTCATTCACAGAGACTTCTACAGCAGGCATGACACAAAAATAGATTTTTCTGTAATTAATATGGAAAACTTTTTTGTAGGGAGATGTTTCCTAGATGGAGTCCCGATTCAGCACTTTATAACAGTATTTTTTAAAAGCCTCTGTACACTGTTGCAGATAAAAATGGCAAGAATGTGTTTGTCATGTTGCAGATATTGCAGACACCTGAGGATGAATGGCTTTCACGGTTAATCCCAAGATTAGTTCATAGTGCCGAAACTGAAACCTTTAACTGTGTTAACATTTACAGTACATCAAAGGAGTGTGTGGAGTGAGTAAATCCAGACAACACAATGGGTTTACAGTGTGGACCGTTACATATTCTTTGTCATTTCTGTTCTTTTAATGTGTCTTTTAATCATCATGCACACTGTATATTGAGAATCGTAAAATGATTTAATCTACACAACTGGACCTTATTGAGAAATCTGGTGTTTAGAATAAAATTTTAAATAAAAATTTTATTGGTACAATTGATACAATGAAGGATTTATAGGTAATAGTTAACCCAACGGCAGAGATGCCCAAACTAGGGCCTGTGGGCCAGTGTTGGTCTGTGGTGAACTTTTGATTTGGCCCACCATGCCAGACATGAGAAGAGGGGAGAAAAAAAAGAAAAAAATTCTATTGACACATTTATAACATTTGAACTCTATTCTACTACAAATAAGTGATTGGGTTTTTTTTTTCGTGTTAATGATAGTTTCACTGAACTAGAAAACTTTACAGAGGTTACGGGTTACAGAGTAATGGTATTTGTTTCTTTATTTGTTAATTAATGAATATATTTCTAAATATTATAATATCATAAATGAGGGGAACCATTGCAATGTTTACTTTCGGCCTAAGGCAAACAAATTCGACTTTTTTGCCCTTTATAGGTAAGTTTGGGCATCTCTGCACTAAAAATACACAAGATGCCCCACTGATGATTACATTAGAGTGACAGGAAAGGTACCATTTAGTACCTATTTTTTCTGGGAGTGTACAGTATTCTAGAGAATAGTTCTTAATTCCTCAAATGTGGTAATCTGATTTGGTCAGATTCCACTGAGCATGTGGGACCCAACTGCAACGATGTTACAGCTATAATCCTATGATCATCCAGTGATTCTTATTAAACTACTGGAGTTCACAAGACAAGAGCCGCACTGCCAAAAAGGATAGATTTAAATTGTTATAAGGCAATAAGTTAACACAGCAAACATGTTCAGTAATAGGCTACTTTATAAATATAATAGCAATTGCAACAACCTCCCAAACATGGCTCAGGATAAAAACTCTTGCAAAACAGAAATGTGAAGCTACATATTCATATAAGCTAGTAAGATTGTTTTATAATTTGAATGCATTGACCAAGCCCAGTTTCGGCTTTTGGGGGATTTTTCCGTGCATAAACTTAAGCATAAAGAACCTGTTCTGCTGACATGCACCTCTGTTTGTTAAATAGTGGCACAAGAAATACAGGACCTTCTGGTTATTCGTTGAATGACTGAGTCGAATTCTAACTAAATGTAATCCTAAATGTAATCCTTTCGCCTACTATGAATTTTAATATCTCTGTCCTCTATAATCCACCTTCTCATAATGTTAAGTTTTATGATGAATTAAATGGTATAGTTAAACAACTGGACTTTTATAGAGAGACAGTATGGTATGGTGACTATAATATTAACTGGTCTGATAAAAACTGTAAACATAAACTTAAAGCACTTATGACAAAATACAACTATCGACAAATAATTGTAGGACCCACAAGAATAACAAGGCACACCAAGACCCTCATTGATTTAGCATTTACAAATAGACCTGAACGAATAATGAAGATTTATAATTTGATTACTGGACTCTCGGACCACAACATGACTTTGACTGTTAGGAAACTGACGAAGAAGCGCCTGCAGTACTTTGGTAAACCTGTTCATGAACAAATACAGTTTATTATTCCTAAAAGTAGAATTATGCAATTTGAAAGAGAGCTTAAAAATATAAACTTGGAACTAATTATGACACTAGATGATGTAAAGGAGTGTTGTAATTTTATGACCACATCTATTACAAATCTAATGGAAAAAATTTACAAAGCACATAAAACCTAAACAAAAAGATTTCACTGTGCCCTGGATAAATAATAAAATACGTAACCTTATGAAAAAACGAGATTTTGCTCTGAAAACATCTTTAAGATCTAAAATTAATACCGATCTCCTGACTTACAGAAGTTTTAGGAACAAGGTTGTATCTGAGCTGCGAAAAGCAAAAGTGGCATATTACACTCATTTAATTGATAGTGCTAAAGGCAACAATAATTCACTTTGGAGGCATTTAAATAATCTGACTAATAAATCAAATAAACATAAAAAGATTACAGAACTTAACATTAATGGAAATTGTATAACCGATTGTGCCACTATGGCTGACGAATTTAATTCATATTTTTTACAATCTGTTGAAGAACTAACAAAAGAATTCCAGCTTGTCAATCATCTCAATTATCCATTGAGAGCAACCTCAACAGATTCCTTTTATATTAAAGAGGTGTCGGATATAAAAGTTGCAGAAATAATTAATAAACTTCCAAATTCTAAGTCTGAAGACATTTTTAGGATAAACAGTTGTTTTCTTAAAAAGTATAAGGATGTCCTTGTCAAACCATTGACCCACCTTGTTAATCTTTCTATCAGAAACAGTACATTTTCCAGTGCATGGAAACAAGGTATAATTATTCCTGTGTTCAAAAGTGGTAGCCAAGACTCAATGAGTAACTATCGCCCTATATCGATTTTACCAGTCTTATCTAAAATTATTGAAAAAGTTGTAGTAGTGCAACTGAGTGACCATTTAGAAGCCAGACAGCTACTCCATCCTCACCAGTTTGGGTTTAGATCAGGTTATTCAACAGAAATAGCAAACTGCTGTTTAATAGAAAAAGTAAAAAAGTCCCTGGACAAGGGTAATGTGGTGGGGGCTGTATTTATTGACCTTAAAAAGGCATTTGATATGGTCAATCATAGTTTGCTTTTATCTAAAATGTTAAATTTAAATTTTTCAAATGAGGCAGTGTTGTGGTTTACATCTTACCTCCAGTCTAGAGTACAGTGTGTACAGTGAGTACATATCCACACTCTCAAACATAAAAATGGGCATTCCGCAGGGTACTATACTTGGCCCCATGCTGTTTAGTCTTTTTATAAATGACTTGCCCCTGCACTGCTCTGATGCCAGATGTCAGCTTTATGCGGATGATGCAGTTATTTATGCACCCGCTAAGTCACCTGAGCAGGCTGCAGCTGTATTGTCTACTAGTATGTTTGACATCCAACAATGGCTCATCCAAAATCAACTAGTTTTAAATCTCACAAAAACAGTTTCTATGTGCTTTTCCAATAAAAAACTCGATTTAAAAGGAAGATTTAATATTAATATACAAAATACAGAAATTAATCCAGTTACAGAATTCAAATATCTAGGATTGGTTTTAGATCCTCAACTGAAATTTGATAAGCACATAAAGAACATTTTAAAAACAATACAAAGTAATCTCAATTGTTTTAAATTAATTAGAAGTTTTATACCGCACCAGGCAGCCCTGCTGTACATGCATGCTATGATCTTTTCTCATATATCGTACTGCATGACAGCATGGGCTCAAGCCACTCCTACTGCAACCAAATTTATACGTTCTGTATACAACAGAGCAATAAAAATTATGGACAAAAAACCAATTCGACACCATCACTGTACCATTTTTAAGAAATATAATTTAATGAATTTTGAGAGTTTTAGCAATTTTTGCTTTCTTAAATTAATTTACAAGTGCATTAATCATTTAGTACCTGAGCCATTAAGTTCATTTATTGAGAGACAGAGCTGCATTTGAGTCACTAGGAGTTTTACAAATCATGACTGTAAAATCCCATACTGTAGGACCAGTTTTGGTCAAACTACCTTCTCTGTGAAGAGCTCCAAACTCTGGAACTTATAACCATCTGACATTAAGACTATACTGGACTTTAATGTGTTTACTTCCAGGCTAAAAAACTGGTTAAAGACAAACCAAAGGTGCACTAATTTTTAACTAGTAGGTAAGAGTTGTATATGATATATGTGTGTATGTAAACTTTATGGGTAAATCTCATGGGTAAATTTTATTGTGTATGACTAGGGACGGGCCCCTTACCCTCTATGTTCCAGGGGCGATGTGTATCATCACTGATCCTGTGCTCTGCTTTCGGCTTTCTAACATCGCTGGCATATGCGAATTTTGTTTTGTGCTATTAAGTACATGTGAAAGGCACCTTTACCGTTACAAGAATGTTATTTGTTATTTGCTTAATTATCGCTGCCTCCTCAAACCATTGTTAACTAAGGCACCACACGATATTGACAAAATATTAATTATAATGATTATACTTATTATTATTATTAGGATTATTAATGTTATTACAAGCAGAAATCTGCATAGACTATAGTGTACTGTAGATAAGTAAAAAAAATACAAATAGAAAGCATTTACTTTCTTTTATAAAAAATAAAAACATTTTACATGGAAAGAAAGTACATGCTTTTGTCTGCAACTTTAATTGTTGTATATGCAAGAGTTGAAAATGTTCTTAGGACTTTTGAATCATCTGTCCAAGCGAAGCACCAAAAATGGTTTGTTCAATAATATTACATTGTCCACTCTATGTCAGAAGATGCTCAATATTTATATTATGAAAGATTATAAGTATTTGGATATTTATTTAACTGCACACAGTTTTCACCAACTGATCAGGTTCAATTTTATATTTACCACTTTCAATAGATTTAAGATATTTTGGTTTGGATAACATTTACGACATTTAGCAGATGCCTTTAGCCAAACCGATGTAGGTGCTTTGAACTTTCTGTCAATGAATAAGTCAACACTGGTTCACAGTTACAAAATTAGAATACCATCAGCCAAAACTCTGTTGAGAGAAATTATAGCAGCTTTTTTTTCTGCATAAAGCCATAAAACAGACAGGGAAATAAGTTCAAGTGCTAGTTCAAGTGTTTTATGAAGAGGTCGATCTTCACCCATCGTTTGAAGATAGCCAGTGACTCAGCTATTTGTACCTCTAGGGAAAATAGACCTCATTCCACCACCTCGAATCCAAAACAGAAAAGAGACTTATATACCTACCTCTTACTCTGAGAGATGGTGCAAGAAGTGCAAGAAGTGATGAGAGCTTTGAGGTAAGATGAGGCTGGTCAATTAATGGCTTTGTATTCAAGCATCAGTGTTTTAAATCTGATGCGTGTAGCTACTCAAAGTGAGTGGAAGAAGCGCAGCAGTTTCGGTTGTGGGGGAGGAATAAGGCAGGTTGAAAGCAGTTCACGCAGCTGCATTGTGGATCATTTGCAGAGGACGAATCGCATTCAGATGGTAGACCTGACAGCAGAGAATTGCAATAGTCCAGTCTCGACATTACAAGAGACTGAAGAAACACTTGAGCAGCCTGTATAGATAAAAAATGGTTGAATCCTTCTGATGTTGTAGAGAAGAAACTATATAGAGCATGTCACATTAATAAACCTAATGCCCCTTTAGCAAGTACACGGCTAATAAAGAGTAATGAATCTTATTAACACTATCTGGTGATACTCAGAAGAGGTCTTCCTTGTGAGGTTCCTTGACACTTGTGCTTTCTACAAATCACTCTCTTTGTTTAAAGTTCTCTTAATCCAGGTTTCTTGAAGCTCACACCTGAAGTAGCTTTAAGGGCAACATTGTCATATACAAGGCCAGAAGGCAGAGCACCATTCTCTGCAAAGTAAGATGGGGGAGCAACATCCTCCATAAGCCCAAAGGAAAGAGCAACATCTTCTGTGAATATTAAAGCTTTTCTACATAACAGAGAGACAGACCACCATTCTCAGCAGAGCAGGAAGGTGGAGTGATGTCCAAAGTAGAGCCAAACATAGGGATATCCATTGTAGAAAATGGAGATGGGGTGACACTCTGGGGGTCAGAGGGGTAAGAGATTGTCTGTTGTAGAGCAAGAGTGATATTATAAGTGGTAAAGGTGTGTGATGTGTGAGAACATTTGCAGAGGAAAATAAATTTGAATGGACACAGCATAGCAGTGGCTTTGACCTAACTTCCTTTCCCATGTAATTCTTATAGTAAGCAGTTCTTCAACAGTTGGTCTAGCATTCTTTCAGGTATTGTGAGTGAAGGCAGATGCAATAGTGGATTAAGTTTTAGTTAAAAATAAAATAAAAACACGAACAATGCACATAATGTAAACCTTAGAAACATAAACATAAACGATAAGCTCATGGAAACAACATAAAGACTAGAGGGTACCAACAACAATGAGACAATGAGTGCTGTAAAAGATGTCACTTAAATACGAATGCTCTACAAACAAAGATTTGAATTGGTTTCAGTCACGTGATGTGAGCATCATGATCATGTGCGGCACGTTCACTGATTTGTCATGTGTATGTGACGTATGAGGAAATCATTAAAAAAAAACAATGAAAAATCTAATAAATGTAGCTTTGGGGTGTAACATATGTTGAGTGATGATATGAACTTAAAATAAAAAAACTAAAAAACTAAACTTTAACCACATTCGCCACTAAGAATACTGTTTTTTTTTTTTTTAATCGTGGTTTTACCTTGGAAGTGAACGAATTTAAGGAAAACAAGGGCTGCAAAACTTAAAAAATATATATATTTGACTAACAACCTATTCAAAACAGGAAAGGCCCATTTTTGACATGCTCGCTGCATTTTTCATTTGCAACTGAAGGCATGCAAAATGTGTGCCATTTTATAAAGAACAAAAGAGGTTTTGTGTTTTGTTGAACAACATATCGCAAAGAAAATAAACTATTTAGCACTTGTTCACTATTTGGTATAGAGTGTGTTTTTGGTTCACCTTATCTCTGAACTGACATCTGAACCTGAGATCTCATCTCTGAACTGAGATGCCTGCACTGCAAATCCTAAATTATGCCTAAGTCATCCAAAAAAAATTTTAATACGTGAAATAACGAACAAACAAATAAATAAATAGGAATGGCCCTGAAATACCAATTAAATATATGATATGTGTGCAAAATAGAAAAATTGCTCTCTTATTTCATGCTTGGAAAATATCTAAGGAAATATGATACACTACTATTTAATTTAGTTTAGTTTTTCACTAGAATTATTATTTATACTTCACACCTCCACCAACTCTCTAACTTCACCTTTAAAAAAAAAAAAAAAACAGTTAAATCAAACCACATTTTCTGAATGAAAAGATATGTTGTGTGTTGAGTGCCCAGTTAGATCTAGTGGCCTAGTCATTCAAGTACAGGGTAATACAGTTATCCCTCATACTGTTAAATACTGAATGAACTGAAAACCAGGAGGACCTGATCCCTAGCAAATTGAGCATTGACAGGCTGTAATAATGAAAATGTTTATCATAGTATAACGCACACCATGATTATTGTGTATATGAAGCATCTATCTTCTGTTAAACTGTTTCAACAGAGAGAGAGAACTGTTCAATGTTTCCTAAATAGGCTCAATTTCTTATGATTATAGATTATGGATTTTTAATTTATCCTACCTTAATTATGTAATTCCTGATTTAGACCCAGGAAAGTCAGGAGAAAGTCAGTCCTGAAAAATGTTTTGAGAACATGAGACATTCCAACATGTTTATTCCAGGCTTTTAGTCTCTGATCCAGCTCAAAGAACCTGTTCTGCTCTGCTTCTTACTTTTCACCTCTCTGCCTCTGTGACAAAGGGTGTGTGAGTGAATGTGTGTTTGTGTGTTGTGAATGTGACAGTGTTGTTTTTTTGTTTTTTTTTTGTGGGCTGAGCTCACACCCAGGGAACCAATCAGACGATTTGAGGTTGTAATTATGGCTTGTGTTTTGGGTATGGATTAGATGCATTTCCACCCAGATGATTTACTGCCGGATGTATATTTCGGAAGATTTGGGTTTGGCTTAAGCCTGTTCAGTTTTACTGTTCAGGACTCTGAACTACTGAGTAGTCAGTACCCAAGAGCATTAGAAATTTTCATTCATCTTCACTCATACTGTAAAAAAAAAAAAAGAATGATGTTTGTGTTTTAGAAAACCTACAGAGGGCAGGATTTCACTGGCTAAGTCCCTGTAGACTTTTAGGGTCATGAAAGTTTAAGCGGTTACTCTGGAATATCAGAGACTTGTGAATGGCTTCAAATTACAACAGGGAGGAGCTTTTGGATGTGCTGCTGACATGAAAACTGACACGATACTCACACCAAAGACCACAGCCAAACATAAAATGCCTAACTAATCATCTTATTTAAATAAAGGAGGTGAAATTCTGATCAGTGACAGAATAGTTTCTGTCTATTACACTATTATATTTGTGTGTGTGAATATATGTGTGTGTTGAATGGCCTGGTAGTTTGGGTCAGGGACATATGAATTCAGTGAATTGATTGGTTTGAATTATTTTTCCATTTTCCATATCTAATATTCAGATGTATTAGGACAATTTCTTAAGATTTAAGAGTTTATTGTCATATGTACAGGAATCAGTATGTTACTCCATACAATACAATTCTTACCCTTTCCCCTTAGCAGCATATGACACAAATTATAAGGTCATAAGACAAAAAAGACACAAGACAACAATGTATAAACTATAAAATGTATAAACTATAAAATGTGTATTGTCACCATCAAAAATATGCATGAGCAAAGTTGTGCAGAAGTATATTGGGATTATGTTGTTATTCACATTCGTGTTGTTATTTGAAATTGAAGGATTAGTAGACACCTCACAATGCCAGAGGATAATCCATGTATACAGTGATGGAGGAGAGGCTGTGGATCTTTGTCATTCACAATCCTTATGGTTTGTGGGTAAAATCTGTCCTGAGTACTCTGGTCTGGTAGAGGTTCTCCGGTGTTTTGCAACGACTATTCCAGCAATGGTTTGGGCAGCTCTCATCACCAGCTGTGGAGCAGTAGAGCTTTCTGATCCTTATTTATAAATATACAAATTGTCTGTGCTTTCTTGCCAGTACTAAATCACTTTAACACATGAATACTGATTACTATAGACATCCCCTCATTCAGCTAAAATATGCACACTGGATATTGCACACACTTGCACACGGTCACCTCGCACCATGACTCCGCTATGTTTAATGTTTACTATTACTGTTCACTGTCTATGCACCTTGGTCCGTAGTAATGGCATTTCGTTCTTTTGTATACCGTGTATGTGGAGTTTGAGTTGTGTTGAGTTGACATGACAAGAATTTCAGAAATCCTCAGTTTCATCTGAATAGTTTTACCCCCCAAAACATCTCTGAATCAGTTCATTGCATAAGTCATTGAATGCAAACGGTTAAACCAGTTGTCAAAATCTGTCAAGCTTAAATTTCTATTATCTATTCTATTATTATTATGACTTTTGTTTATTGTTACCAATAATCGACTAGTTCACTAAAAAAGGTCAGTGGTGAATCTTGTGAACCTTCAATTGCCAAAAGAGCAAAACTTTTAAATTACACTTTAAAAAAAATTAACAACCAAGAAAGAACAGACACTATTACAGTATAGTAAAAGTGTGAATCCTGCTGTCTAAATTAATAGATGCATCTGCATGGCATTTATTAATTTAAACAGGAGGATTCACACTTTTACTATGCATTTTCAATCATTGTAATCCAAGCCGTAGTTTATTTTAGGAAATACTGAAAATGTGCAGCGTCATACAGACAGCATGACTAAATATTGTGACGTTCTTGTTTGTAAACAATGACAAAAGTACTTGTCATTCTGGTGACAATGACGTTTATTGACACAAATACTTACTTTTCAGAGATGAACTAAGGGGGTTGAGAAAAGTACAGGCTTTTGCAAGAAATCTAATGCGTTGTACTATTTGTACAAATTGTTTTGAAAATACACAGTGGTTTGCAAATAACAAGGATGATTCGAGAAATGCTCCAAAGCAGCTGAGAAAAACAAAACATTTGCGTTACTTTCTACACTTCGGTCGCAGCTTTCTGGAGTGGGCGGGACTTCACAATTTGAACCCTGGGGAAGTGGTGAAAGTGGGCGTGGCCACGTCTTCGGTCATCAGACACTTCCTGCTTCAGAGGAAGCGTCAGTTAAGGTTGTTTATCTCGGCTAGCTGTACTTTGTCTTCTGTTTATTAAAGGTAAGTTGGTCTATTTCTCACCACACGTGGACATTTCTTACTTTTCCGACACCGCATGTATTGTTGCGGAGTTCCGTCGCCTCGTGCTCGCGCTCTTTACAATGAGCAGGTCGCTGGTCGTGTGCTAGTCGGCTAAGCTAGCAGCTTTGTCCCAACAAAGAGGCGCGCTAGCCGCTGTAGCAAGCAGGCTGGGGCTGGGAGCTAGTCAGATTAATACGGTGCTGAGATCCGACCCTTCTGCCTGCTGCTGTTTTGCAGCAAACACGTTTGGAGGGTAAATACTGCGCTAAACGTTAAACTGAAACTAAAATACCGTTCGGTTCATTACATGTGCCGTTCATGCTAGCTAACGCAAGTGTGCTAGCTTTTAGCTTGCTGGGATCAATGAAGGACAAGAACGATTTGCTGATAAGATAAACTACCTGACAAGACTAAATCTATCATTGTGACGACCCTGGCTGAAAGATCATCAGATTTGTGTAGGTATATTGTGTAGGTATCTCAGGCTTCTCTATATCCGTGTAGCTTCTGTTCAGTTTCAGTGTGGCAGTAAGGGATTGAATGAAATGGTGAGCACCGTGACTGCCATCGAGTGTCGTTTAGCCACACAGGACATTTTCTATTCAGCTATGAAAACCAGTGTGCACAGGTTTAGCTGTCATAAAGTCTAGCTGTGGTCATAAAGTTCACACAGCCTGCATGTGAGCATTTTTCACAGAGTAAACTACAAGCGGGTGCAAAAACTTTTGCACAGAAGAGTCTATGTCGAGCAGTATATATGTGTGTGTGTGTGTGTGTGTGTGTATATATATATATATGTATGTATATAAAAAAACATGTTTGCACAAAGGTGGTAAAATCTGACGTCTTCACAGTATCATAGTTCTAGTAAACCATTTGAAAATGTGTGGGATACATACAAACACACACACACACACTATATACTCTCTTGCTCTGGTTTGTAAAAGTGTTTGTACACCTGCTCTGAAAATCATCGTGCCACTGTGCCTGATGCAAATTACTCTGGGATTTAATGCAAATATTCTCACTAGAAGCCCAGGATAAATACAACAATATGCATGGCCTTATACTGCTATAAGAAATTACACTTCTGGGAATTATGTCTTCCATAGAAATGTGATTTATTTGCTTTTCTAATGCTGGGATTTATCTACTCATTGATTATCCTGTGTTTTTAAGGATTGAGACTCTGAAGTCTTGGAGAGGTTCTATGGTCTATTGAACTCAACATGTACTTCTACAACTGCTCAGCCCAAAGATTAGATTTTTAATTAAGACATTTTTTAGGAGGACGGACTAGAATCGGGATTGTTGTTCAACACCGTTTTGTGGAACCCTGTGTCTCCTCGAAGGCTGCAGGTCCACCAAGCGTACAGTTATTTTAGTCATGGCAGACGGGAGGATCTATGTGGGGAACCTTCCCATGGATGTGCAGGAGAGGGACATTGAGGATCTCTTCTTCAAATATGGCAAAATTCGGGACATCGAGCTGAAGAACAACCGCGGCACCATCCCCTTTGCCTTTGTTCGTTTTGAGGACCCACGGTGAGTTCCAGGGCTGATGTTGTCATTTTCACCATCACTGACTGAAGACAGGGAACATGGAGGATCCATTTCTCAAAAGTCTCTCAGTTGAAAGAAAGTTAGGAGCACTTTACTCTTTTCCCATAGGGATGCGGAGGACGCTGTCTATGGAAGGAACGGATATGGATTTGGAGACTGTAAGCTGCGTGTGGAATATCCTCGCTCCTCAGGAGCCAAATTTGGAGGATCAGGCGGAGGACCAAGAGGAAGGTTTGGCCCTCCGTCACGCAGATCTGAGTTTCGGGTTATAGTTACAGGTAGGTGAGCGGGTACCTCGCCGTGGAGTATTGGTTGTTGAGCGCGGGGATACAACTCTGTTCGACTTGCATTTGTATCCATAAGTTTTGTTCTTGTTGTTACAGGCCTCCCTCCCACTGGAAGTTGGCAAGACCTTAAAGACCACATGAGGGAGGCAGGAGACGTGTGCTTTGCTGATGTGCAGCGTGACGGTGAGGGAGTGGTGGAATTCCTTAGACGGGAAGACATGGAATATGCTCTGCGTCGACTGGATGGGACGGAGTTCAGATCCCACCAGGTTACACACTCAATAGCACAATCACTATATAAAAGATTCACGAGTGCATATAGAGCGCATTACTATTCAGAGAAAGTGAAACCAGCGGCTCCGTTAAGCTGAGGGAAGAGTTTATTTTACTAGCATTGCTTGGTTTCTTTTCCCAGAAGGAACCATTACAGCTAATCCAATACTAAGTTAGTTACTTACCACTTACCCTCACTTACCACAATGTTATGATGGCCATTTATTAGTGGAATGAAGGGGTTCAAGCTTCTCCGTTTCCTCCTACAGGGTGAAACAGCCTACATCAGAGTACTAGAGGAGCGAGGCACAAGTTGGGGTCGTTCCCGTTCCCGCTCCAGGTCTCGTGGTCGGTACACTCCGCCCTATCAGAGCCGAGGCTCTCCCCCTCGCTACCGCTCCCCTCCCCGCCATATGGCTCGCCTGAGCCCTCCCTCACGAAGACCGCCGCCTCAGCACCACAGCCCACCTCCACGGCACTATCGGTAAACAGCCATACGAATTCAAACCCGTTTAAAACCCACCCCTCCCTTTCCTCATGGCCTACCTTTTAATTTTTTTATTTTTCTTTCTAATTTACATTCCGCAATTAAAAGCCTTAGTCTCTGTTCACAGGTGTCAAAATGATCTTGAAAGATAAACGTTCCTCTTCTGGTCAATAATAACTGGATCATTAATAACTGGCAGGAAGAGACAATTATCTTGACATTTAGAGCAGACTTTATTAAAAAAAAGTTTGTCCACCTTTGTTACTATCGTGGCAAAAACGGCTGTTCTTGCGGACGCTGTGCTCATCTGTTATCTTCTAAATCTTTTCTTTTAAATAAAAAAAAACTTTTTTTTTTTTAATATACCCCCACCCCCCTTAATTTTTTTGTATCATGTTAAATATGTATGAAGAGTGTGTGTGGTTTTTTTCTTTTTTTTTTTTTTTTTCAATTAAAGATTTGAATTCTGGTGGCGTTCTCCCAAAATTTGGTTGTCATCTTTCCTGGATCTCAGCAACAGGATTATATGTTGATCTGAACAATTTAAGGGACACAAGGAAAGAAACACACAATGTAATGCAAGTTTTACTTCAAATTTATTAGTTAAGTTTCAGATACAGGTTAACAGCAATTTATCATTAACTGTGTATGAAGTCTCTGCCTAATTGACCTGCTGAGTCTGTGTGGCGTTAAACAGCTTTTCTCTGCACCCAAAAGTTCTCAAGCACGTCATTGTATCTTTGGCATCACGTGTGATGTAAACGTCATCACCGCAATCCAGAATCATTTCTTTCATGGAGTTTAAAGAATATTGGTTCAGGGTCATGTCAGCTTCCTGGTTTTTCTTTGTTTGGACCCATGAACTCCACTCCATCGATGGGGATGTCCTTTTCTTTGATTGCTTTCTGTAATGCAAAAGCACATCATTATTAATGTGATTAAACTTTTTATAACAGTCAGAGGCCCCTGGAGACAAAATGCCCAACCTGTACCGTGAAATCACTTTATAAAGACTGCAAGATCGAATCCCAATGATGCCACAAGGACTAAAATAAAAAGTGGCCATTCTTTATAGGTAGGAGGGATGGCATGCTCCATCTTCCTGTCAATCACAGTGACTTTATTAACCAATCCCTGACATCTGTGATTTAAAGTACAAAACCTTAAAACCACCTGCTTAATACTGTGTAAATGTCATTTCCTCCCCTAGTGCATTTTTTTTTGGGGTCCGCATCATGCAAAATAAAAACTCATTTTATTTAGCGCATTTAACAATAGACATCACAGGGGTATTTGTAAATGTGATGCAGAAGACCAGACCAGGCTTTTGGTGGTGGATGTGTGCCAGAATGGCATTTTGTCTGGCCTGTGGATAAACAAGGTGCTGTGTTTCCAACACTTTTCTATCAGAGCCAGAATTTGCAAGTTACTACAGCAGCTCTCCTGTGGGATTGGAACAGACTGTCTACCCATGACTCCAAACACACTGCAGTGAGCCCTGGGTGTCTATGACCTAATCACTGGGCTTCAGTTTTTGAGACCCAGCTCTGACCCAATTGTCTACATATCACAATTTGGACCCTTGTCAAAGGCCCTCAGAATTAATGTTGAACGATATACCGGTACCACAAACGTTGCAGTGACAACTGTAGTTCCGAGTGTTCGCCAATAGGGGCAGTGTATATACAGCGCGCTGCTTCTACGGCACATTAAATACATCCCGAATTGTTTTTTTCCTCCCTGGTGCACTCTAGTGGTGGGAAGATCAGATCGTTTTAATGTCTATCAGCAAAACGAAGTAATTTTTGAGTCATTTAGTTCATTTCTTTCCTTTAATCAACTTCATAGCGTATGTGGGAGTCACGTGACAAAAGGAAGCACGATGAGGACCAGAAGACATAACATTTACAGAGTTTGGCTGATAAGATGATCCTATCCAAAGTGACTTGCAATTAACTAATTTACACAACTTGCCCAAGGCCCCCTGCTTAGTTGTGCCAGGATTTGAACTCACAACCTTCTGATCCGAAGTCTAACATCTTAATCACTGAGCTCACACCTCCTATACGCTGTTCGGTTTTCTGTGCAAAGGCTCAGGCGGGACTCGTTCAATATAAGCGAATCGTTTATTTACGATCATCACTGATGTACTCTGGCTTTCGTACTGATTAAAGTAGACGCGCGAAGTGAAATATGGCACCTACACTAGGTGTTTATTAATACACCGTTCTATTATTCTATGCCTTTTCTAGTTTTTGTTTTGTTAGTTCAAGATTTAATTCTTCACTCGCTGGTATACCTAATATATCCCACCTCTTGACAGTTGCCTTTGCAATGAGATGAAAGACGAGAAAGTAAGAATATTTTTTGACTCCTTTGTCCTACACGTAATCCGGATCATCAAATAATGTCAGGTGTGGATTAGAATCGTAAATGTGTACACAACAATGGATCAGTCAAGAGATCATTTCCGACTATAACCTATAAAGAGATAATCACTGAACGCGCTAGTCGTGTTTACCTTGACACAGGACTGATATTTCTTGAACATTTCTTTGCACGGATCATCACCTCTGTCTCCTTTCAGGAATTTCTCGGCAAACCAGCGGTTAAAACACTGGTCATATTCCCGCTTCAGTTCAGTACAGCCTTCACCCACGCTGTTCATTTTCAAAATGTAAATAATATAGCGGCTGTATATATATGAGTTTACGACGGCAATGTGCGTCTATCTTCTATCAGCCATATCACCATGAGTCTATCAAGCGCGTTTTCTCCATGACGTCGCTGCTGCGTACCACGTGATCAACACACGGCGCAGGGTGATGACGTTTTGATTTTGACCAAACGCGGTAGCATCCAGTAGCATCATTTTCTATGTAGCTTATAAATTCGTCACAATTCTGTAGGGTAAAAAAAACCCATTAGTACTAGTACATTTTGCATGATCACATATAATGAAGATATGTCTAAATGAAAAACAAGTCATTTACACTAAATATTTATTAATCTTTAGAAGTGACCAGGTGACCTCCGCACACTGTCCAGCATTGTCCTAGAAACTCTGAGATTCTTTCGTTAATTTAACCACCACTCATTGACACATGGTCCAATTTCCAATAAATCCCAAATCTGTTCAATGCCATATTTGGGTCACTAAAAAAAAGCAATGCATTGGTGCTTCACACATGCAGTCAATGCAGTTCTCACATCCTGAGCTCCATCTTCTCCAATATATCAGGTTTTATTTCAGTGCCACTAGCAATATCAACTAGCATCTCCGATGTACACCTACAATGCATTCTGTCAGCATGAATATCTTTACTATTACTTACTATTTGGGATAAATATAGCCCCCCACTCTGTGAATGACCTGCACCTGCCCAACAACCTGAATGAGTACTACTGCCACTTTGAATGACAATTGGACAGACCTGACCTCCCCCAGTCCTCCCCCCAACAGCCATTGATCAGCAGTAGCCCCCCCTCCTACATTTCCATACCTGGATTACCCACACAGCTTCGCACCTCGGGTCCACCCTCCTCCCACCACTCCCACCTCTCACCATCAAGCAGGAAGATGTGAATAGACTGTCAAAAGTCTGAATACCCGCAAGGCTACAGGCACAGACTCTGGAAGCATTTCATGACAGTCCACATTTATTTCATTGTTACAATACAGCACCAAACATTCTGACAATATACTATATAGTCACACTGATTAAAATAAAAATATATAAGCATATATTATTTTTTTAACATATAGATTTTTCTGTTCTTTAAATAAATGATCAGTTTCATGGAATACAAGACTTTTTAAATTGTATACAATGGACAAATAATTTCATTTCCATATAGTATTTTTTTTAAATAGTGCGATTTATCATTTAATCCTTTTTAATGTACACAGAGCTTATTAAGAAATTGCAATACACATATATCAATGGAAATGACGTGAGTGACGGTTAGTGTTTATAACACTGGCACTTGAAACAACTGGGGTGAATTCCAAGGTCTTAGCTGAGTCCTACAACCACAATTAGTCCCATTGACTAAAAGTATGAGATAAACGTTTGGTTGCTTTTACTTCAGATCACACACACACACACACACACACACACACACACACACACACACACACACACACACACACACACACACTCACATACTCTCACATACTCACACACTTGCTATTTAAATGTTATATATGCCAACTACTCTAGTGAATAAATCCACATTTTGATGTACAGACATAATAATTAGATCAAATTTTTCTGTACTCACTCACTGAGCATAAACAAATTCACTAAATGCGTCCCTAAACAAAGGAACTTAAGGCAAAAAGACTGCTTAAAAATAAACACATCTCCAAGATAATAGTATATTTATGATTGTTTTTCGAGTAAGGTCGGTTCGGGTGAGGTACGTAATTGTGTAGCAGCTCAACATGTCACCGAGCGACAAAGTCACCCTAGAAAGCTTAACTGTTGATTACAAAAAAAAAAAAATAATAATTACTTTGTTCTTATCTATAATACAAATTTGATAATACCTGAAAACAGAAGGGTGTGCTGATACAGAGTGTTTTCCGTGCAAATATGGAGTGGTCATCAACAGACAAGCAATACTCAACAATTCTGGCAAAGTGCTGTTACCAGCGAGCACCCCTCTTGATAGATGTGTTTCTTAATTGCAGACAAAAATGCAGACAAAAAATATATTGTGCTTTTCAAGGAATCTCTATTGGTAATGCCATCATTTAGATTTTTTCCACCACCGTTTCATTAATATGTATTCATTTGGCAAGCAGTTTTAATCTAAAAAGGTGTATTTTGATTAAGACATATAGCAAGAGTCAGGAAGGAACCTTGCTCAAGGGCCAAATAACAACTCTATGGTATTTATAATTTCAGTCTTCCGATCCCCTTCTGGTACCCCTGATTCCCAGTTATCTTCCAGGGGTGTCTGCTTGAACACACCTTATTGGAATAACAAGGTGTTGAAGTATGGGCGGTGAAATAATAAGTGGGGAAAACCTGGGGTACGTCATGATCAAGGTGATCATGATCTTTTACATTAAAAAATTTAACTTGTAATTTGTTATAGGGTTTTATTGCTCATAAGCAAGATACATAACATAAGAAAGAATATTTGGCAACCCCCTGCCCTGGAAAATTCAGAGTAAGGTGTTTTGAACAGCTGGATCTAAACAAAAAAATCGAACATGAATTGTCTCTTGATAAGACAATGGAGAACAAATGGTAAAAGGTTATCACTTGTTCTCTATGAGTATCTGGACCTTGTGAACCAAGTCTCTGGCCATCACCAGAAGCTGTGGTACATCATGCCGTTCAGCCATTTCTGAAACATAAGTGGGAGAATTATGTTATTCACTCATCTTCAATATCTGCAGTATCTTCGTCATGGTTGCAGTGTATCATGAGCCTATCCCAATGGGGCACAAGGTGTATGTGGATTGTCAGTACATGGCAGGGAAATATGCACACTTATTTATACCTATTCAGAATTTAGCACTGCCAATCCAACATCCAACATGTAAGAATTTGCAGAAACATGCACATACAGTAACTTGAGTTCAGAATCTGACTAGGGACCCTGAAATTGTAAGGTTGTAGGACCATGTCATGTTGCCTCTTATAGGCATCTTACCATTGAAGAACTTGATGATGTCAGTGAAATCCATGTTGTTCTCCAAAATGATGTCCCTATATAACTCAACCAGTGCCAAAGCAATAAACAGCACAAAATGGCCTGAGGAGACGGTACGGGCTGCCCAGATGGTCTCCCAAACGGAGAACACATCATCATACACCATTTCTTGAGAGACACAAATAAGATTTAATTATGTTGTGGTATAAAGCAGTATTATTTTTGTTATTATTAAGGAAGGTTTGACATTCAACTGTGCATTTCTAACCGATCTTACCTCTTTTAAAATCTAAGAGGAACCATCTATAACAGAAGTAGAAGTGGGTGTAGTCTCCATTCTGTTGCATTAGCTCAAAAAGCTCAGAGTCAAGAATCTAGACAAACAGAATATAAATGCTAGTACAGAAAAATAATTCATGTCATAGCTGAAGAAAAATATCTTTAGTGTAGTCATACCTGTATCAGAGAACGCATGTTGGCAAAGTGGGTGTCCATTGCTCCACCATGAGGAAAGTTCTGATTCATCCTTTTCATAAGCTCAGTAAAGCAGCTAAACGCCATGGCCTCTGAGGGGGAAAAAAGAGAGGGATTGCAAAGCCGCGAGTCAAATCAACAGCAAGGCTTGGAGAATATAGCTAGTCAGTGATTCACGTCTTATTTCTAAGCAGTAAGATGGCATGGTTTGAACTTACCATCATCAAGAATAACAAGTAGAGGTGCAAGCAAGTCACACATTCCCTGCACATAGCCAATATCTAGATGCTGCCAAACATAGCTTCAAGGAAAATAATGTAACAGAAAGCAGTATCAGCTTATGCACATTAGTAAGTGGTGAACGCTATTAATAGATTTATAGCACGTTTTTAGAGGAGTAAAAACTGCTCTGATCTGTCAGATTTACCTGCACATGATGTTGCGTAGCTTCTCAAGGTTGGCAGTGGTAAAATACCAGTAGTTTCTATCACATCTTTGGACGTCTTTGTCAATACGGTGAAGATTGAGGGTGTACAAGTCTAGCAGCTCTTGCTATAGAGCAAGACAGGAATGATTAATGAATATAAGATGCATCTGGCATTTGCACATGAGCATTAGAGCAGAAAGACACCAAATGATATGTAAAATGTTTGATGATGGATGATGTCAACTAACTTACAGAGTAAGTAGTTCCAATAGAGGACACTGGAGATGCAACATCATTTTTATGGTCTTCTACAGCTAGAGAATCTGGTTTGGGAAATAGACTTTCCATCTCTGGCTCTTCCTCAGACAGGGCTGATTCGGTGGCCTCTGGGCTGGTGTTCTGACCTGCCTCCATGCACAGCTCCAGAGCAGGCATACCTACTGCAGCCTTCTCTGGTGGCATCATAAGAGCCAAAGGAGGACCCAGTGTAACAGAAACATTGGCCAAGTTATCCGCTGAAGGCATATAAACCAAAGCACCAGGGATTTCCTCCATCTCCAGGGCAGATGGAGAGTCATCAGATGTATCTGGAGATTGTTTCGATAATGATAAAATGGAACTACAGCTTTCAAGCACAGGTTCATTCATTTGTTTCATTAATACCTTGGTTCTTTTGGAATCATAGGTCCAGTTCAAAATACTTTTCATATCTAGCTTGTCACTGTTAGATGGATTGCTCTGCATTATATCTTGTGATTCAGAGAGATATTGAGGAGGCTTTGTTTCTTCTTCTGAAGACTCATTATAAGAGATGCTGGTTGCTTCTGTTTTAGAAACGTGTTGAGGACACTTTATTTCAGTTTTTCCTGAAGGCTCTATGTCAGGGGTACTGGCTATTTCTGATTCTGGTTGAGGAGGCTTTCTTTCCTTTCCCAACGGCTCCATGTTTAGATAACTGGTCATCTCTGATCCAGAAGATTGAGATCCCTTTATTTGTATTTCCATAGGCTCCATTTCAGGTACAGTAGTCATCTTTAATTCAGTAAAAGTTTGAGGAAGCTTGGTTTCTTTTTCCAAAGACTCTGTTGTAAGGGTGATTGTCATCTCTAAATCAGAATGAATAAGATTAATTTCTCTTTCTTTATGCTCAATGTCAGGCACATTGGCCTTCTCCGCTTCAGGGATAGGTTGAGGAAACTTTATGTCTTTTTCCAAAGGAAGTTGAGAAGTTTTTTTTTCTTTTTCTGAAGGATCCATGTGAGGGTCACTGGACATCTCTGATTCAGAAAGAGGTTCAGGAGGCTGTGTTTCATTTTCAGAATGCTCTTTTTGAGGGGCACTGGGGATCTCTGGCTTTATGAGTTCTTTAGCATTTGCAGATAGGCTTGTATCTGCTGTTTTTGCTTCTTCCAAAGAACCCTCTTTAGTCAGTGCTCTGAGAGGTTCTTGCATTTCCAAAGCAATATTTTTTTCTGTTTTGTCTTTATCATCATTAAACTCCATGTTTTCCTGAGTTTCAACCACCACTTCTGAGCTCCTAATTCCTTTAAAGGATTTAGTGATCTTCTCAGAAATGACAGAGGATTCCACTATTTGCTTGCTTTTCTCCTTGATATCTGAAGGTTTTACCTTGTCATCAGAATGTTCAGAATTTGTGCTTTCTACTGTTTCAGCAACATTCAACTCTGATTTTTCCTTTGAAACCATTTGTGAGTTTATGGATTTGACTGCGTCAGTCCTGTTAACTACTTTGGCACCAGAATTCTCAATCTTCTCCTTCTCCGGAGGTTTTGTTGTTTCATCTTCTGGAGTGAGAGTTTCTGTAGAGGACTTGATTAAATCCCTCTTGCCTGTGCCTAGAGCCAGTGAGCTCTGTTCTGCTGGTTCTTGTTTGAGCTTGTCTTCAAGACTAGGGTTGGTTAAAAGGTCCACATTAACCTCAGATGTCACTGCTGTTGGCTCTGGTTTGATTTTGCTTCCATTCTCTTGTGTTGAAGCATCCTCTGTGCTTGGGGAGCAATCTGAGAGTCCAGATGTAACTGAGAAGTTGCGAGAGGATGGGTGTCCAGAGTCTGGAGAACTAGTGCAGGTAGGAAAAGTCCCATTTGGAATTTTGGGCTGGGGTTTCTCATCTTTCGGTTTAGGTTCGGATTCGATTGGGTCAACCTCATCGACAGACCCAAACACCTACAGAAAGTCAGGACAACTAGCAGTAAGACAAATTATAATGAATCTTTGGTATAAACTGTTTTGAAGCTTAAAGTGTGTCTGTTAGTGCAGACCTGAGTGCTACTGTTGGAGTCACACTGGGAACAGGCATTGCCTTGTTTCTCTGAGCTGCAGCTCTGGGATGACTGAACAGAAAAAATTACAGCGATGCACTGTTATATAATTCATTCATTGATCTAACCATTATTCTCTTTACTCAGATATTTCTCCCACATATCACTAGTTTGTGGTTAATATTTATGCTTAATTATAATTAGGGCTGCAACAACTAATCGTTAAAATGGATGAAAATCGATAATAAAAAAATTTGTTGTCAACTAATGCCGTTATCGATTAGTTGGGCTGCATAAGATACGGGTTAGCGTGACGGCAAGAGAACACAGCCGCTTGCAAAATGGCAGAGAGTACAGGCCAACCGGCAGCAGAAAAAAGTGTGGGTCCCAAGTCATCCATGGCATGAGAGTATTTTATATTGAACGCAACAAGGAAGACTGTAATCTGCAAGTTATGCAAAGCGGAGTTTGTGTGGGATGAAAGTACCACAGTGATGCACAAGCACATGAAAAGAAAACACACTGGTGTCACGGATGAAGCATCAGTTTACTTCATCAGTTTAATAAAGTGTTATTGTATAAACTGTTTGTTTGTTAACTTCGGGACAGTCGCAATGGATCTGAGCATCAGGTAGCACAATCACCTTACTCGCTACATAGTGATGGATTCAATTAAAACAGTGCAAACAAACACTAAATCTAAAAGCAGCAAATAACAGCAGCATTAAACGAGTGTGGTGTCACTGTTGTGGTTTTCAACGAATGCTTGTGCATTTGTACACCAATGCATATTTTTTCCTTTTTTAAAAAAAATCAAGACTGGTACCTTGCTGCGTTTCTCTGTTCCATTCTCTTTTTATAGCATTTGTCAACTACAACAGGTAACTTATCTGTTTTGAAACGTAATTTACTGAGGCTTCAATACGTTTAAATGCTTGCTTTCAATGTTTGTCTATTTAATTTACGCATATACAGTGGTCCCCTAGAACTCGCTGGGGTTACGTTGTAATGCAAATTTTGGATGCACCCCCGCAGCCCCTGTGGTACCTAAGTGAATTCATCTAGACATTATGTGACTTTAATACAATAATGTGTTATAAAAATATTTTTTTAAATAAAATTTGTTAGTGAAAACATAGTTAAAAATGTTATTCCTTTCTTTAACAGAAAGAAACAGCCACTATAACATTTCAAAATTAAAGATAGTTAAACTCAATATGTGGCTTTTGCATTTTTCAAAAAAGTACACTTTTATACATAAATACACTAAATTGGGGTTTTATATAATTATATTAAGCAAAACATCTAATAAATTATTAATTATTATTAATTATTAATAAAAAATATTTATATATATATATATATATATATATATATATATATATATATATATATATATATATATATATATATATATATATATATATATATGGAAAATCATAAATTAAAAAAATTATTGTCCCATTAATCGATTATCAAACAAATCGTTAGTTGCAGCACTAATTATAATTGATGTATTCTGTGAAGCCAGAACCCTGCATTATATGTTTGAGGACATTTCCTGCTTCCAATAAGCACCTGAGCTTCGACCACAATTAACATCTGTAATATTCTGGACTATAACATAATGTGGGCCTTAATTAATTGATTATTCAACATTAACCAAATTTTTTTGTCAGCATCTTACATCTGTGCTGATAGTGGAGTCCTGTCGTAGATCTGCACTTGCTCCAGAGGCACATTTAGCAAGTGCAGCAGCATGCTGCTCCTTCTCACGCTGCCTCACTATGGCCTCGCAGCCCAGCCACTCACTCATGGTTTGCTCATAACAGGCCCGAACCTGTTCATCCACCTATGAAACACACCAGAGTCATGTCTGATACATTAAAGTATCTATTCATTACCATCACTTAAAAGGGTCTTGGACCATACCTCCTTTCTCTCCTCAGGAGTCATAGTGAAGTGGTAGTGGCCTAACAGAAAAGGCCAAACCTCCTTACGTAAGGTGGGGTCTACACCACCATAGTACACAAGCCGGAGAAGTTCCGCTTCTTCGTAAGCCTGCCAGAGAGAAATCAAATGTGACGTTAATTAGTGCCTTTCAGTAACTGATGAAACACCTGCATGCATGGCCCATGGGCTGCACTGTATTATTATATACTCCCCATTAAAAAGTGTAATGAAAAGTCAAAAGTTTGTGTAAGTCTCCTCACAGAACTATCCTGTAGAAATGTCTTCCACACTTCTGCAGAGAGCCCTCCTTTGGAATTATATGGAATGTCAGGCTCAATAATAGTAGAATTGACCAGAGCAGACAGATGTGTGCGAACTGTGGATAGGTGACGGCAGTAGGCCAACCCTAAATGGCAGAAAGTTATGATGATTTCATGAATCTTTAAAAAGTACTACAGCTCATTCAAAATTATTGTGTTAGATGTTACATACAGCCATAGAAGGCACGAGAAATGATCTGGTACTTCATGGTCTCACAAAGTAATTTCAGTGGAGCCCTGCACAAAGATGAAAAAGACAACAAAAATTATTTAAGAATATTAAAAGATTTGTATTTGTATCCCTCTGTGTGTTTTAAAATAGGCAGTGGTATAGTGTTTCATACTAGCCTGTCATGGTTGCATCCATTGGGCAGTCCACCTTCAGAAGAACCATTCTGAGAGCAAGAGGAACAGGAAGATTTCCTTGGAGCAGGGTGCCACATGGTCATGCTTGGGTCCATCAGCTCTGGGCCAACTGCATTATTATAAGAATATTAACAATTTAGTTGTTGCATTTTAAACACCACCATCACCATCATCCTCAGTTGGCCATTATTCATTCAAATTTTTAGTCTCAGAAATATGGCTCCAAAGCAGGGGTCTTTTCCACAAAGTGCTGAAGTGACTTCTGGTTTTAATACAGAGCCACACATTATCCTACATTTTTAATCAGTTGATACTGTACTGTGTTAATTAAATAAACTTTTTATTTTTATTTTATTAAAACCTAAAGCCACTCTTGCTGTTTATAGGCAATACAGAAGTCCTCTTCTCTAAAGTATTAGAGTGGGTGATTAATAAATTGAATTGACAGTGAAATAAACAGTGACAGACCGAAAATGTTCTCTCTCTTCGAATACATAGCGAACCATGAGGTCGATGGTGCACATTGGACATGTAGAGGTATGAGAGGATGCTAGGGAAGATGAGATGCTGAGGCAGTATCTTAACCTACAGATGGAGGATGTGCACAAGACAGGGTGGAAGGAACACACAAGATGGAGGAAACTTCACAATGTCAGACCACAACAGTGACAACACACAATACAACCACAGCCCCTGTAATTTATCCACATACCAAACTCCTGACTGCCTGGATATATTATCCGAAACACATAATCTGTTGCTTCATCCTCATCCTTGTCCGAAAATGACTCACAGGAGCTGTGTGGGCTTCTTTTCCGTAATTTTGGGAAAACCTTTCCCTGTTAAATAACACAAGTTTCACACATTTTATAGAGACAAATATAGAACTTTCCTAGCAACTAAGTGAGGACAGATTTGTTGATTATCCATGCCTACTTTTCCCCGCTGGGACCAGAGAGGAGGATCAAGCTGGCCGTGTGGAAGAAGTCCCGTCTCCAGACATGTGAGGAACTGCAGCAAATGGCCTCCTTTTGGAAAACGGAATGGAGGCCTTTGGATTCCATCTTGGCTCACCAACACCACCGTGCCACCACTGTCAACTAAAGGCAAGAAAAATATTCAGTTTGCAATAGTGTATTTCTCAGATATACATAT
Organism: Silurus aristotelis; assembly: GCF_946808225.1. Taxonomy (NCBI): domain Eukaryota; kingdom Metazoa; phylum Chordata; class Actinopteri; order Siluriformes; family Siluridae; genus Silurus; species Silurus aristotelis. The sequence continues at coordinate 14,871,509 of NC_139591.1, forward strand.
TGTTTACTGAAAGATGTAAATTTCTTATGGATGATTTTACCTTGTTGATGGCAGTGCAAATACACAATTTCCTCTAGACGAATAGTCATGGCATAATCCCAATACACACTGTTGAAAAATGAATTCTTGTTTAAAGCAAACAACCCACAAAGCAATAATGCTGTCATAAATCTGTCTGTCAGTATTTTAATACTATTTAGGTACATCCACCTTTTTTCATAATCAAATTCTCCCATGTTGCCATTCATTAGCTGGTTTGGTGTCCACTTTAACGTCATTAGCTCTGCAGTCTGGTGGAGAGACAGGTATCCTGGGATGGCTTCCATGTCATCTGTCTATAAGTATAGACAAGAACTTCAGTAACATAGTGCATTCAAGCCACACAGTACATTCATAATAATTTCTGCAAGTACATACTGGCTGGACTAGAACATTGTTCTTGCCAAACAGCAGTGTGGCTCTGGAGTTTTGATGGAGAGATTCCACATAGTCCCGAGCACAGAGGGAGGGTCTGTCATCCATACTACCACTTGATTGCCTTTTCTGAATCTACTCAAACAAGTAAACATGGATTACAGTGATGCATTTATCTGTATCTGTAAATCCACATGCTGAAGCAGAAAAGCAGCAGTACTAACAAGAGCAGGGCGCTTAGTGGGCGAGTCTTGGCGGCAATGGCCACTGTGAATACGGTGTCTCTGCACCAGCTCATCAGCCGAAGGATCTGTCCAAAAGTGGTTAGCTGTCTTCGCTTTAGTGTACTCCAGAGCACAGGGACCAACTAGAAGATTCAAGGTGTGACAAGACACATTCTTTAAAAAATTATTTGCCCAGCTAAACAAATTAAAGTTTAAAATAATGATGGCCTCGTGTCAATATATAATAACTGGTGTCTGTCAGCTTTCATTTATAGGTTGCAGCATTAAAAGGCTTCAAATCACAAGGTGAAAATGTTTATGTGTAGAACCAGCTTTATTTGGCATGTCTAATTTGTAGAGTTCAGAATACCTTACCATATCCACTCCACTTCAGAAAACTCTACAATATCCACTACATTTAGTAAGATTTAAAATAGTTTAATCTACAAACCTACATAGGTTCAGCCTTAATATCCATGTAGGAAAGGGTTTCCTGCTCAATATTTCTAGTAGTACCTGATTAAAATACCAAGAACTTCTAACAAGCTCCTTGATTAGTCCTTTTTACTGTAACTTAGACTGTAACATGAGTGTCTGATGGCAATCGTTTCACTGCTCTATACTACAATATAACTAAATACACTTTGTTGACCACATTTAGCATGGAAAATAATAATCAGCTTGATACCCAGTAGTGATGCAAGGATTGGTCCATCAACAGGATCCCTCAGCAAAGCTTCTCTCTCATAGAATTTACTGCAACAAGCAAAATCAAATATCTAAACAATGCAACACAGTAATTTAGAGTTGTAATGGATTGTGAGTAGCAAATTTTCTCAACCTGCTGTTCTCCACTAAGTATAGAACAATCTTGTCAAGCACTTTCTCTGTCAGGGCTGTGCGGATCCACAGATGCTTGATGGCTTGGGGAGAGAGGTTGGGGTTCCGTGACTGTTTACGGATACTATCTTGACTCGTCTGAGATTGGATCTGTCTGGAACTGTAGAAATAAAGCAGACCCTGTCAAGGTAAGATGCAGACTAACTTTCCTGAAATTGAGAAACATATTGGATCAATTGCAGGTCTCACTTGTTTTCGATAAGCTGTTCCAGCTCTTGCACCTTCTTGCACAGATCCTCAGCTGGTGTAAAGATTTTCCCCACCTTCAGGAAGAGTGCTGCCAACTTGTTACTGCGCAGGAAGCCGGCAGCACGCCTCTTCAACCCATGCAACACGCAAGCTTCCACAACAGCTGAGAAAATACATTATAGTATAAACGCTGGTATGTGTGCCAGGGCAATGAGTGCACCAACAGATGAAATGTTATCATATTGATTTTTTTCATTTTATTATAGTATTGGCACCTTATGTTCCTGTCCAGTCTAATGCCAAGAGCAAGGCTTGCTGTTGGTATTTCTGTATTAATTACTTATACTGACTGCTCCTTCTCTATAATTTTCTCTCTTCATCACTCTCGGATCAAGTCATAAGCAGATTGCTAGATGGAGGTGGTGCAGCTTGACATTTCAGATTGTTGACACGCACATTTATGATCTTTGCCTTCGGCAGAGCAGTGAATGCCAGCGATCATTATCCGCCGTTAGACTGGTGAAGCATCCATTCACCATCCGCTAACTATACAAAGAATCCTACACGTTATAACATTGCCTTTCCGCCAAAGGTTCTTTCTTTATACGCAGTTAACACCCTTGTATTGTACAAAAATATACATCAATAATGACTCACAACATGTCCTTTAGAACACACCATGTTTAGCAAAATGGGTGCCCACATTTATTCAAGGCTCTATCACACACAGCGTGATGAAAAGTCAAGGGGTGAGAAACTTACCACAGAAAGAAATGATGTGGCTGCTCTCTTCGTGCACAAATTTCCGAGTAACAGCCTCCTCCATAATTTGCTTCACCTTAAAGGCCACGGGAAGAGGACAATTATTTCAAAGTAGACATTTCACACATTTTCACACACAGACATTGTTTATTTGTTCTTTCCTAGATTAAGAAGCTGAGAATGGTTTCTTGGGGAGGCATAATTACGTGTTGCCACTTGCATGTGTGAAAAAGAAGCAAGAAGCTGAAATATAGACTGCAAGGTAGACAGGTAGGCGTGTGCGTGCATCATTTTCAATACAAGTTAAGCAAGCTAAAGGGTCCTGCTGTCTGTGAATCATATGTGTTGAAGACCTGGAAGAGGCTGGGGTTAAAATCTCAACCTTGACTAGATTTCAAGATTGATTCTCAACGACACATTTTACTGCTTTACTAACTTAAGTTATTAGATGGTCTGAAAAGTGTTTAGTTGTTTCCCTATTACACCTTTAGTAATGAATAAAACACGAGAGAATATTCTGTTATAACTTATAACTTATTTTATAACAGCTTTAAACAGGTGTTTCTTGCCCTCTCTCTCTCTCTCTCTCTCTCTCTCTCTCTCTCTCTCTCTCTCTCTCTCTCTCTCTCTCAAATACCCAAATTAAGTTACCGTACTTAAAATAACAAACTCCTCCGTTTGAAACATTCTTGCTTTCAGGAAATATTTTTACAGTTTTCCCCCTGACATTTCCAAAGCACAAATACTGGAGAACCCTTCCAAAAATGTTAAACACACATCAGCTTATGGAAACCATCGATTTCTCACCAAAAGACTAGAAAAGTATTATTTACAAGAAACCTAGAGGAACATTATGCAACTTAAGGCCACAGGTCAGTAACATGATTGGGTAAAAAAACAGTATCTTATAGAGGCAGAATGTCTCAAAAGTAAAGATAAGCAGAGGTTCAACAATCTGCAAAAAACTGCATCCACATTTCAGAAAAATGTTTCTCAACCTAAAAATTGCAAATACTTTTTTTTCTTTTTGCAAATTACTATACTACATTACTATATTATTATATCAGTGCATAACATCATAAACAGATTTAGAGAATCTGTAGAAATATCTGTGCCTGAGGGACAAGGGCGAAAATCACTATTGGATGCTTGTGATCTTCAGGACCTCTGGAAAATCTGCTTAAAAACAGGCATGGTTTTGTAATGAAAATCACTGTAAGGACTCAGAAACACCTCCAGAAATCACTGCTGTATCAAGCAGGATGTCATACATGAAGAAATCATATGTGAAAATGATCCCAAAACACAGCTGTCTTCTCTGGGCCAAAGCAAAGTGGAAAATTGTTGTGTGGTCAGACAAATGTAAATCTACATTTCTTTTTGGAAAAAATAGACACCCTCATCTGGACTAAAGAGGAGAGGGATCATCCAGGCTGTTATCAACATTCAGTTAAAAAGCCTGCAACTCTGATGGTTTAAGGATACATCCAGGCCTATGAAATAGTCAGTTTGCACATCTGGAAAGGCACCACCAATGCTAAAAGGTATATACAGGTTTTAGAGCATATGTTTTTCTTGTGACAACTTTTTTTTTAGGGAAAGCCCTTGCATATTTTAGCAAGACAATGCTAAACTGCATACTGCATCTATTAAAGGAGATATGGCTGCTTGCAGTCCAGACCTTTCACCAATTGAAAACCTTTGTCACATCAAATATGACAAAAAAGACCTAGTACTGCTCAGCAGCTAAAATAATGTCATAATTATATGTAATAATGTTTTCCTCAGTTTCCAGACATATTGCATAAGGGCTGTTTAAAGAATAGGGGATGCTACACAGTGGCTTTTTTATTCTTCTTAAAATGCTATATTTCCTCAGTTTAAACATCTGATATGTTTATTTTGTTTATGTTCTACTGTAAATAACATATAGGCTTATATTAACATTCAACATAACATCAAGTTTTTTTGGAATTGGGGTTGTAATCCATGTATGTGAAGTGTATGCCATACATATATCTAAGTAAGTTGTTCCAGTTGTAGGTGTACCTTGCAAGATGACTATTAATATAAACCTAACAATAGACCATGATATAATTATACACAAATTGCTCTATTATCTAAGCAAAGGTTCTCTCCATATGCATTTTCCTCCCTGCCTCATTTTCCAACAGTCTTATGGGCAGGCCCGCACATGTTGCGACATGTTTTTGCGTTTCGCATTACTTGTTTAAAAAGGTGCTAGGCCATCACACCATTTGCAGTGTGAGGCTCACCCACGTTAAATTATGCTCTTCTTCTGAATGATATTTCGCTGCCACCAGCACTGAACTATATTTGAACATGAAGTGCTATTTGGTCACAGTACATTAGCAAAGCTCTGCTCTAGACAAGCCATAATGCAATACCATAATGGGCTTAGAATAGCAAAGAGTGGTTCAGATAAAAGTAGCGATTGGAATGATTTTTGGTATTGGGCACAATGATTCTTAAGAAGTGGGACATTTCCAGACAAAAAACTTTTATAAACAATAGGCACATCTTCCCACCTTTACATATATATATATATATATATATAATAAAGTGAATAAGTAAGTCATTTCCTGTTGCACCTGAATTCCTGTTATAAAAGCCTACTCAAGCTGCAAGTCATATTTGAATCATAATGCCATTTTTGCTTCCTCAATTAATTAATCACAATCTTCAGCAATACTGTTTAGCTTCGCTAGAATTTGCTAAGATATTTTTTCTAGTAAAAAGGTTAAATTTAAACGAGTGGCATCCTTTTAATTAAAATTATACATGATTATTGTAACACCAGTAAAATTTTAACAGAAAGATTTGTGCATTTGGAGGAATATAGTTAAATGTATGAGCATCTAAGAAAATGTGGAGTACACATTGTATTCCAGCAGTATGTGCATATATATATATATATATATATATATATATATATATATATATATATATATATATATATACACAGTACTGTACGAAGTTTTTAGGCAGCTGTGGAGGGAAAAAATGCAATAATGCTTTTGAAGAAAAAAGTGTAAATAAAGTTTTTGTTTCCTCAATTAACAAAATGGAAAGTACATGAACAACTCTATGAAATCCAAATCTAGATTTACTGTTAATACATTTTGGCTTTCAATTCTTAGGTTTGCACACTTTTTACACTTACACAAATTCAAGTTTTTTGTAGAATCAGATTCAGGTGTATGATTACAATTATAGCAAGCTGGTGCTAATGATCATCAATTTCATATGTAAGGTGAAACACAGTCATCAACTAAAACAGTAACAGCTGTGTAGGAGTCTTAAAACTGGGTGAGGAACAACAAAACTCTGCTACTAAAGTGAGATTGGCAAGACTGAGCACAGCAACAACACACAAGGTAGTTATAGTGCATCAGCAAGGTCTCTCCCAGGCAAAGATTTCAAAGCAGACATGGGTTTCAAGATGTGCTGTTCAAGCTATTTTGAAAAAGCACAAAGAAAGAGGCAATTTTGAGGACAGTAGATGCAGTGGTAAGCCAAGCAAACTTAATGCAGTAGATGAAAGACACATTATGTTTACTTTCCATCAACATCAGAAGATGTCCAGCAATCCCATTAGTAAAGAACTGGTAGAAACCAATGGGACCCAGGTACACCCATTTTCTCTTGTCAGAAGTGACCTTCATGGAAGAACTGAGGCTGAAAAGCTATACCTCCAATGTAGAAACAAAGCTAAGTGTCTCAACTATGCATGAAAACATAGGAACTGGAAAGATGGCAGCAGGTGCTCTAGACTGATGAGTCAAAATCTAACAGGAGGGAAGTTGTTTGTCGAACGTTTGGAGAGTGGTATAATAATTGGTGTCTGCATGAAACAGTGAAGCATGGTGGAGGTTCCTCACAGGTTTGGGGCTACATTTCTGCAAACTGAGTTTGAGATTTGGTCAGGACTAATGGTGTCCTCAATGTTGAGAAATTCAGACATATACTTGTCCATTATGCAATACCATCAGGGAGGTATCTAATAGGCCCAAATGTATTCTGCAGCAGGACAATGAACCCAAACAAACAGTCAATGTCATTAGGAGCTATTAACACTCATATTTTAAGACTATCTTAATTTACTGTTTCAGATGTGCCTCTCTCTCTCTCTCTCTCTCTCTCTCTCTCTCTCTCTCTCTCTTTCTCTATACATACACACACATGCACGCATATACACACATTTTATATATATATATATATATATATATATATATATATATATATATATATATATATATATATATATATATATATATATATATATATATATGTTAGGATGCATTAGGATGCTGTTCAGGATCAACTTTGCATTCAACACCTTCATCCCCACTAAACTGGACAATAAGCACAGTGGTATGTATTAGACTGGGGATTATCAGCTCCACATAAAAATGTATTTGGACTTTCTTACCAATAGACCTTAGTCTGTAAGGTTGGTCACATGTCCTCAACCATCACTCTGAACACTGGCATCCCAAATTTCTTCCAACTACCATCACCCTACTGAACTCTACACTACACTGCTAGGACATTGATGTCACTTGGTTTTACTGATTTTACTGCCCTGCCAGTAATTACTATGCAATCAGTCTCACTCTGAACATTCTGTATAATCTCTGGATAATTCTAACTATATAAACTTCAATATATCGTAGCATATACTAGATCAGGGGTCACCAACGTAAGTACCACATGAGTAGCCCGTGGGCCTTTTCTAAAAATAGCTGTTTTCTACATTGTTAAATCATTGTTGATAATTATTATAAAAAAATCATTAACATGATCAGTGTCTTCACATAGATGAATATCATTACTTATGAATAATACCATATAATTAAAGTTAAATTAAGCAAATTTGTTATTTCAGATCAAACTGAAAACTGTGTGTATCAAACTGGTAGCCCTTCACATTAATCGGTACCCAAGAAGTAGCTCTCAGTTTCAAAAAGGTTGGTGACCCCTGTACTAGATGATCTTCTGATCTTCTACATAACTACAGTATATACAATGCGGGAAATAATAAGTTCATCCCCTGCTGAGTTTACCCTCTTACAAAGAAATGAAAAGTCTAGAATATAATACGTATATGATGCCCTACCAACCAGCAAGAATGTTGACTCCCACACACCAAAATTAGTCCTGTCCCTTTAAGAGAGAACTCCTAATATCAACTGTGATGTGTATAAAAAACACCTTTCACAGAATCAATCTCTTCCATTCAAACTTCTCCACCATAATGGGCAAGACTAAAGAGCTGTCAAAGGATGTCAGGGACAAAACTGTAGCACAAGGATAGAATGGGCTACAAAATCATAATACAAATATAATAAATAAATAGTACAGCAAAATACAGGTATACAGGTCTTGGCAATGACAATAATCATGGTTTAAATCCATTTAGGTTTGTGAGTAAGCGGAGGTCATACTAAATACTTGCCACTTTAGCCTGTAAAAGTCTTTGAACATTTCCTGTATTCTCTGGTTGAATTCTACTAAAGACACAATAATTAAAATAATACAAAATAATTAAGTATGATCATTCTGATGAACCCAAGAACTCCAATGGTGGTCTAAGACTTTTGCATAGTACTATATACAGTATATATAGAGGGATCATGCTTTTAAAAAATAAACAACCAAAACATGGACAGCATCAATGCAAGCATAAATTATTCATCTGTACCAGCATGTCATTGCCAAAATGCCTTATCCCTGATCTAACACAGTAATTTATTTACCATGTCATTTTGGAGAGGTATAGGGGATGTTTAGAAACGTGTTTAATCGGTATTGGTTCGTTTTTGTAGGTTCTTTTGTAGGTTATTTGTAGATTTTAGCCAGGATCTGTAAACTGCACACATGGTTCTTGATGCATCTAATTAGCACGAAAAACAAAACAAAACATGCAGGCTGTAACAGACACAAACAGCAGGAACGCAGGCTGGAACAGCACGTCCCAAAACGATGTTCCTGAGATGTTCAGTAATAGGTACTATTATGAAACTTGTTTATTTTGCTGATGCATTCATTTTAATGAACAGAACGCACATAGTACATAGTGTCGGGGGCCTAAATGAAACAATAGATCGAAGTGGATCTATCAAGTATCAAGTGCACACATGATTCTTGATGCTCCCAAACATCTGGATGCACGCTATACACGGTTAAATCCTGTCTTCTAAACCAAAACGAGGAGGTACGTGCAGTCAGGAGATCAGGGCCGACAGACAGCTGACGTATGAAGGATGCAAAAATAAAATAAGGCTACAGAAATGTGTGGCGATGCAGTAGATCAGTGGCTCCATCACTCACCTCCTTTTTCACGTTGCGCAGTAATCGCTGACGCGTCTCCGCCTCTGCAAGGTAAACAAAACCCATATTTACCCACAACACACACGCACACACACACGCACACAAAATGCACATGAGGCCGTCACATCACTGGACACACGCGCACGCACAACACCATCGCGCGCTATTTCTTACCTCCCATTTTTGCTTATTCCGGTGTAAAAATATATAAATAGAATCAGGTTTTTGTTAACGGCAGCCTCCTCCTCCTCCTCCTTTTCTTGAGATCACGGATGTACGGCAGTATGCGCAGGATCCTGTCGGTCACCGTGAGACGGTCACGGTGCGTGCGTGTGTCAATGCCGTGCGCGCCCCGGGTGTGGCACCGACGCACTCCGGTTCTGGGAAAAACTCTAATTTCCGCACAAGCACTCTGAATTCCGTTCAACTTAACAGCTCGGTATGATCGCCCAAGCTTGGGAACGCATCTACCAAAGTGACATGTTGATGGCAGGTCTGCATAGCGCGCACACGCACACACACGCACACACGATCTCTCGCTCACACACTCCGGTTCCATTGGATGCACGAAAGCCAACCGAATCTCACGAAACGTTTTCGACCCGCCCCTTTTTCCGTGAACCGAGTTGTTGTGTCGATTGATGGAGACGTGAAGAACGTGCGTCACGTGTGCGTTTACTAGAACACGAATAAAGAACACGAATAAGAGGATTACAGGTGTAATGGGACCTGAGCACCAACCACTACCATGGACAGCAACCAAGTTAAACAGTGCAATGGTTTATCCAAGATAAATCTTCAATCTTGACTTGAATCTTAATTTTGAATTTATATGGCACAATTTTATTATTGTCAATCCAAGGTTTAGTTTTAAAAACAAGTCTGAACATTAATAAATGTAGTTACTGTTATCAGTGTAATTACCAATGTCATATGATGTATAGATCCATTTACATGTCACATGTCACATTTACATGCCATTAGGTTTTCAACAAAGAACTGAACTGAACTGAACTCACACACACACACACACACACACACACACACACACACACACACACACACACACACACACACAACTGTGTAACTGATCTGTACAACCCGGACTCAACATACACTCGCACCCACTTCGCGCATCCATGTCTTCAGTACCACTCACATCACTTCATTACCATAAACTGTTTACATGCCGTTTTTGCAAGTCTTTCTGGATTGCTGCTATTAGCGTTTTTGCACAACATTTTGTTTACATTTTTGCTACTGTTCACTTTGTCACTTTGTGTTTTGTGTATTGTCTTGCACTGTCTTGTGTTGTTTTTGCACAGTTTGCACCAGGTTGCACACATGCAATTTATGTGGCAAGGATACTTAGTAGTCCTTACCCCTGTGTTTTCTGTTCTGTGATTATTGTTTATTGTAGCATCAGGGTTCTGGAGGAACGTTGTTTCATTTCACTGTGTACTGCGTTAGCTATATATGGTTGAAATGACAATAAAAGCTTCTTGACTTGATGTACATTATAGCACAGTGAAGTGTACATGCACTTTCTCAGCCATGAAATAGGGCCCCTGGGGCAGAGAGGCCCAAGACAGCAACAGTGGCAGGGCTGGGTCTTGAACTCACAGCTGTCCAATCAGTAGCCCAGAGTCTTAGCTATTGAGCTATGACTTTCCTATGATGCAGACCTGATCCTGCTCTTTTTGTGCCAGTTTAAATCATCTGTGTTAAATTTCTTTGTCAACGATTGGTGATGAATAAGCAAGATTATCTAGCTAACAGAGAAGCAAACGAAAGTGGCAGTGCTTATAGAAAGTCATCGTACCCTCTGACTATCTTAACCTTTGATCACCTTACGACATGGAAAAATGTAATTAATTAAGTCTAACTTTTTTAATACCCATCGGAATAAATAAAAAAACATATGTATTCATTCTGAAAGATTATTCAAAATTAATTTGTTAAATATCTGTATTGGTAAAGTGATTAGCCCCTTAGAGTATATCATTAAAAAACTTGCTCAGGTGCAACCAGTCAACTTCCAGATCAAACACCAGGGTAAATGCCCTTCCACATATCTGTTGTAGTGGTTTTCATTACTTCAGAATTAAACCAGCTGTTAGTATTTCATGATACTGCAAGTATTTTTTTAGAATGGTTGAGGAAAGTGCTTTCAAACAGCCTCCTGGATAAGGTTGTAGAAAGTTATGAGAAGGTTAAAGATTTTGAAGGCTTTATCCATCTCTCTGAGTACTGTTCAAAGCATCATTATTGTATAGTACCACCAAAATGGATGACCAAGTCAAGAGGATATTGATCAGAGGAGATACCAAGAGGACAGAGGACAACTTTGATAGACTTACAAGGCTTTATGGCTGGGACTGGTGGATCTGTGCATGTGAAAACAATCTCACATGCCCTACACAAAGCTGGTCTGTATGGCAGAGCTGCATGAAAGAAGCATTTCCAGAAATGACTATGCAAAAACAAACCTTGAAGACTCTGATGTTGTCTGGCAAAAGGTGCTAAAGTCTGATGAGACCAAAATTTGACATGACATGACCTTTTTGGACTGAACTCCAAACAATGTGTTTAGCGAAAAACAAACACAGCACACCACCCAAACAAACCCACCATACTTACTGTAAAGCATGGTGGTGGCAGCTTTATTTTATGGGGTGTTTCTCTTCTTGTCAGCTGCAAGACATCTCAAAATTGGCAGGCCATTTAACACGACAGTGATCTGAAATATACTGCCAAGAAAATAACATGATAACTTAAGGATAAGAAATTGAATGTCCCTGGGTGGCCAAGTCAGAGCTCTAACTTAAATAGACTGTGGATAGACTACTGCCACTCACCAGAGATTATGACTGAACTTGAGCAACTCTACAAGGAAGAATGGGCAAATATTCCCCAGTCTAGGTCTGCAGAGCTAGTACAGACATGTCTAAAAAGATAAGTGGCTGTAATTAAAGCAAATGTTGGTTCTAAAATTATTAAATCAGAAGACTTTTCCAACCCTTCTATTAAAATTATTCACGGTTTACTTATTTATTTTTAGAACGGTTGTTTTTTCTTTTATTAGTTTAATGTAAAGCAAAATGTGTAAATTAAGCTGAAAATGCTTTGGGTTTTTACAAAAAGGACTATACCATTTTTTCCCAAGCCATAAAATATATTTAAACTAGAATTTATTGTAATGCATTTTAAAAACTTCAATATGCTAAATGACTGTCCTAAACACATCCCTAAAATACAACTGAGCAGTATTGGCTCCTGATTATAAATGTAGATGGGGTAGATTCTGGGTTGTATCAGTGACTATATGACCAAATTGTGATTGATTTGCTAGTAGCCACAGATTTACAATCAAATGAATAAACACCGGCAAAATACAGTTCTAATGTGCTTGCATAATTCAGCCTGAGGGTGGCGCTTTACTGTTGATTCGACAAACACACACAGAATTTTAGAATGCCCACATTAATGTAGCATTTACTGTGTTTGAGTACTGATTCAGAATATAGAAATCTGGGGGACAATTCCAGGAGAGCAAAACAGAGCCAAAAAAACACAGTGATTGTTGGAAGTTTCCATCTCGTCGTGCCCTCTAAGAGCTAACTCGAACGCTCTGCAAAAACCCTCTGTGGCCAATTAACTCTGAATGGATGTGGCTATATTTCTTAACGTATTGGTGGTTCACACTAATACTGTAGCTCTCATCTAACTGTGCTGCTGTATAAGATTGTCTAAACAGTTCAATTCAGAGATGGCAAAAGTACACACATTCTTCACTCAAGTAGAAGTACAGATACTCATGTTTTAAAGACTGGTAAGTAAAAGTAAAGAAGTTTGGGCTCTGACATGTACTTAAGTAAATAGTAGCCATTACTACTACATGTTTAAGTGTCACGCTGGCAACTGAACCTCACATCACATTATTATATTAATATAAATTTTTGTTGTTATCTAATGAACTTATCAAAGAGCATAGAAAGGATGATGATGATGATCAGGTGATCAGGAAAGTCTCTGTTCTCAGTCATGTTTACATCTCTGACTCCCTCTGTCTCATCCACATTAGTCCCATACTTCTTGTGGCCTTCTGCCTTTGTTCATAAACTAAGCTTCATAAACTAGTCTACGTCTGTGGTGTGTGAGAGCCAGGAAATGATACACCAGTGGTAGGCTAAAAAAGCCACACAATACTAGGAAATCGGGTTGACGGCCCTTAAAGCGACACGCATCACCAAATAGATTTGTTTTAAAAATGTAAGAAGTAGAAAGTAAAGATATTTGTGTAAAAATGTAAGGAGTGAAAGTAAAGGTTGTACAAAAAAAATTTAAATAGTGAAGAAAAGTACTCATATCAGAAAAATCTACTTATTATCTACTAGTATTTGTACTTCGTTACTTCCCACCTCTGATTGTCTGAATATACGTTTAAGTAACATAAAATATTGAGGAAGTGTCATATGTGCCCATATGGATCTCAATTATGGTGTGCTGCAGTTCCACTTTTCACCTTAAATTTACATTGGGGTAAATGTGGGGCGCTGTTGGGCTCGGGAAGGCTTCCACACTCTCTGCTCTGCTTAGTACCTGTTTTACCTTATAGACTTTAATTTATTTAGAAACTCAGAAAATGTATTTGGAATAATGTTTCAAATGATGAATGATGAATAATGTAACACACTTACAAGTTAACAGTTCAGGATTGATTCAATTCTTTGTTTTTAATTGGATGGATATTTTGGTGGGGCTCTGTCTCACATTTTACATTTACGGAATTTACCAGATCCCCTTTATCCAGAGCAATGTACAAAAGTGGCTTTGGATACCATCAGCCTAAAACTATGCCTATACAGATGAGCTGTTGATGCAATTGGAGTCAAAGTTTGGAAAGCATTTTTAGTCAATCAAACTCTCCTACTGCAAATGGGTGGGGAATTTTGAGCAGCAAACCGAGTGGGTATACTAAGAGTATAAGCAAATACTAATCTATAGAAGTCATTACCTGCAGAAAATCCTTGGAAAAAAACAAGCATACTGCATATACGTAAGTATAGCCCAGACCACACCACTAAGTCTGGGTACCAACACTGTCACCCATTTTATTTCAGAAAAAAATATTTTCTAATCCCTTCTGATACAGAGTGTCATTACAAACAGGTTATAATTCACTAAATGTATATATCTGTTGTATATTGATTATTAAGTTCACAATGTAGCTGTACTGAGTAAGCAATAAATAACTTCCAAGATTTACTTCCAAAATATCCAATATTCTTTAACCATGTAGATGCCTTATGGGTGAATTTGTCTAAAATTCTCTAAACTCTAAATAATTAATAATATATATAAATTTTTTTTAGAAGATTCCAATACTGTTCATTAAGATTATCGTTAAGAATGTACACCTATAAAATCACTTCAATTTGTTTAAAACCTTTGTGGTCAGTGGAAAAATTTGCAGAAAGACATAGTAACAACAATAGTTAAAATGCAGAAACCTTCTATGAGCAGGTATGTCCAAACAGTAAAAAGGAAATTATGAGCCCGCAATTGGAAATGTATTTATTAAAAGTATGTGTAACTTCTCTGCAAAAGAAATGGTGTTAAGAACAAAATGAGGAATTAATGGTCAATGGGAGGAACTAATAAAAAAAATAATAAAAAGTTGCCTTATTATTCAGTAGATTTAGCTTAGACAACGGGTGCCCATTACGTTGATCGCGTTCTACTGGTCGATCACAAAGGTAGTGTGTGTAGATTGCATGACATAAAAAAATTTATATTTATTTATGCATTTTTATAGTCGGAAGATCATTTTCACTTGGTCATTTTATAAGTAGCTTGCATGCTTAAAAATGTGTGCACCCAGGTCTTAGACCTTTATAGGACACCATAACAACAACACCGTATGCTTTTTGGTCTCTTTATTAGTCAAGTCACCTTTATTTATAGTGCACACTTGGTTAAAGTTCTGTACACTATTTCAAGAGGCCAGTTAAGAGCCAGGCAGCTGCGTTTCCTCCTTCAGCAGTAGACAGGCTGAAGTCGGGACAGTCCTTTATAGAGAATGACCATAATCAATGCATGATGAACTCTGACCTGTACATTTTTATCATGTTTTATACAACAAGCCTTTCTCACTACATACACAAATGTTCTGTGTATTGTGTATGTGTGTATGAATTTGTGTTTTTATATGAGTATGTATATTGTATTTGGATAATTTGTATATATGTGTATGTATATAGATTGTACATTTGAACATTTCATCATATTTGGCTGCTGGCCATTTCTGCAACAGGTAATGTTTAAAAATGTAAAATATCGAGTAACCAAAAAAGTAGTAAAAATATTCATCTCACTGGATTGCAAAAAATTCCCCAATAATAATAAACAATTTGTTACATTCCAATTGCACACCCTGTACAGTGGCACTTGATAATCATGAAGAAGTCGCATTATTTCAGCCTACCCAGAATGTGAAATGCTGCCACATACATTATAGGGACAAACATCTGCAGACACATGCCTATAAGATTCTTAAATGCTTTTTGAACATCCCATTCCACATTTAGTCCCCGTTTGCTGTTATTATAACCTCCACATTTCAGGAAAGATGTTCCACTAGATTTTGGAGTGTAAAGTCAGGTACTGATGTGTGAGGGTGAGGAGGCCTAGGGTGCAGTCAGCGTTCCAGTTCATTCCAAATGTGTTCATTTGGGTTGAGGTCAAAGCTCCATAGCAAGCCACTTGAGATCCACTCCAACCCATGTAAGCCATATCTTCATGTAGATCCAGTTGTATTGTCATTCTAGAACAGATATTGGTCTCCTAGATCAAGTGATGGGAAAATGTAATTCTATCACATCCAAACACATCCTATACGCAACGTTTGTGTTAACATTTTGGAGAAGAACCACATATGCCTGAAAATGTTCAGGCGTCCAAATACTTTTGTACAAATGAATTTGATTATTGATATAAAAATATGTTTGATCGATTGTCGGTAGCCCCGCCCACTTCCAGCGTCACCTTACATTCCGGAAGTTGAAAAAAAAACTCAGGCTGTAGTGGAGGAGCAGAGAACAAGGGCGGAACTGTTTCTTTTGATTCCACTGGGTTTTTTTTTTTTTTTTAGATCGTACCGGTCGATTTTCAGCACTTATTATCTTTTTTTTAATATAATAACAAGGATCAGGTCTGACGAATGTGAAAGAAGAAGAGCACTTCGAGGAGTTTTTGCAGTAAAAGGATGTCAATGAGGCCTCGCAACAGGGAAATCTGCGCTGATTGCAGCGCCCCTGGTAAGTGAGCGCTTCAGTCCGAGTTTGTCTCGGATTTAATAATAAAACATGTTATTTTGCAACCGACTACAAAATACACCGCGTTTATTTAATTATCACATGTTAGTATTTTTTTTATAAAAATAAACATTTTCTTTGCTCGCTCGTAGATTAGCTGGCTGGCTAAAGTGATAGCCAATGCGCTACCTGATTTATAATATTCCTGATAAACGTCAGGACAAAATGTCTTTCTGATTATATATACATTATATTATTTTATTAATTTTTTTCATACCGACGTTATTTAACGATATGTAACGGTTTTATGTGCTCAGATTGAATCCGACTTCTTTTTTTCTCTTCCTACCCGTTTTTGAGAAACCCCGCCCTATTGGCTGGGATTGGCTCATTTGAGGGGCCAGCTTGGAAAAAAGATTTATGGTAGCGCTGTGATCAGGAAACTCGTAGCCAATCACAGTAAAGGAGGCGGGATTTTGTCGGAATACGGGCGTTTGTTTGGCTATGGTATATACTGTAGTCATTGTGCGTTGTAATGTTAACAATAAACAGAAGGGACAAAAGTACAAGAGCTTCTCTTTACTTGAAAATATAATCATCTAATTTATTATTAAAGCTGAACATGGAATCACAGAGAAGTGATATTATAAGACGTTAGTGCAACCATTAATATGTGACAACATTATAAAACAAACAACATAAATAGTAAAATAGTTGGAAATACTTTATGTTTAACTTTCAGATTTGTGGTCACTTGTAAATGAGATTTATGTAATTTGACCCAAGGGGATGACCCACGGGATCAGCTGATCAATTTGAAGTCAATATTTGTGAGTCTCAGACTGAATGTTCTGATCATTGTTGGATTGATACATACGACAAAAAGCTGTCGGCTCATTTCTCGCCGTTTGATTAATTTTCCCCTTTGCGAATGCTTTCCCTCCTTTTTAGAGCCTCGATGGGCCTCGATCAATAGAGGAGTGCTGATCTGTGACGAGTGCTGCAGCATACACCGAGGTCTGGGTCGTCACAGCTCGCAGGTCCGCCACCTGACTCACACTGCGTGGCCTGCCTCACAGTTACAGGTATTTATAGTTGCTTTTTCTCTCTCGGACGGCTTTTTTTGTTTTTCAAGTTTGGCATGGCACTTCCCTTTGCACGCTGCGGTCGTTATCAGGAAATGAAGCATTGTGTTGCAGTTCCTCAAATAAAAATAGAATTAAGCCATGTGGCTCGGGCTTGTGGGTGAGCTCATGTTTCATTGTGTGCTGCGTGGGTTTAAAGTTGTGGATGTAAGATCAATAAATACGAATCTGTGTCTCGTTAAATATAACGGGCGATCTCCTGTTTTTACCTGCAGATGGTCCAGACTTTATATAACAATGGGGCGAATTCCATTTGGGAGCACAGCCTTCTTGACCCTTCCTCGATTATGAGTGGAAAACGCAAAGCCAATCCACAGGACAGAGTGCAGTAAGTGGTTCAGTTTGTTAAAATAGTAATCAATATAGTCTGTACAGAAAGTTTATACAGAGCAGGTACGTGTGATTATGGGCAGTATGATGAAAACGCTTTATATAAGGTTTAAATAATGTTACCAACCAATATTTGATAATTTTCCTTAATTTTCACAAAATGTCTTTTTTTTCCGTCTAAATGTGTGTGTGCGTGCGTGCGTGCGTGCATATGCATATGCATACATTAGGGGTGTTCCCAGCCAAAGGATTTACATACTTGAATCAGATAGTTGATTGATAGTTAAATTGTGTGTGTGTGTATTTTAAAGAACTACGACATATTTTTTTGGTACATTTTTAATTACATTGTATATTGTGGAACGTAGCCAAAACAAATGAGTTCCTCCCATCACTTACGTTAATTACTCGTGCCCACACTAAAAACGTTTTCCAAAACCGCGTTTGAATGAACGTAAACGCCTCCGCAGCCAATCAGAATCGAGAATTCGACACCGCTGCAGTGTACGAGAATTTCAACCGACGCGCTTATTTATTACGGACTCTCCATCTGTGTCTGTTCAGCCCCAACAAAACAGAGTTCATCAAGGCCAAGTACCAGATGTTGGCGTTTGTTCATCGAATGCCATGCCGCGAAGATGACAGCGTGACTGCGAAGGATCTGAGTAAAGTAAGTAAACCGAAATTCACTTCCTTTTTTTTTTCTCCCCTCACATATTTCCTCTTTTGAACACAAAGCGTTTTAAACTTCCTAAATTCAAAACAAGGCTGATTTTTTAAATTTATTTTTAATTTAATTTAATTTATTATTTTTTTTCTTTCGTAGCAACTCCACTCGAGCGTGCGGACCGGGAATTTGGAGACTTGTCTCAGGCTGTTGTCATTGGGAGCGCAAGCAAATTTTTTCCATCCGGTAAGTTTCCAAGTGAATTATCTTTCTTTTTTAAAAAAGAATAAAAAAATACAGCATTAAAAAACAACAACTTGCAAATCTGCAGGAAAACAGCAATAAGTATGTCAAAACTTAAGAATAAAAATATAAGACTATGCAAGAAATTGTATGTAAAAAATTTAGAAATGTAATTATTTAATAAATAAATAAAAAACCCTTATATTGCTGGAAGATTAGATACAAAGTAGAATTTGGTCTCTAGTGATGAATTAACTTATTATTAACTTATACATTATACACATAACATACACAGTATTGCTACAGTAACTCAATTACTCTTTACAATGGTGTTGAGCAGAAAAGCAATTGTGCACACTGTGTACCTTTGGGGTGCACAGTGGAAGATTTGAGGGAATAAAATGGATGTGAAGAAGTTGCTTTATACTACAGTTTCTCAAAAAACAGAGCATTAAGAAGGAAGTGTTTCAGGATTGCCTCACTAGAAGATCTTTGAGATGATCTTTCTTTTTGTGGTTTCACAATTCCTCAGCATGAACTAATGTGAAACATGCTAGCGATGCTGCTTGCATTATTTTATGTTGTAGCACCAGATTTTGCAGCAGCACTGCAATCTGTTTAGTCTGCCTGTTTAACCTTTATACACTTTGCATCTCTACTTCAAGTGACAAAATGAAGTGTTAAGTTTGCACGCACCACATTTTCAATCAGTCGCACGCAACAGGAGCACGGTTTCTTTTGTAGCCGCATGCACACACACAAACACACCACACGCACACGTTATGAGGCACAATAAGTTTCCAGAAAAGAGCAGTCCAAAGCCGCAGAATGTCAGATTGAACATAAAGGTATATCTATATCTATATATCTATATCTATCTAGCCAGCTAAACTGACTACCGGTCCACACACTCTCCTGAAAGTCACTAATAATAATCACAATCTTGTCTTTTGCAGGAGAAAGGGAACACTCCATTACACGTGGCGGCTAAAGCAAGCCAGCTTCTCCAAGCCGAGCTACTCACGGTGTACGGAGCAGACCCCGGCGCTCCCGACAGCAGCGGAAACACTCCTATAGATTATGCAAGGTCAGCGATTCTCAGCCGAGTTCTGCCAATTACAAGAGACGTTGTTGTTATTATTATTATTATTATTATTATTATTATTATTATTATTAATTCATTTAAAGCGTCACATTTCTTAATACCGCTCTGTTATATGTAACCACACTAGGAGTAGTGGTGTACAGACGATGTCAAATATACCAGATTAAAGCTGATTCATATAAAATCGATTTGTCAATGATTCGCAGTGGTTCGATTACATCGAGAAAGCGATTCGATTCTGAACTGAGCTACGATGCACAAAAAACTAAGAAATAATGACTACGAGACCCCTGAGTTTGATTTGTGTTTTTGTTAATTGAGCTATTTGCACTGCATGCCAGGGTTTCAATTCAGATTATTTTCATGTTTAATGCAGGTTTCATGTTGGCCACCAATATCTTTAAAATTTTTTGTTTTTTTTTTGTTTTGTTTTTAGACAAGCAGGGCATCAGGAGCTCGCTGATAGGTTGGTGGAGATCCAGTATGAACTGACTGACAGATTAGCCTTCTACCTGTGTGGGAGAAAACCAGGTAACTGCTCCTGGATTTACTGGATGCGAAAACTAGAAACATCTTGCACTGTTTTGCTGCTTACTCGAATCAAGTCAAATCAAATTCGAATCATTTCAATCTTATACTTTAGCACACTGAAGTTCCATCAAACGTCTAATTTTCCTCTGTACATGTGCCCAACCTCTAAAACTAAACTAAATGAGGGTCATGGGAGAACACAGTGTCTATAACTTTGTACTGTTGTAACTGATTTGAAGTGTAGTGATTGGTACATTGAATGATGTGTCCATTGAGAAACTGAAATGTACTAGCGCATGTTGTGTTTTCGTTTTTTAGATCATAAAAACGGCCAGCATTTCATAATCCCTCAGATAGCAGACAGGTAAGACCGTTTTATAACAATGTGATGGTTGTAATGTAAAAAAACCAAACAAAGGTATTTAGTGTAACTTTGGATTTTTCTTTTTGCTCACTTTAAACGGATAAGGAACGTGTAAGTATAAAACGTGGAGATCATTCGTTGTTTTTTTTTGTTTTTTTCGTGAGACATTTGTATTCTAGAAGGTTTTTTTGTCTGTTTCGATGCAGCACTCTGGATTTAACCGAATTGGCGAAAGCTGCTAAAAAGAAACTTCAATCAGTAAGTTGCATTTTCATTTAAGTTGGTTTTAACTGCAATATTCAAGAAACTCGTATACCTCCTTTAAGATACAGTGTGGACCAAAAGTATTAGGACACCTGACTTAGTCAGCTGTAGATGGAAGTCGGTTAACACAAACTTGGATGCACACAATTTTATAGGATTTTTCACTGAAGTAGAATAAAAAATTTTAATCACTTAAACTAGGAGATTAAAACCTGTTCTAGCATGACAATGCCCCTGTGCAGAAAGCCAGCTCCATGGATATATGTAGGCGGTGGTAGCAAAGTGGTTAAGGCATCTGGATTGGAGGGTCATTAGTTCAAATCCCAGACCTACCAAACTACCACTGTTGGGTCCTTGAGCAAGACCCTTAACCCTCAACTACTCAGGATCTGCCATAGAGCTCTAATCTCAACCGTATTAAACATCTTTGGGATGAATTGGAACACTGTCTGCACCCCAGGCCTCCTCACCCTACCTACATCACCTTTACTTACACTCTTGTGGTTGAATGAGCACAAATCTCCACAAGCACAATTAAAAATCTACTGAAACATCTTCCCAGAAGAGTGAAGGTTATTACAGCAGCAAATGTGGAATGGGATGTGCAAAAAGCACATATGAATAGTTCCACAACTTTTGTCCATATGGTGTGCTTCCTCACACCTTATCTATATCAGCTTGAGAGGATACGAAATATTGGTTTTAATGTGATTTTTATTTAATATTTTGCTACTGTAGTTTTCTGATCTCTGGACTTATGAAACTGATAAGTAATGAAGATCATTTTGGTTCATAAATAGCATCTAATTGTTTGCTGCAGTCCACGGTTTTATTAACATCATTATTATAAAATACTAGCTTTGAGAGTTAATTTTGTATTTAGTTTATTTAAAAAAAATTTTTTAGTTTTGATGTTGCATAAAGATATAATAAATGGACATGATGATAACTGTAAAAACAAGCTCCAAAAATCATTATTAAATCGAGCTGTTTTGACATTTATTACAGCTGCTCAGTCGTATGAATGAGATGCTTGGAAATCGCTCTTCATTTGCTTTTCTGTTTATAATCGCAATTTAGTTTCACTTGGAAACTTACATTTTTTTTTTTACATTTCAGCTAAGGAAAATGTTTTGTTCATTGATAGTGTGTTTTGTTTCTTAATGATAATGAAAACGTTGGTATGTACATAATGTACATCCCAGGTGAACAATGTAAGCAATTAATTTGTTCATACAGGAAGTGTCCTGAAGCAGTCATTACAAACAAACAAACGCTTTAACACCAATAATCAAATACAATTTCAGTTATTGTGTTTAATGCTCCACCCCCCCCCCCCCCATGTTCAATTGTATTGTAATACAATTGTTGTATGTCATAGCCTGCACCCACATTACTGTTTTAACCTACAGTATGAGCTGAAAGGGAAACAGGAAGGATTTGGTTTGTAAGAGTTCGTATGTGGATATCTAATAAAAATTATGGAGAAAAAAATAAAGCTATGAACATTTAATGTTAATGTTTGTAGTAACCCACTGTGTTAATGAAAGACTACGAGTAAAGTATTCAATACGGTGCAATTACTATGAACCACACCAATTGATTGTCGGTTTGTTGTTGTTTTTTTTAGCTCAGCAATCATCAGTTTGAAGAGCTTGCCATGGATGTTTACGATGAGGTGGACCGAAGGGAAACGGACGCAGGTTGGCTTGAACTCTTTATCGATTCTTTGTCAAATCTGTGTTTTTACAGCTTTCATACACAGTTGTGAACTTTCACATGGCCACGTGTGTAAGCAGTATTGTGTGTTCTGAAATTCCAGTTCCACCAAACCTTCTTGATCTTCTTAAAAAATGATTTGAAAAAGTCTTCTTGATTTCTGATTACAGTGTGGCTAACAACTCAGAACCACAGCACTCTGGTGACTGAAACCACAGTCGTTCCTTTTCTCCCAGTCAACCCTGAATACTCCTCTACCAGGAACCAGGTAAACCAGTAGACCTGTTTTCACCTGTACTTTTGTAAAGCGATTTTTTTTTTCCATTGCTTGCAGCTTTTTTTGATTTCATTTAATGTATTACATTTGGGTTTTTTTTTTTATCATTGAAAGCGGAGTTTGTAGCATTTAAAAATAAAAAGAACATTTTTAGTTTAATGGTAGTTTGTCTTGCAGACAGCAGAGGGCTCTAGATATTACAAACTGGACCATTTAATACTATTTGTAGTACATTTGGTTCTGAAATGTCCTTTTTTTAATCTTATAGCCATAATTGTAGCCTATAGTAGTTTATTAGAAATCATATTTACTCTTATTTGTCATTAAATAATTTGTAGTTTGTTGCACCTGGGCATAGGGTTTGTTTTTGAGATCACCCATCTCGGTATATGATTAAAAAATAATTAAATACCATGTCCACTTTTCAATAATCATTTAGCTTCTTTTAACATTGGTGAACTTCCACAAAACAAGTTAAGCCAAAAAAAAGAACTCTGTGGTCTTGTTGCCATGAACCCAAAAGAGTGTAGTCTTTATTCGTGACACTTTTTTGTGTTACTGGTGGTTACAAAGACACTTCTATTAATGTAAAAACAAGCAACTATTTAACAAAAAGTTATTGGATTTTTGGATTCGTCAAACTGCTGTCTTCAACCGCATTGTATTCTAAATAGTGTTGATCTGAACCAGTTCATGTTTCTTATTATTTCCTATAATTTCTTATTATTTGACCGTACTGGTATGTACCATCATACATCTTTAATGTTTGTAATGCAGGGCCGGCAGAAGCTGGCGAGGTTCAACGCTCACGAGTTCGCTACACTTGTGATAGACATTTTAACCGACGCAAAGCGCCGCCAGCAAGGGAATTCCCCAGATGTCAAGGGTGAGAGGAAGTACTTTATTTTACTGTTAAAGCAAGACAATAAGTCAGGTTCTTTGGTGATACTCATATTTTCCTCTTTTTTTTCTTTTATATTGTCTGTACAAATATTCTATCATTAAAATCTAGAGCTGAAACGTTTCCTCGGGTAATTCGATTACAAAAAAATGCATCAAGGCAAATTATTTGCTCCGTTTTGCAAATTAATTGCTTCGTTTAGTTCATTTAACTATACACGGAGCACTGTGTTCCCCAACGGACCATTTAAAACTGACGCACCACCCGCTAAACTCTGGAGCGCCTAAAAACATGTTCCTCGCGAATCTTACTTTATTTCTTGCAATTCCAACTTTATTTGTCGCAATTCTAAAATTGTTTCTCTCAATTCCGACTTTTTTTTAGCCAATCAGGCAGCGTCACCCCCTCTGTAGTGCCAGAAAGGTTTACGCATTGAAAATGAAATGGGCTTCAATCAATAGAATCGCATGGTGCCAAACTAAGCCTCCGATCCCTGAAGTGAACTCTGACTAACAATCAGCTCTGGAGGAGACGGATGAAGCCGAGGAGCTTCGTTTATACACCAACAGCTTCAAACTTCAGGCCGACAACATGGTTACCCGTGGATGCACCCGAAATGTTGGATGTTTACGAGAAATGTAGTCGGAATTGCGAGAAATAAAGTCATAATTGCGAGAAATAAAGTCGCAACCGCAAGAAATAAACTCGGGAATTGCAGGGAAACATGTGATGTGGCGGAACAGATGACACTGCAGAATGAAAACCACAGATGACACTGCAGAATGAAAAATGGAGGAACGTGGAGCGAACAGCGAGGGGCGAGGAGAAGATTCGGCCCAAAGACAACAAAACACAACACCAAAGTTTTCCAAGTTTGGGATAATTTCGAACTAAAACAAAAAAAACGCAGTACAGTGCATTTACCATTTTTAAAGTCATTTAGAATGGATTGAAAAAAATATTTTTATTAATGTTATTTTTATTAAAAAATGTTTTTTTATGTATATATTTGTATTTGCATTTTGATGTAATAATGCAGTTAAATGCATTCACTGGGATACATTTTTTTTTTACAGATATTCTTTTCTGCAATTTCAGCAATAAAAGTGTTGCTTTTTCTTAAAAAGGAAACAAATTACCTGTTCATTTTAAGAGACTCGTCTTATTTTCTCTTGTTTGTTTAGTTTTGCTCTTTAATAAAGGAAAAGGTACTTCTTATCAAATTATTTGATTAATCCAGAGAATAATCAGCAGAATACTCGATTACAAAAAAAAATCAATAGCTGCAGCCCTGATTAATAAAACACTAACAAACGCTGATTTCATTTCTAATTCATTAACTTGTTTTTACTCATGTATGGAGCAGACAGATGGCATAAAGATCACTTAATTATTCATACCCTTTTCTTTATTCCTTTTCTCAGATAACGTAGAACTGATTCTGAAAGATATAGGCAGCCGCCTCGGGAGTGAGAGCCAAGAGCCAGAACAGCCTGATTATGACAGCGTGGCATCTGACGAAGATGCGGAACGAGAGCCAGGCTCTGGGAAAGATGAGAGGACCAAGGTTTGTTTTTTCCTATAAATATTTGTGCGAGTCTAATCCACATAGGCTGCCTGGCTTGGCTTTGCGTGATCGTATGGTCTAAATGATCCCGTTGATCCTCCTGCTGTTCTGTGGAGTTACCGTGTGCCATCCTTCTCTCAGCATTTCTCCTAAAGGGCTGATCCGCTGCTATATTAGCTCCAGTTTCTTAGCTGAACCCTTTAAAGGGATTAAACCACTGCAAAAATATCAAGAGCTGATTTTTGCCAGAAGATTTTGAAAGATTTTAAACAGCATGTGATGCACCTGTTTAAAGCATAGGCATGCTCTCGTTGAACTTAGCTTGTTGTGCTATTTTCCTGCTAAATTCAAAAACGAACTGGTTGTTTATTTTAACGCCACCTAGGGTTGGTTGATAAATACACTTTTACCCAAATTTACTTTTTAAATTTGTTATTTGTGATTTGAACTTCATTTCGATGCAATGTTGCGTGGGTAGTGAGTTCATAGCAGAGGTCCGAAGGTGATCTATCCATAACTTACACAAGTGACTACAGTCTAGGTTTAGGCCACACAGTGTGACAGGGATGTGTGCATGGGGAATGTATGTGGTACCCTGAAAGTGCCAGGAATGATGTGTGAACAGTCAGAGATCGCATAATATGTGACATTTTGGGATAATTTGAGTTAATAAAGACAAGTCTAAACCAGTGTAACTTCAGGGTGGACCAAGGCCAAACAAAATAAAATAAAAATCTAATAAAATTAATTACCCACCAAGAGACTGACTCTATCGATATAGAGGGAGAGGGAGAGGGAGATGAAAAGTACTGTGCTGTATATATCATCCAATGCTGGCTTGAAATTCCTCCGAGTCCGCTGATGTCCCTGATTTGTGGTTCTTCAGTACAAGAACTAGCTGTACTACTTGTACCCTCTGCTTTATATCCTTCACCCTTAGACGTATGATGTTGCTGTCCAAGTGAATATTTTTCTTACGAGAGTCCTCGATCCGCAGCGACAAAGCAGCTTCCATCTTCACAATATTTTCATTTTGTACTTTTGTAAAAATTCTTTGCACTTTGCCTGAAGCTGGCTGACACGGTACTCTTAATTTCGGCTTCTCTCTTAAAAATATAACACACAGTGCTCATTCACACTGTAATAGTGGCCAACAGCAACAAAACTTTAAACAAGAAGTTCAATCTTGAAGAGTCATTGTTTCCCTTTCTGACGCTTAGTCTCGTTACCAGAAGCTGTTGATGGTGTACGTTTTGGGCCTATTTTACTCTATAGTACAGATACTTTATACATTCCCTACAGTTAAACAGGAAAGTTTCACCAAACGACACTTCATATACGCAATAGTCAGACATGTGCAATTACATGTCTGCACGCTAGCAAGTCGCACTGTTTTAGCTGAATATCTGTGAGGGCTGAGCTGCATATACTTCTATTGATAAATACTTAAAATAAATGATGGCCTGCAGTAATTTCTTATTATTGTTATAGGTTTTTTGTTTTTGCACAGAAAATGAATTGAACACCGCTAGAATGATAATACCCTGACAGTAGGGCATTCTTTAATCTGTCCATATCTCTCTCTCTCCCTGCCACCAGAGCTCAGAGTCCTCCGACCTGTCCGACAGCCCCATCACCATGCAGGAGTTCATGGAGGTGAAGAACGCCTTGAATGCATCCGAGGCTAAGATCCAGCAGCTGCTGAAGGTCAACTGCCACCTGAGCGACGAGCTGAGGCACATGCAGAGCAAGGTGCGTGACCCTGAGCAGCTCCACACCCTGATCAAGCTTCACCTGCATATGGGAGCTCTGCTAGCTGCATGCTTAGCCGCCGCGCTTATCTGATCTGCTCGCTCCGGGCCGCTGCTAAGCATTTTTGATGAGGAGGCAGATAGTGTGACCTCACACAGTGTCTCGTTTTACAGCTTTGACTCTCTGGCCTATGGATGTTACCTTGCACACAGAGCAGGGGTTTAGAGTAACATAAGTGAAGGGGAAGTCTGTAGTTATTATATTTAAATAGTTTTTCTTTATTCTAGAAATAGGGTGTCCAGCGATTGCTGAGAACATTTTGACTGAAAAGAAGTCACTCAGTTTTGTCTAATGACCATACATAATTATTTCTCAGTCTGTTTAGCAGAACTCAACCACAAAATACAAAAAAAAGTTTCCAGTGTGACCTCCCCTTACACATGAGCAATAGCAGGAACCTGTTTTTTATAAGTGGAGTTGAACCTTAATGAATGTCATTGCTAACACCTGTATGCATGACAATATGACTGCTGTGAAAAAGCTCTATTACACCAAGTTTGTGCAAGACATGCTTGAGCATCACATGATACATGTTGCGTGAGTTTAATTCATTGGAGGTTTGCTTACAAGACCAACTTTCAATAGTATAATTCTGTTCAAAATGCAGAAGATCATAGAATTCGATACGATTCATAAAATGATATCAGTGAGGCCACTCACAGAGGAAAATCGGCAAACTAACTGGACACTCAAGATCTGGTATTCAAGCTGTTTTGAGGAAAGGACAAAGAAAACCAGAAGAAAGCTTTCAAAATCTGATTCTCAGAATTACTTCTTTGAGAGACAGGAAAGAAGTCCAGCAAGGACCTGGTTCAGCATCTGGCAGCTTCATCAGGATGCCAAGTTGACTCTTCGATGGTCCAAAGAAGGTTGATCAGGAATGGTCTTAGTGGAAGGGTAGCAGCCATGAAATCATTTTTAAGAAAGTGGAACAGGATGAAAAGGCTAAGATATGATAAAGCTCACAAAGATATTAGAATTTAAAAATCAGTGAAAAAGAGTATTAATGTGTGATTTAATCCAAGTTTTACATTTTTGGGTCTAATTGTAAGAAGAGTTGGACAGAGATGAAAGAATGAGAGCATGTGGTCTTCAGTGAAACATGGTGGAGGGTTTGTCCTGGTCTGAGGCTGCTTTTCTGCCAGTGGTGTTGGTGATATTGTGCGAATTGATAGGAAATGATCATGATCAATTCCATTCCTTCTGGAAACCAGGATAACAGCATGATAACCACCCCAAGCACACTGCTAATGATTTTGAAATGAATTAAGGAAGTGCTGAAAGAAACCCGGTCAAATAGACCGGAAGAGTACTTCAGAGATCATTATGACAGTCTCCCCAAAAGAGTTCAAGATATACTTAGTGCAAAGGGAGGTCAATCTAAATATTGACTTTTGCCTCAGGAATCCATCTTGCTTTAAAAATTGTTTTCTGTATTCTCTGTTTGTATCTTTTAAAAAGAGACCAAAAATAAATATGGATGGTCATTAAAACTGTACCATTTAAGGGAAAAGAAAATAGGATAATTTTGAATTTGATGCCGTTAACACGCCCCCAAAAAAGTTGGAACAGGGCCATGTTTACCAGTGTAGCATCCCCACACCTTTCACAGCAATCTGTATACATCTGGGAACTGAGTAGACCAGTTGCTGGAGTTTTGGAAGTGGAATCTTGTCTGATTTCTGATACAGGATTGTAGCTGCTCAGCAGTCCTGGGTGTTCTTTGGTGCATCTTTCATGATGCAGCAAATGTTTACAGTTTGGGAAAGGTCGAATCTGCAGGCAGGCCAGTTTAGCACCCAGACTCTTCTACAAAGCCATGCTGTTATAACAGATGCAGTATGCGATTTAGCATAGTCTTTCTGAAATATGCAAGGCCGTCCCCGTAAAAAGACGTCGTCTGGATGGGAGCTGTATTTCAGCACTGCTGGTGCCTTTCCAGATTTCATAGGCACTAATGCACCCTAATACCATCAGTGCCGCAGGCTTTTGAACAGAGCGCTGCTAACAACCTGGATAATCCCTCTTATCTTTAGTCAAGAGGGTGCGGCATTCTCTTAATCTTTGGATATTATGTTTTGTAGATTATGGCACATTCTAAATTTTTTCAATTCTATGAATCGTTCAACGAATTTGTCAACCTCTGCCCATCTTTACTTCTGAAAGACTTCGCCTCTTTTAGATGCATTTTTATTTTTTTTAATACCCATGTTACCGACCTGTTGCCTAATAACCTAATTAGCTCCAAAATGTATCTCCAGCAGTTTATTTTTAGTAACACTTACTTTCTCAGACTTTGTTTGCCCCTGTCCCAACTTATTTGTATTATATATAATTGTTTTTTTTTTTTAAGATGTGTCGCAGTCAACAAATTAAAAATTTCCTCATTTGTTTCCTTAACTTTTTTCCATAAACATTTGATATTTATGTTCTACTGTAAATTAAATATGGGCACCATATGTACAAGATTGTGGATAATTCCGTTGTGCTTTTTGAATATCCCATTTCACATTAAGTCCCTGTTTGGTGTTATATTAACCTCCACTCTTCTGGGAAGATGTTCCACTAGATTTTGTAGTGTGCTTGTGAAGATTTGTTCTCATTCAACCACAAGAGTGTTAGTAATGTTGATGAAGGTGAGGTGGGGAGGCCTGGGGTGTAGTCAGCATTCCAGTTCATTCCAAAGGTTATAAATACGGTTTAGGTCAGAGTTTTATAGCAGGCCACTCAAGATCTTCAAGCCATGTAACCCATATATTGGCTTTGTGAACAGGGGAATTGTCATGCTGGACCAATTTTGGGTCTTTTAGTTCAAATGAGGGGAAAATTATCCTGTATTTTGGGATCCTCCACTGTGTGTACATAGTGAGCATGTAAATAAAACATAAGGGTGTGGAACCATTATGGGGGGTGTTTTACGTTTTTTTTATTTTTTTTTTTTATGTTTGATTATAATGTAATTTCTGTAATTTGTCATATCATTTCAGCCTTAAAAAAATCTCAGAACCGAACCTAAAGATTATAGGCACAAACATCTCCACGTGTGTGTTTGCTTCATCTCCAGCTGAGCTCCCTGCAGAACGAGAACAGCAATCTGAAATGCCAGGGCGCCAACAGCCTGGCGCACCCGCAGGAGCCGCAGCGACGCGCCCCGCCCCGCGGAGGCAGAGCCATGTCCATGTACGAGACGGGCTCAGGCATGAAGCACTACCATGCCAGAGCAGACGGTACACATCCCGAACCTGGCAGTCTCACCCTCCAGCCCCTACCTCCTGGTGTAAGTGCAGTGAACGGAGAACAGGCCATGCTCGATTTTTGTGGCTTTGAGTGTGATGTAAATGTAAATCACAGCATTCAGTTCATGATCATGTTCTGTTCATGTGATTTGTCCCATTGACCCAGGCGATGTTTTGAATTCATATCAGCTCGCTAATTTCAGTTACAATATTTATGGATATTTATGGCCAACTTGATCTGAACCCTTTCCAGATTGGGAAGGGTCCCTCCATGGGTGCCTCCTCCCTCCCCACCTTCCCTTCCACCCTGTCCTGGGCGTGGGACGAGCGAGCCCCAAGGGTGAAGTACTCGCTCCTCTACTGCCTGGCTTCCTTTCTTCGTTTTTCTTCTCCTTCTTTAGCCCACCTCCACCTCCTGCTCCACTCCACTCCCGGCTTTGCACATCTGCATGCATCCCATCTGTGTACACACACGCACCACTGTTTCAGTTCACAGTGATCTCTTTATCAGAGACGCAGGGTTTGCAATAGACTGCTTCTTTGTGCTTGCTGCATTTACGACCACGACAAAGGCATGTTGGCTAAAAAGCTCTGCTTACTGATGTGTCTAGATTTGTCTACTACCAACAACTGTTTTGTTTTTTGTTTTTTATAATTTTTTATTATTAAGCATTTTTTCATGCTACAAAGAAAAGGAAATTAGGTCTATTTTATTGTAAATTATGGTCTGTTTAAGCCTCAAACAGGTGCCAAAGGTTATGACTAGGGTTACAAATGTATGCAGATATTTTTTATCAGTAATGGGTATGGTGAAGAACTCCTAGGGATGGTGAGGATGTTATGCATTAGTTATGTCTGCCACTGTATTTGGAAAAATATTTCATGGTATCATTTGTAGTTAACTGAATTTTTTAATTTGCCAGTAATGCATTTTGCTCCCCACAAAAGAAAACACAGTTTTATTCATTTATAGTTACTGATGAAATGCTGATGTGGAACATTATGAAATAAGTCCTGTTTTCACTTGCATTATAGCAGCTATAAACAGTCAGTAGCATTAAAAAAAAAAAAAAAAAAAAAAGCATTAAAGCAGTAGCATTAAATGACAGTTTATCAAGAAACTGCAGAGGAAACAAAGGGTTCATTAGTTTTGGATTGTGTGGAGCATCCACCATAGAGTTCCTGTGAATAGGATGTTACTATAGAAATGATAATTCATCAATAAACTTTGCTTGTAGTCATAACTATTTTTCCTGTGTGAAACACAGTTTTTTGTAGTGGACTCGAGACGTTTGCTCTGTCTGTATGATAATGATTTGTTGTACTAGGTCTAATAACGCAAGCATGCTGCTAACACGGCTGCGTCTCTTGCAAGCCCTGTAGCGATTCTCTGCAAACATGAAAAATTGATGATGCAAAGCAGGTTTGGGGTTGAAAGCTAGAGCTCTCATCAGGTTTCCTCTTTCACAACAGGGCTCCAGGGTGGAGGGAAAAAGCAGCACCTCCGAGAGCGACTATGATAACACACCCAACCATGCCGAGCTGGACAACTCCAGGTACGGCTTCTCATTGTGCTACTATATGTTACTAATGCGTCTTTATCCCGTCATTTATTTTCTACAGTCCACTATATTCATATAATCCCTGTTTTTTGATTTGTTAACCTCTTGGGAAGATCCATTCAAGCAAGCCAGGATTTATAATAGTGTTATTAAAATTATGATATAATTAATAATGTAATATTCGATAATATAATCTAAAAGAAAAGAAACGTGTGAGGAGGTCAGGAACTGCTGGATGGCAGTGCCACTCGCAAAAATGTTTCTACACTCGTACATTTTAATGCTCCATGTTTAAAATTGTATTCTAACAATCTGTACATGTGATAGTCGTGAGTTTATCGTTTCAAAAAGAGAACAATTCAACAGCTAAATGGCAGGCCAGCACAATTAAGACGTTATTGCTGTGTTAGAGTATGTATGATTGAAGAACAATACAAAAGGGAGTTTTGTATTGTTACAAATAATGATGTTGTTACTTGTTTCAGGCCAAGCGTTCCCAGAAGTGGTGCCCGGCTCGGCGAGGGAGCCATCCCTGAATCGGGCGACTTTGAGTGCGAGACGGATTCGGCTTTGCCTTCCACTGAGGACGTCATCAGCAAAACGGAACAGATCACCAAGAACATCCAGGAGTTACTGCGTGCTGCACAGGAGAACAAACAAGAGAGGTAATTGTGTTTATTTATTTTTATATATATATATATATATATATATATATATATATATATATATATATATATATATATATATATATATATATATATATATATATATTTATATATACTGTATGAACAGAAGTTATTGGGACACCTGGCCATGAGATTCGTCACTTCTGCATTTGCAAAGGTCCTGCAATGATGTAGGGCGAGAAGGCCTGAGGTGCAGTCAGTGCTCCAATTCATCCCAAAGGTGTTCAGTAGGGTTGAGGTCGGAGCGCTACATGAGGCCACTCAAAACCTTTTACTCCAACCCATATAAACCATATCTTCATGAAGCTGGCTTTGTGCACAAGGTCAGTGTCATGCTGAGACAGGTTTGGGTCTCCTAGTTCAAGTGAGGGGGGAAAATGTAAGGCCACCACATCCACAGACATACAACAAATGTGTGCCAATTTTGGCTGGAAAAGTCATGTGTACCAATACTTTTGTTCATATAGTGTTTATATGTTCACACACGGAATCGGAATTTCTTTTGCTGAAGTCATCACTATTATTTAGAGTATGAAATGTAAAACTGAGAAGAGACAGTTGGATGATTTTGGAAATTCTTTCTTTTTCAGTGTTACTATAATCCTGTATTTTTACTTTGTCTGTGTGTCTGTGTGTATGTATATGTATGTATGTGTGTCTCGGGTGGTCCCCCCCCCCAGCCCGGGTTGTTTCAGTGGTCTGCTCCCTTGTGCCGAGCTGCAGGTGGACTCGTCCTGGTACTGTTTGCTCGCAGGCCACAGCGGCTTCTTTGTCTGGGTGCTGAGTGGTGCGAGTGTGTTAAACACATCTGCATAGCATGATAATAACGATCAGTTCCTTGCACTGAGGCGACACCCAGCATGTTTTGCAAATACGACGTTTTACTTTATGCAGAGGTTTTTATTATTATTTGTTCAAAGTCCAGATTTGTCTTTGGAGAAATATTACTTCAGCACATCCAGTAGCGAGACTTCGATTCCCACCTTCAACGCTACTATGCTTTCTAATTCCTGTTTGTCCAACTGTATGAGGCAGAAACACCAAAGGAGAGGATTTTCAGTATGCGGCTTTGTAGTTGTTACAGTAAAACAATATCTCGATGGTGTGATTCAGAGTTGCTGTTACACCCTGGGGTTGAATACTTTGCAATAACAGAGCATCCCAGGTGTTTTTCTCGTCTAAGACCACAAGACTTTGCTTACACTACTCATTTTCTATTCATAAATACAAAAATATTATAGTTTTTCGGATTTAATGTTGTCAAACATCCATGAAACATCATTGCTTGTGTTATAGTGGATGTAAGCATTTATTTCTTTTCTCATGTAAAGCAGCAATTAAATTGATTTGTTCCAAAGCACTGGTACTTGACATTCCTTCCCAAAAAAACTCAATGAATTGGTTTTACAAATAAAACAAAGGCATCCCCATATCAAAAAATAATATTGGGTTTATGTTTCTTTTCTTGAACCGTATATTATAGATGTCTGTGTAAGTTGTTGCTGTGGAAACAAAAACTTAACGCATTATTAAAACCAGCCTTCCTGTCAGAAACAGCTTCAGCAGCCCTCTCAGATCAATCAGACAAGACTATTCTACAGAGCAGGGGGTAAAATGTGTGGAATAAACCTACTGAATGTGCACATTTCGGGCTGTTTGTTGGGTGTTTCGGATTGTTGTGCCGATTTGCCATACTACTCTTGCAAAGCATACAGCTGAAATCCGAGCCGAGTTTAAACATGTATATTGCTGATCTGTCTAACTGCTTATTAAGTACTAGACTTTAGTAGCAAGTGCATCACTTACAGTCTCTAAATCTATGATTTTTGAATGCTGTTTTTTTTCCCCCTGCATCGTGCGCTGTGTGCTCGTGACACGTTCATCCGACAACC
Organism: Silurus aristotelis; assembly: GCF_946808225.1. Classification (NCBI taxonomy): domain Eukaryota; kingdom Metazoa; phylum Chordata; class Actinopteri; order Siluriformes; family Siluridae; genus Silurus; species Silurus aristotelis. The sequence continues at coordinate 14,905,969 of NC_139591.1, forward strand.
AAGCGACTTTTTTTTTTTTTTTCTCTTTGTCCAGCTTTGTCCCATGTTCTGAAAGAATTCATCTAGCTGTGACTGAAATGGCTACCCTGTTTCCCAAGGTAAGGCTGCAAGAGCTTTGATTTGGCAACTTTCTGAAGAGAATAATCAGTGAACCAAGGCTGCAACTAATAATTATTTTGATAATCTATTAATCGGGGAACCCCCCCCCCCCCAATTAATTGGATTAAAAAAAAAAGATTTTACTAGATGTTTTGCTTAATTATAACTATATAAAACCCTGATTCTATGTATGTATGACAGTGTAGTTTAAAAAATGCAAAAGCCACATTTTGAGTTTAACTCTTTCATTTTGACATAACAAACAGCCACTATAAGCTTTGTAGAGGACGGCATGGGGAGTTCTCCTTAAACAAATTCACTCATGCTCGGTCGTTTCTTTCTGTAAAAAACAACACAAAAAAAAAAGCATTTGAGTATTCAAGGTGAAGCAATTTGTGTTAATAAATAAATAAAAAAATTATTTTTTAATTGCAGATGGCATAAAAGTGTTTTCACAATTTTTGTTTGGGGAAAAAAAGATTTTGTTCAGTTGTGAAAATATAAGCATGTAGAATATATAATTAATTAAATTTTGTATAATAATTAAATGATATATGCATACATTAAATATACAAACATTGAAAACAAGCTTTTAAACGTAGCCGTTTAACAGATAAGTTACTGTTGTAGTAGTAAATGCTATAAAAATAAAATGGAACAAAGAAACGCAGCAAGATGAGTCTTGATAAAAAAAAAAAAATTTCATAAAAAAAATAAAAATTCCATTATCGCTTATCAATTAGTTGTCGCAGCCTTAAAATGAACCAGATTTCTGATTATTCAGATCATTAGTTTTTTTTCCTTGTGTGATTCATTTGTAAACATTTGGTCGTGTCTCCCATTTTTCTCATGTTATTTATTCATATAAAGAAACCTTTGGTCGTGCTAATATCGGTTATTACGAGACCTCCATGATACCTAAACTGCATGAAATTCATTAAAAGCGTTCCATGGATTTGACTTTCTGTCTCCTTCCAGCGACCGAGTTCGGAGATGGTGCGCGGCTCCCTGCGGTTGCTGACCTCCAGCGCCAGCCGACTGCAGGGCGAATGTCAGCGTGCAGCGCCAGCCGACTCCTGCTCCACCGATTCCCAACTGGTCACACAGCAGCTAATCCAATGCGCCTATGACATAGCTAAGGCCGCCAAGCAACTCGTCACCGTCACCACCAAAGAGAGCAATTGAAAAAAAATAAAACAAAATACACAAAAACAAAAAAAGCCGCTCGCTTTTTTTAAACCGTCCTTTTCATTTCAATGCGGATGCTGCCACCCAGTCATCACTGTTATTTGTATTTTTTTGTATTTTATTTTTTCAGCATCAGTATTACGGAAAAATATTTGTATGTTCTATTTTTTATTTAAAGTAATTTGGTTCTTTTGTCTGGAAACCAAAATTTTAAGTTATATCCTTGCCATGGTAATAAGTCTATAGCATTTCTAGCTGGGGTCCGTGCCGCTGTTCTCTGGTAACACGTCAAATGGTTGTGCGACAGTGAAGTCTCTCTGTGGTAATAAAGCTCAGCCATGATTTGTGAATATTTAGTCCTTCCTGTGTGAAAGAAAACCCACTTCAACCCTCATCCTGTGACTTAACAAATGTACAGTATCAGAAATATACAATGTCTTTACATGTAATGCGGAAGTCTATAAGCTGTAATACCTCATATATAGATATACATATACACATACATATATATATATATATATATATATATATATATATATATATATATATATATATATATATATATATATATATATATATATATATAGTTGACTGTGCCGGACCTCCTGTTACCATGTTCCAGAGATCCCAGGACTTTTTTAAACCCCTCAAACTCTGTTTATTTCTGCTTTCTAAACTGCTCTGTTCAAGTACTCTTTGTGTTTTGTTTATTGGATAATGCTTCACTGGTTGTTTTCACTTTGTTCGCTTTTTTTTTTTTTTTTGTAATTGTGCTTTGTGCAATTATGAATGGAGATTCATCCAAAGGATGTGTGTTCAGTTGCCTTGTCTTTCAAAATCCATCAGCAGTTGCGCTTGTGATTTCTTTCTGTGGTGCTAATAGTGTCCTCATACTCTTCAGTATATTGTATAATATATATATAAATGCTGCTACGCTGTCTCGTACATATGCAACTAAATAAGGCGGTGTTGGCTCAGTCTCATCTGCATACAGGGATAACAAGTACCATGATGGTTTAGCTTCTGTGAAAACCTTGCCATTGAATAAATAAACCAGAATTTATTATGTGCATTTTTCATGTGTTCTTTTGTGTGCTTGCATTTGTAGAGATGGCTGACAGGAGTGGTGATGTGTGTGATGAAACCTGAATTGTGTGTATATATTATACAGTATGTATATATAAATTTTTTTTTTTTTTCCCTTTTTTGTGATTTTGTACAAAAGTATTGGGACACCTGACCCTTTCTTCCATAAGTGGTTCTTCTGTATAGGATGTCTTCGGATGCTTGATAATAAAATTTGCCATTCATTTAAACTTGGAAACCCAAACATGTTCCATCATGGCAGTGCCACTGTGCACGAAGCAAGTTCCTTATAGATCTGGTTTACATGGTTTGGAGAGAAAGATCTTGAATGGCCTGCTATAGAGCTCTGATCTCAACCCTACTGAACACCTTTGGGATGAATTGGAACGCTGACTACACTCCAGACCTCTTCATTTGTGTGAAATCTCCACAAGCACACTCCAAAATCTAGTGGAACATCCTCCCAGAAGAGTGGAGCAAATTGGAACTACATAATATACTACTCAAAACTATGAAAGAACATTTCTGAAATGATGTGCTACATCAGATAACCTTTCCTCCACAATCAGTCGATCTAAATCCAGTTGAGATGGTTTGGGATGAGTTGGACCAGAGATTAAAGGAAAAGAAGCCAACAAGCACTCAAAAGCTTTGAAAACACCTTCAAGATTGTTGGAAAACCATTCCAGGTGACTACCTCGTGAATCTAATGAGAGAATGCTATTAGTGTGTCAAGTTAGAAAAGCTAAATGTAGCTACTTTGAACTAAAAAAAATAATAATCTACAATACATAATATAATGCAATTAAAACCACAACTATTCCAAAATTGAAATATTTCAATGGCGCTCGCTGTTCACCAATAGTCTTCCCACAATTTGCATATGTGGCGCCTATTGGTTAGATTAATTGCTCTATCAAATACTTCTCCTTTACTGGCTAGCTTCACTTCCACCTGTTGAATATTCTGCTCATACTCCGCCCATTACTTCCCTGTTGCTGAACGAAGTGTCATTTCGGCTTGTTCCGGGTTAATTGTACGCTCTTTGGCAGCCTACCTTTTTTTTTTTTTTGCTATTTAACAATGGCTATTTTATTAGAGAATCAGTTCTCTGAGCTACCCAATACTAATGAAATCTCTACAAAGTCGTTTCTGGAGTCGGTTTCCCATCTTCCGTCTTTCTTCGGTGAGTAAGATTAGCCCCTGTTAAGTATCCGAGCTGATGCCTAAAGTGCAGCAAAATTACAAGTTATTGGAACAAGACCCAAACTCCTCCTCCATATTGAAACTCGCGAATGTGAACGTGGACATTTTCGGGGGCTTATGGGGTTAAAATGAATCCTAATAAAAGTGCTAACAAATGAAGTTAAAGTAAAGTGGTGTAGATTAACAGTGGATATCAGCATCTGTGCTGTTTGGAGTGCAAATGAAACTTAATCTTGAGGCGGTGTGAATAGATAAGTGTGCCAATAAAGGCTCCCCTAGGAAATCTGGAATGGTACGGTCCTAAAGTCTGGGACAAACTAGTTATTCATGGATGTGCTGCCCTGATAGGCTACTCTAATTTCCAGGATAATGAATTCATTAAGCACAAATTGATACTGTATTAATCATTTAAAAAAATGCATTTTATATGTATACGGAATTAATTGCATGATTGTAGTGATTTAACTCGTGATTAATCGCAACTTGATTGCACATTTTATCTGTTATTTATTCTAAAAAACACCATCAATTAATAATGTAAGTTATTTATTTATAATTATTTATTATTAATGAATAATAATGAATAATCTTTTTATACAATCAACATGGGCATAGACAAATATTAATACTTTATGCAGATGTATGTTTTTTTTGTGAAACCAAAAACCAAAATATTCATGTAAATTTTTAAGGGGAATTACAGTGTTTTAAATTACATAAATTATCAGAACACCAAACGGAACCTTTGCTATGTTTCCACACGGATGGTTTAAATTGCCGGATGTGTGCAATGTGGCAGATTATGGTGCTTGATTTTAGACTTGGTGCATCAGTAAAACAAATGTTAGTGATTAAATTCTTTTTTGGTGTATTTTACACACACACACACACATATTAGTAAGAAAGGGCATCATGAATAAACGTTTAATGCTTTGCAGGTTGTAATTTGCCTCTTTTATAGTTATTTATATATATTTTGTATATTATTTAGACTATAAGCCGCTACTTTTTTCCCACGTTTTGAACCCCGTGGCTTAAAAAACGAAGCGGCTAATTTATGAATTTTTCCTGGGTTTTTCCCGGTTTCACAAACTTCATGCCAAAAAACTGAACCCCATAACATTAGACCAATGAAATTTCCGAACGTAAACGAAAAAATGCACCTCACCTGTGTTCTGAGCTGCACGGCATCGGGAGAAAAAAACGTTTTTTTCAAACGCACGCCGATGCCAAAAGATAAACTCCCGAGAGAAATAGTTGTGAAAGGAAGGAGGAAGACAGTGAACAATGACTTTCTTGGTGGGCTACTGTTTAGATACAAGCCGTTGTAACGCGTTGAGTCTGGGTGAAGGAGCTCACTAACTCCAGTTGCAACAGAAATCATATAAACACAGACAGGTTTCCAAAACTCATGCTTTTTTTATTTTTCTTGGCAACAGCATTACGGGTTAGTCAAAGAAACTTAGAAAAGAGCATCAGAAAATAATAAGGACATAATCCTCGTCTTGCACACACGCAGTAATACCAGGAAAAATGTAGTGCCAGGCTATTCCCAAAATACCGCTATGCTCCTGAAGGAAGCGCAACATATTTCACTGGTTACACTGTGTGTAACGTGTCTTTCGTTTAAACATGTGTAAAGTTCATTAGTTTTAGTGTAGACACTGCGGCTTATAGACAGGTGCGGCTTATTTATGTTCAAAATATTTGTAAAATTCAGTGGGTGCGGCTTATATATGGGTACCGGAAATTACGGTACTAATAATAATGGTCCAAAAAAATTTGCACACATTAATAGCACATTTTTATTATATATATATATATATATATATATATATATATATATATATATATATATATATATATATACACTGTATATATATATATATATATATATATATATATATATATATACACACAAACACATTATATTAAATGGATGCAGTATATTAAATGGATTCTGAATATTCTGAATGATACCTGACTTCATCAAGGTGCAGCCGCCATCTTGTACTTTAGGCAAAATGAGTGAGTCAGCGAGAAACTTATCTTGAGAAATGAAGAGATGGTTAACACATTGTTGAGTGCGTGTTAAGTGTTAAGTCAGATAAAAACTCGCAATTGTGAGGAAAAAAAGGCACAATTCTGACTTTTTATATCACAATTCTGACTTTACACGCACTCACCAATGTGTTAACCATCTCTTCATATCTCAAAACTTCAGCAACTAAGTTTCTCGCTGACTCATCGCTCACTCATCATTGCAGTTTTCATTCAATTCTCTCTCTCTCTCTCTCTCTCTCTCTCTCTCTCTCTCTCTCTCTCTCTCTCTCTATATATATATATATATATATATATATATATATATATATATATATATATATATATATATATATATATCTATGAAGTGCATCTGGAAAGCATTCACAGCGCTTCATTTTTCCTATATTTTATGTTACAGCCTTATTCCTAACTGGATTAAATTAATTATTTTCCTCAAAATTCTACAAACAATACAGCCAGCCATCTGAAACATTAAAGTGTGACAAACATGCAAAAAAATAAGAAATCAGGATGATTGTGGAGGCCAGGTTATCTAATGCAGCACTCCATCTCTCTCCTTATTAAATAGCTCTTACATAACCTAGAGGTGTTTGGGGTCATTGTCATGTTGAAAACAAATGATGGTCCCACTTTGTGCAAACCAGATGGACTGGCATGTCACTGCACAATGCTGTGGTAGCCATGCTGGTTAAGTCTGTTCTTAATTTCAACTAAATCAACAACAGAGTCACCAGCAAAGCACCCCCACAACATCACACCTCCTCCATGGTTCACAGTAGGAACCATACATTCAGGAACCGTCCATTCACCCACTGTACCTTAAACAAAGACAGAGTAGTGAGAAGCCAAAATCTAATATTAGAACTCCTAGTTTTCCACTGATCTAATATACATTCCTTGTGTTTCTTGGCCCAAGAAAGTCTCTTCTGATTGTCCTGTTTTGAAGTAATGGTGTTTTGCCAAATTTGGGCCACGAAGACCTGACTCACAAAGTTTTCTCAGAGCAGTGGATGTTAAAATATGCCTGTCACATAAACTTTAAAAAGCGTTTATGTAAATCGGCAGTTTCTAAAGCTGGTAATTCTAATAAACGTATCTTTTGCCCAAATTATACTTTTGCGAAGTTGTCATTTCTCCCTGACACAGTTAATAGTTCATGTTGTGCTTATCTGAATGTGCAAAAGAGTTTTCTATTTACTGATTTGCACTTATTTTTCAAAACAGACTCTCTCGGTTTCAAAGTATTTGCTCCCATCAAAGCCGATATAAATGGCAACATCACAGTAAGTGCGAATCTCCTCACACGCAACACTTTTTCTCTCCTTCTCGAACATTCAGACAGATATATATATGAGCACTCTCTCTAATATCACCACCTAGAAAATCCAAGCCGTCTATGACTCTGATCCAGTGAAGTATGAGACGCTTCAGAAGATGCTGGAAGCTGAGAAGACCATGTACGGGTCCGAGTGGCCAAAAGCAGGGGCCACGTTAGCGCTCATGTGGCTAAAGAGGTGAGAAGAAAATATGGCCTTGACATTGATTTGAGTTGTATATACATTTTAGAGATAAAATATTTCAGGACATGCCATGATAGGAAAGTAATCAACTTTGTAGCGGTATCAATAACTCGATATCGATTATTTTTCTAAAACAGCATGCGTTGTGTTACGAATAGATTCTGACATTACCATATTACAAATTGTCAAAGTTTTATTCAAGTTCTTCCTGTGTTCTGGAGGTGTTCAATATGTTAGAGGACTGTTTTTGTAACCTATCCCTCGCTGTTTGCTAACTGGTTTATTTTTTTCTCTTTCTCAGAGGCCTGCGCTTCATTCAGATCCTGCTGCAGAGTTTGGCAGATGGTGAGCGAGATGAGAACAATCCCAACCACATCCGTGTCAATATCACTAAAGCCTACGAACAGGCGCTGAAGAAATACCATGGCTGGATAGTGCAGAAGATTTTTAAGGTAAGGGGATAGAAATAGAGCGCTCGAGATTGAATATAAATGACTTTATTTAGGAAGGCCATATGAGAATCCACAATAGGTTGCGTAGCATCAAGTTTTTATACATTAGCACCTTTATATAATATCCCCATTGCCCAGTTATGGAAGGTAACACTTCTGAAAGAAAAGAAACAATTTTGTATCATAAATGAAAAACATCCTAGAGCAATATGCTTTAATATAATGTTTATATACAAACCATGTTTTTACAAAATGCTTTGCAGAATTAATTACATAAACGTGTAAATGGAATAAATGGCAAAGAATATATTATTTAATATAACAAAATATGAATAAATATATGAACAAATACAAGCATCACAAGTTGGAATTCAGCTGTGCAATGGCACATGCCAAATAGCAGTTTTTGTAAACATCAATGTGATTTTATTATGGGATCAGAGTAACTGGAATCAGGAAAACTGAAATACTTTGCTTAAGGAAATGAAAAGAACTTTTGCAAAGATAATTTGAGTCCATGATTAGAATGTGAAATAAACATGTCTGAAAAAAGCCCTTTTTTATTTTAAACGATTTATAGTATGTACATGTTTAGTTTAGTTTAGGGTCATTATAGATTAAAAAGTATTTTTATTTTTATTTTGTATTCTGCTCTTTCATTTCAGTGTTAATCCAAATCAGATTTTATTTAATAAATAAATATATATTGACTTTTTTTTTACCTAAAATTCCTGAATACCTGAGGGGGATTGTCATGCTGTAACAGTAATGGGTTTCCTAGTTCAAGTGAAGTTTGGAGTGCTATAGAGCTGTATCTCTTTCAACCAAGCTCTAAGGTTTCGGAGCAGGTCTCTTTGTTGTAACTGGGAGGGGCCCATGAGAGTCAGGTGGCTGGAACAAGTCATGAAAGGAGGCATTTAGCAGACCCCATATTATAATACTTCCCCCACAGGATTGTACATAACTCAGCAACCCCATATCATAACACTACTCCCACAGGATTGTACATAATTGAAGCAACCCCATATCCTATCACTACCCCTACAGGATTGTACATAACTGTAAGCAGGTCATTAAAGGTGAAAGAAGGCCAAGCAACCTGGCATGAACAGGTTGTGGAGGGAGGCCCTGGCTTGAGCAGGTTGTAGGGGGAGGTCCTGCCACTGTGCCCTGGCGTGAGAAGCCCAAGTAGTGGAGAGCCCACGCTGTCAGGCCCTGGCATGAGCCAGTCGTGTGGGGCAGGTCACCCCGTTGACCTTTGGCTGGGGCCTGGTTTGGGAGGCCGCTTAGTTGATCCCTGATTTGGATCTAAACAATTTTGCTCATTTATTTGGAAACTCATATTTTTATTCCAATAACATTTTAATTGAATTATTCTTTTCACTTATAGTTTGTGGCTAGTTTTTGTTAGCTATAATATTTTTTATCCACACAGATGCACTGCCTGGTCAAAAAAGGTTACACACTGATATTTTGTTGAAACACCTTTTGCTTTGATTACAGCATTACGATATTGTTTCAATAAGCTTATGCAATGTCAAAGTTATATTTTGTCCAGAGTTGCATTAATTTCTCGCCAAGATCATGTAGTGATAGAGAGAATCAAGTGGCCATGTAAAGTCTTCTCCAGAACCTAGATCTGACCAACTGAAGCAACCCCGTATCATAACACTACCCCACTTGTACATAACTGTAACTGCCGCTCTTCTTACCTTGATGCACCCATCATTCATCAGCCAACTCACATTTTCCATTGATCCTGAGTCTTTATGCTCCCTATGTAATTGAAGCCTTCATCCAATTAACATCACTGATGGTTATGAAAGTGGAAGTGTTTAGTCTCAAGTCTTTAAGTTCCTCTTTGTGCATATGGAACTGCTTTTACTTTCACTATTGAACATAGGAGTAAATTGAACATTTACTGTTTCTTTACGATTTGCTTTCATTAAACTTTCAAATCATCTCCTATTATGATCATTCAAATTTTCTTTCTACCACATTTTTTCCTTGAGATGATGGTTCACCACTGTCTTTTCAGGTTTTAACAATGTAGTGGATAGTTCTTCACTCAATTTGACTTGTTTCACTAATCTTCTTAGTTGTTTTCTTTGCTTGATAATAATTAACCTGTTAATAATTGAATAGAGTAACGTCTTTTTCCACAATTACAGGATATGGTTGTTTAAGAAATGAGGAAATTACTCACTGCATCAGTTATGCTTGAATAACTTTGCCAGCTAAAACTTAATTACCTCCTACTTATTTGTTTAGATAAATCCAGGATTTATCTTGTGACTTTTTTTTTTGATGGGCAATGTATATTGACTGTACAGAGGTAAATATTCATGACATCACTCACTGCAGTTGCTCTTTTTTCTTTGAACATACAGAGATTGAAAATATGCTCTTATATGTTAAGTGCAGCATCTAAAAGTTTGTTGCATTGCTTCAGTGTAACAAAGGTTGCCTGTAACAACACACAACAACACATAACACACACAAAAAATCTATGTTAACTGAAAGTAAGATTCGGGTTAAAAGATCCAAAATCCTAAAATTTGGCTAAGTGTAAATTAAAAATTAAATAGTAATAGCCTAATTTTTTTATTTATTACAAATGTCACAGTGGATCTGAAAACTGTCTGAATGGGACACCAGGGTGTCTCAGGACACACATATTCACACCTAGGGGCAAAGTAGAGAGAACCCATCTGAGAATTTGAGAGGTGGAGTAATCCAGAGGAGACACATGTGGACGTGTGAAATTCCCGACTCAACCTCTGAAGTTAACCTCTGAAGTTAACTGGGTATTCTGTGTGCATTTTGTCATGTTGTCCCATTTTTATCTGATAAAGGATTCCAGCGTTTAAACATGTCTGGGTCTGTTGTATTTTTCATTATGCCACAGATGTTATCAAATGGTGAAAGAACAGTTCAGCACCCGGACTCGCCTAATGTGAGGCCATGCTGTATGTGGTTTAACCTTTTAGCATTGATGATGCTTTTCCAGATGTGCAATCTGGCTATTTCATGGGCACTAATTTACCCCTATACTATCATAGATGCAGGCTTTTGAACTGAAGGTTGATTAATTAATGTTGTTAATCCAGAGGACTTCCAGAGGCATCCACGGTTTCAAAAAATAATTTTACATTTTGATTTATCAGACTACATAACAGTTTTCCACTTTGCCCCAGTCAAATTTACATGAGATTTGGCCCAGAGAAGATGGTGGCATTTCTGGATCATGTTCACATGTGGCTCCTTCTTTGCATGACAGAGCTTAAACATGCCTTTGTAAATAGCACAGTGTTCACAAATGATATCTGGAGGCCTATTTCTGAGGCCTATGCAGTGATTTCCATTACAGAATCATGCCTGATTTTTAAGCAGTGCCGCCCGAGGGCCCAAAGCTTAAGGGCAGATTTATGCCTGTGCAGAGAGATTTCTCCACATTATCAAAAACTTTTAATGATGGACTGTAGATGATGACATATTACGGTGGAGCTGGAGGTAGCAGAGCTGAAGATGTTGAGGTTTTCGTTGGGAGTGATGAGGATGGACAGGATTAGAAATTAGTTTATTAGAGGGATCTTACATATTCCAAAAAAAACTGCTGATCTTGAATGTGAACACTCTTTAAGCAAAATGGTGTGATAAACAAAAAACATTTACCGGAAAGCATTTTGCATTAAATGCATTGTTGATGAAATGATTGAAATTTAGAGATCGCTGAGACGACTTGGAGGCTGAAGTAACTCATATACGCAGTCTTTAAAACTGTGGAGAACCGAAAAGCATTTTAGATCGCACAACATATCAAAACCATGAATCGGATGGGCTACAAAAGAGTCAAGAAGCTTTTACAGTACACAGTGAGATAAAACAATGTTTCTCCAGAACTCTTGTGCTACATATCAGAACACAGAACTACTTAACAAAACAGAAAGCTACATAACAGAACACGGCTACTTAACGGAACGCAGAGCTACTTAACAGAACACAGCTACATAACAGAACACAGAGCTACTTAACAGAATACAGCTACATAACAGAATGCAGAGCTACTTAACGGAACGCAGAGCTACAAACCAGAACGCAGAGCTACTTAACAGAATGCAGAGCTACATAACGGAACGCAGCGCTACTTAACAAAACGCAGAGCTACATAACGGAACACAGAGCTACATAACAGAACACAGAGCTACTTAACAGAATACAGCTACATAACAGAATGCAGAGCTACTTAACGGAACGCAGAGCTACAAACCAGAACGCAGAGCTACTTAACAGAACACAGAGCTACATAACAGAACACAGAGCTACTTAACAGAACACAGCTACATAACAGAACACAGAGCTACTTAACAGAACACAGCTACATAACAGAACACAGCTACATAACGGAACGCAGGGCTACTTAACGGAACGCAGAGCTACTTAACAGAACGCAGAGCTACTTAACAGAACGCAGAGCTACTTAACAAAACACAGAGCTACTTAACAGAACACAGAGCTACTTAACAGAACACAGCTACATAACGGAACGCAGAGCTACATAACGGAACGCAGCGCTACTTAACGGAACGCAGAGCTACTTAACGGAACGCAGAGCTACATAACGGAACGCAGAGCTACATAACAGAACGCAGAGCTACATAACGGACCGCAGAGCTACATAACGGACCGCAGAGCTACATAACGGAACGCAGAGCTACATAACAGAACACAGAGCTACTTAATAGGACTGAAGTAAGTTGTCCTTAAGTGCATTGAATGGCAGAACAGCACATCAGCATCTACTCCTTCAACCATGATGAGGAATATGAGGCTACTTTGGGCACAGAACTTTCCTGAACAGTTGAATATTGGCGAGAATAATTGTGTAAGTTCAAAAGTGACAGTTAATTGACAGTGTTTTCTCTCTGCTTTAGGCTGCGCTTCTGGCTGCACCATACAGGTCAGACTTCCTGAAGGGTCTGTCTAAAGGTCAGGTGGTGGCAGAGGAAGACTGCCTGGCGGACATTCGACAGTTTTTGGTGAACTTTAGCGCCACCGTGAACGCCATTTACGAGATGTACACAGTGATGAACGCTGAGCTGGACTACATGGTGTGAAGGCTTGTGTTATTGGCGGCTTTCTCAGGTGAGACAGCATTCCACTGGACGTGATCAGCACTCAAAATCAAAGCAGCTCTCATTTTATTATTGTATTTTCTTTTTCCTCAGTAGTTTTTTTCTTTGTTTTATCATGGATTATGCTAAAAAAAGAAAAAAGTGCATTTATAGACTGCATCTGAGCTTAGAGATGTTGAACTAACTGTGATTTTTTTTTTTTTAAGACTCCTGTAAGAGCACAGTGTGTTACAGTTGTGACAAGAATCAAGAGGAAGTCCCAAACACTAGAGTCATTGCACGATTTTACTTCTCTAATATGACTGAGCGCGTGTGAGATACATGAGAGATACACAGAATACATGAAACATACAGATACATGTGATCTGTTTATTTTCTAAATTTAACTTGTCATATACTAGCGTTTGGGACAAACAGATGATCCAAACTTACTGATGTGTTTCTATGTATCTGAATAATTTGAGCCAGGTGTCGCGTATCGCAATACAAACCGAATTGCGAAGAGTTGGGATGCCGTGTAAAATAAAAATAAAAACAGAATGCAATAATCGGGAAATATCATAAAATCTCATACATTTAGCAAATCCCTTATTTTTTATTTACAACAGAGCATAGAAAACATATCAAATGTTCAAACTGAGTAAAAAGATCATTTTGAATTTGATGTTCGTAACACATCTCCAAAAAGTTGGTACAGCGCCACATTTCTCACTGTGTACCTTCACCTCCTACCTTTACTGTTTTGAATGCAGTACCCCAAAGCCCTCTGTGTGAGACCCCAATGATCACAGACATACCATATTGATTTTTTTTACCATTGTTCCTTGCGACAAGAAATTTCTCCCTATTCTCTTAATTTTTTGATATTATGTACAGTAAATTATGAGATTCTTCACAATTTTGGATTGAAACCTATTCTGAAATTGTTCCACAATTTGTACAAGCAGATGTTTACAGATTGTTCTTCCCCTGCCCATATTTCATTCTGAGAGACTCGACCTCTCTAAGATACATGTTACTGACATGCTGCCAATTAGTTGCAAAATCTTTTTTGTGGGTTTGGGCCATCAAATTCAAAATGACCTTACTTTTTTTTTTTTCCTAAAATGGCACTTCCCAGTTCAAACATTTGATATGTTTTCCATTTTGGTCTTTTTTGTTCTGTGGGTCTATGAGATTTGCACATCGTTGCATTCCGTTTTAATTGAGATATTTTCACGTGTCACAACCTTTTTGGAATTGTGGTTGATATAACAATAAATGATGTAGTAGTCGTATCAATATTAACAAGAAGAAAAAGAAGCAGAACTATTTATATAGCACATCTCATACAAATTAAATACAGGAAAGCTTAGAAAAAGGAATTTTTAAAAGAATAATTTAAGAACGTGACTGAACCAAATAAGGATTTCTGATGGCAGATAAATTATGACAAAAAAAATCTAATTTCAATGTGTGTCTTCAGCTGCTTGTTATTTGGGTTGTTTTGTCTTTGCATTGACCTTCTACACTGATCGTTGCGGTTTCGGTAAACATCCTGTTTTACAACCAACAAAAGAGTTGTAACACTTATTTTGTATTACACTGGGCATTGTCGTAAGCACACTGCTTAAATAATACAAGGATAACAAGAAAAAATTGGTCCTGGTTTTGTGATCAGGTGTTTATTAGTTTCCCAGTTTTACACTATACCTAGTGAGAAAACTATTTGAGCTTTGTCCTCATTTCCTTTTTTTTTTTTTTTTTTTTTTAAAATAAACAAGTGCCTCTTAACAATCAATAATTTTTAATGTCGGTAATAATATTCATTGATATGCAAAGATGTTGGTGACTGATTTTTAATGTATAAAACAATTTGCAGTTTTGCTACATAATAGATTGTACTGTTTACACCCAGACTGACTCGTTAGCTGATTATAATATTATGCATATTCATTATCATACATACTGACAGAATAGGGGTTTGCTGAACAAATCCTATGATTAAGTTGCTGATGTACGTATTCACACTCTCAGGGTGTACAGATTATTAAGGTGCGTGCTGTCCTGTGCAGGATTTGATCAAAGGAAGAAATTGTAGAAATTACTGTATGGAAGTCAGTAATGGAGATTTATGTATGATAATGAAACCTATTCTCTATTACTGTTACGTCTGTGAGGTTTGCATAATGTTTGATTTGCACGATTTTATGTGAAACCAGAAAAACTAATGCAGGAAGAAAGTGCTATGGCTTTTGTTACAAAACCTCACTCTGAAGTGTATTTATAATGTAATTGTGTGTGTGTGTGTGTTTGAGATAGAGAGAGAGAGAGAGAGAGAGAGAGAGAGTTTCTGATTCTGACTGAGATATAATGTAAGAATTATTCTGGATAATTGTTATATTGGTACACTGACCTATACATTAAAACTTGATCTGAAATAAACAGTCTTTATTTATTTATTGGTGTATGTTTTAGCAGCGACCCTCTGAGCAGCTGTCAGTTATATTTTGTGTTGAAATGTTACGGTTTTATTTTTAACATTTCACATTTTATTAAAATTGTATTTTTGCGGCTTTGACAGCAGGGGGCAGCAGGAACCTACATATTCTCCTCAATGTAACGCATTTGGACTGTGTGTGTGTGTGTGTGTGTGTGTGTGTGTGTGTGTGTGTGTGTGTGTGTGTGTACTCATTTTAAATATTTCTAATATTAAAAATATAATTTTTTAAATTTGTATTTAACCGTTTTAGACCCGATAGTTTCCTAGGCACCCAAAATGCACAGTTAAAACTAATCAAACACGTATATTTGGCTAGTCATACATTTCTTAAGCTTTCCATGTATCACTCAAAAGGGCAAATCTGATTGTTTTACTCAGTGGTCAGTGACAACCAATCAGCTGACTGCATTTTAATTGAAAAAAATATATATAATTTAAGAAGGTTAATGTGAGTGGACATCAGCAAATGGGAGACGCTTGGAGATTTTCATTTCCAAAGCTGGCTAAAATTGCTTATTTTATAGATTATTTTGCTTATCTGATTCTTAATTTAAAATAAAAGGTCCCTATTTTTGTAAAAACCTAATATCTACTATTGATTAGTCTTACAAACTTCGACTCCCAAAGCTGACCCAAGATAGTCGTCCTGGAATATCACATCACTAACAGAATTTTGAGTGTTTGAATGAAACACTTCATAGTTGATTTGGTTATTGCCTTTTCTTTTTTATTAATGTACTTCACGGTTGTTTGGAAGTGTACAAAAGCAAGGTCAAATACATCTTTGAGGTTTGTACTATCATAGGAATCCACAGTTGTGTGCCGTCAACTGCCTGCTAGCTGATAATTAGCAGTTTGTATGAGGCTTAACATGCACAAGTGCACAATTATTATTATTATTATTATTACTATTATTATCATTTTTGTTATACAATCGGACTATGTAGATGTTATTGTGATTTGTAATGAGAGTAGGGAGCAGGTGGAGAAGAGCCTGGAGAGGTGGAGATATGCGCTGGAGAGAAGGGGAATGAAAGTCAGTAGGAGTAAGACAGAGTACATGTGTGTGAATGAGAGGGAGGGCAGTGGAGTGGTGCGGTTGTAGGGAGAAGAGGTGGAGAAGGTGGAGGAGTTCAGGTACCTGGGATCAACAGTGCAAAGTAATGGAGAGTGTATTAGAGAAGTGAAGAAAAGAGTGCAGACAGGGTGGAGTGGGTGGAGAAGAGTGACAGTTTCTTTTTGTGTTTTTTCACAAAATCGTTTTATCAAGCATCTATATAAACCTGGTTTTCCGGATTAAAACGATGGTTGACGTTGAAATTGTGGCTCAGATGACCATTATATCTGCAGTGCCTTATATGTAAGTGACATCATCATTTCATCATATAAACTATGAATATTAAGGTTTTTTACAGTGCAAATGATATATATAATTTCCAAAATGGCTGACCTAGTAGAAAGAGCAGTACCTAAACATGAATCCTAGCCATTTAGGACACAGCGCTAATCTATAGAGTGCTACATTAGCAAACAGCAGCTTGGTCTTGTTATTGAGCTGCTTCTGAACAGGTCATGGCCTCCGGTATTCAGACTAAAATGAAGCCTGTTTAGTAGTTAATAGTTTCCGCTTTCTTCTCAGCAACACGGCTGTGTGTGCATGTGTGTGTGTGTGTGTGTGTGTGTGTGTGTGTCCCCTGCTGCCTGAGGACAATGTGCAGCTTGTGGCTCCTCTCAGCGGAGACCAAATTCCCATTCTGCATTAGCAGGACCGGTAATCCCACAGTTTTAAGAAGCACAGCTGCCGCTGAGAGGAAACAAGGCCATGAAGTAGCTCACCATATAAAAATGGAGAACTTTTTGACTCTCACTCAACAGTGATGCGTATTCAGAAGTTTTTTTTGGGTTTGTTTGTTCGTTTTTGCTTTCCATTTACCACAGTAAACATTACAATTGCTGAGTGCTTGAGCCAACCTGCCTATTCTCTATATAACTGACTACATAGTGAATTATAAAATGGCTGTTTCACCCTGTACTGCGCTAAATACCCAAAAGGGAGGCATCGGTAGGTAATTACTTTTGCAATTGCTTATGCAAAACCAGTCCATAACTTTTAAATATTGTACTGGATATAACTTTTTGAATCTTAGCAGAGGTTGTACATACATTTACAGTTATGTTTAATGTTGTGGAACACCTAAAAAAAAAGTTATTTTCCTATATTGTTATTATAACAGCTATAAAAAAAAACACCTTACTTCACTCATCTTGAAGAGTTTACTATGTCAGAAAATGTAATAATATCAACAAATTACACATGCTGTTTTTAATGCACTGCCCAAATGTTGATGTGGCGCGGTCGCAATAAACCGTATCCGAGTCCTTGAGTTGTTGCTATAGAAACTACTTAGTCGATAAATGTTCTGTCAGATTTGCCGTTATAAAAAAAATTAATCACCTTCTGTCCAATCAGACTTAAGAACTCAACAGCAATATAATAAATACATTTAGTTTTTTTGTTTTGTTTTAGGTTGAAAATAATGTGGCTATTGTACTTAAACCTTATATATCTATATCTATATATATAATAATATCTAAAGCAATACTTTTAAGCATACTTTTACAACACACATTAATTTTTATCAAACGTATTAATAAGAAGGTCCGTGTCAAATCCTGTAATATAATAATATTCAGTCTTGTTTATTTCTGACTTCAGTGACTTGAGTTTCCATCACTTTGTAAAATCAGGAAAGGAGGAGATTTTATGAGGAGCACTTGCTTGAATGGAGCGTGAAACAATCCACTGTGTTTGTGCTTGTTTCATTTCGATTGCCTTGTTTACTACAAGAGGAGCCTCTGGAATTGCAATAAGTGGTTCTGGGCCAGAAACATGGGAAAACCCATAAAGCAATTTGCATATCGTAAGGGGAGAAAAAAAAAATCAAGATAAGTGGGCCGCTGCATTGGGCCGTGCCGTCTAGTCCACCATAAGTGCACAATACGCTTTATTAAAAGTAATATATTCTGAGACATTTAACCTGAGAGGACTGCACATTTTTCATACACAAATGCAACACTGCAGGGGAAGAAAAAGAAGGACCTTTATAGAGTCCTATTTCCATATATATGACTTTCTCAAGAGGGGTGCTGGATAAAACCCCATGCGTCTCCAGCACTCGATAGTCAAAAAAAAAAAAAAGAAAACCCATAGATAAGAAGCTTATATCTTTAATAATGAAATCTACAACATACGCACATTCTGTATGCACACACAGACATGCAAAAGTTTGGGTTTCTGCATTTTAACAATTATATATAATATGTTTTACTGCAATAATGAAGATATTAGCACTTGGAAATACCACTGGAAGTAATGCAGCAACAAAACACAATTAACTGTATTTCTGATCAACCAGTTTTCTAAGGCAGTTTCACACACAACTTTTCCTCAAGTTTCCAACTGAGTTTTAAGTTAAAATATAATTATTAATACTATATTTCATTTTCGAAATTTTTGGTTAATCTGCCAAATGTATCCATGATATGACCGGATACTTACAATATGCAAAAAAAAAAAAAAACTCGCACTAATATTAAGTTAGACCGCCTTATACTAGACATTCGCCGTGGCATCGTTTCCATAAGCTTATATTGTGCAATGTCACAATATTTATTTCCAGTTAAAGATGCATTCATTTATTAGTATAAGTTTTTATTGGTAATAGGAATCTTTGGACCGCTGTGTAAAGTCTTCTTCAGCACATCCCAGGATTTTTAATGGGGTCTGGACTCTGTGGTGGACAATCCATGTGTGAAAATGATGTCTCATGCTCCCTGAACCACTCTTGCACAATTTGAGCCAGATGAATATGACTCTGTCTTTAGGGAAGAAAAAAAAACATTATGGGAAATACCTTTTATTCAGTGAATTCAGGTAGTCAGCTGACCTCATATTTTGGGCACACAACATTGCTGAACCTAAAATTGCAACCCAAGATCGCAACACTGCCCCCAAAGGTTCCATTCAGGAAAATGGATAAATTTAGACTGGTCAGTCCACCTGACATTTTTTTTTTTCCAGGGTCGTCTTTATACTCCCAAACATTGGAGCCTTTATTCCCGACTAGACTCACTGATTATTGGTTTTCTTAAAGCTTTTAGCCTCACTTTAGATTTTTTTTTTTTTTTTTTTTTTTTTACTTTGCCCATATGGAAATGCACTTATGTTCAATATCAAACAGAGCCATGGGTTTGCATGGGTTTATTTATGATTTGATTTCACCAAATGTTTCCTGTGTTGGACAGTTCTTAATATTTCAGTAGTTTCAGGTAGTTTTCTTTGCTTGATGCAGACCAATAATTTGACAGAATATGCCTTCCAAAATGGGTATTTAAAAAAATAAGAAGCTTATCACTGCATAAGTTAGGGTTAAATAACTTATAACATATTAATTAACACTGAAACATATTATTCACTGCAGTAATTATCCAAAGGATGGCTCTTACCTATGTGCTTAGTTACATCCAGGGGTATGCACAGGTTTAATAAAGATCCCATGACTCATCTTGGCTTCTAGAGATCCAGGAAATTAAGAAGTTAAAAAAAGCCCTAAAAATAATGATTTAGTGTCACTGTATTCTGTAATACATTCCTGCTTATTAATTGAAATGGTCAATTTATCAATAATTTACTTTTCATCTTAAAAGGTGTGCAGTGCATGATGTCCCTTAGTTTATAGGACACCCAGAATACCTGATGCAAAATCAAATAAAATTTGTAAAACCTAATGTTATTCAGCTTTCCTAGCTGTTGGACTAAAGAACAGACTTCCTGTTACCTTCTTTCCGATGTCATACTTATAAGGGGTGTCCTAAAGCTTAGTAATAATTGATTTGCTCTGTCTCCCTCCATGAGTCTTTAACCTTGTTAGTCTTTAATATGGTAAATAGTTGTAATCCCTCAAAGGAAGAGCGCTTTTTTTTTTTTTTTGCAAAAAGATTTCGAAAAGCCAGACACATAAAAGATAACCCAAGGCTCGGGTCCAGTTTCCGAATACATTCATATCAGACTCCTGCAGAAAAGTCGCTCTAAGGGATAAGCACTGAAAGTTCAGGACAGTGCCAGTAATTATACCTGGTAATAAGATCTGCATGGTGTGCGTGCAACTCGAATGCCATGCAGCCCTGCCATTGTTCAGTCTACCACTCTGTTTCTGGAACTAATGGCAGCCTCCTGGCCTGGTTTCCATCAGCACCTCTCTCTCTCGCTCTCTCTCTCTCTGTCTGTTTGTTCCCGATGCCCTTGAAGAGCTGATAAAAGAGGCGGAGGAGATGTGTGTGAGCTCAGGTCACACTGAAAGCTGATTAGCCCCTGTCCCCGGGGTGGATAAAGCCAGAGCAACGTCAATGCCCTGCCCTCAGAGGGTATCGCTGCTCTGCTGTTCCTCTGCCAAAAGGCCCCAACTGCCACTCGAATGACAGACCTGGAGGCCAAACTGCACCACCACAACCCCCTTTTTCCATCACCCAGTTTATAACAAATATTTGGAAGCAACGTGGTAATTTTGTTTACACATTATAAATGACTCGTCTCATGTACTCATTATGCTTCATTTATGCTGAGTTAAGCGTTACGCCGGCCTTGACTTTATAGCTATTTCAGAATTTATGATTAATGTCTCCCGAGGGAGTGACATTAATGCCATCACTCATTAAAAAAATAAACACAAGCAGCAATTTTAAAAAACATCCCTAAATTAGATTTTATTTGACAATCTTAATTGTGGAAGGGGTTCCAGACAGTCATACATACAGTAGTAAATAGTCAGTGAAGCATAACGTAGGGAAAGGGCTAATCTGCCAACATTATAATTGCACTTTTTAAAACATCTAGCCCATTGTGTGCCATTTTACCCCAATGCTGCTTCAAGCTATTTCATTCAAATGGATGAAAGAAAACAAAAATCTAAATGTCTCTCCTTCCCCCCCTCCCCACACTTCTTTTTATCCAAAATTCAGATACCCTTGTAGTGTCTTCTAACATGGTACAGAAAATCAAATATCAATAAATAATGAATAAAATATGTAGAACACTGACAATGAAATGCAGTCGAAACTCTTAAGACTTAGTCACAGTAACATGTGTGGCTTCACATCTGGTCGCTGATGAAGCCAGCTCAGTAGTTTATGCTTCCAGTCTGTTTCTTAGATTCATAAATGCCATAAAAAAAGAAAGAAAAAAAGAAAAATAGAAACACTGGACTGGCTACAGTAGACAACGATCAACCAGATCAGCTCGCCAGAAACAGAAGAAAATTATAAACAATGTTATAAACAAAACAATTCAAACAAAAAAATTATAATCAGCATTGGTCACAAACAAAGATGAAAAGACTAGAATAAAGAATCTTATAAATATGTCTACTGATAGACACAAACATAATACAGAAAGAAAAAAAAAATATTCAAGTTTTGTTTTAAAATGAAATGTTCTCAGAACCAACCCATGCCAGAGTCATTTTAATAGGTTTTTATAACAGTGCAATTAGAAAAATCATAACTATTATGATTTAGTACTAGCAGGGCTATACAAATTTCTGCCAACCAGAGTACACTAAACATATATCATCAGTTTAGTTATAGATTTTGGAGTAAACAGACCTGCAGTTTCAATGTCCTGCAATAGTGGGCAGTTTGCTTCCTGTTGTGAATTTGGCAGCTAATCTGAAACAATTCCATTCAGATCATTTGGATGAGACGTAATGGCACGGTGCCACAAAATCCCTGTTGCTGCAAAGTTGTGGAATATGAGTACTTATTAAAGTACGTGAAGTCAGTCCAGCTACTCCGAGAATCAGTGGTACCTTTCTAAACTTTGCAAAAACCCACTGAGCCCTATACCAAAGACACATCCACAAAAGGCATGCCTGATAGCCAATCTATGGCTCATCACCAAATCCTCAGTCCACCTTTGAGTTTCTTAAAGTTAAACTTGATGCCCCCTATCTGAACACAGGCAGTTGGATGTGTGCAGGCTGAGCAGCCTCGTACCCTCGGCCCAGCATGCGCTCTTTGATGCAGGGTGGGTGGATCTCGCTGATCAGGCACTCCAGAGACTGTAGGCTGCTGCTGAGAAGGGAGGCATGACACAGCCCGCAGCACATGCCGAGACCTGGGTACTGCTGTGGCACACAGTGGGCTTGGCGCTGAGGCCGGCAATGGCTGTGGCCGAGCCCCACCGAGCCTTGGGGTAGCTCCTGTGGATTGTAACAGTCAGGTGTAGCAAGGGTGCTGTTCCAATGAGGTGCGAAGAACTGGCCAGTAGAGAAATCACCATGTGTGGCAGTGCAGTTCAAAGGTGATGAGCCCACTCGGTCCAGTGCCACACCCGTTACGCAGCTGCTTGTGCTGAGTGCATGAGCCCTGTATGGGATCTGAGTGGTACCTGCGGGCAGGCAAACTTCCGGAGACCTGCTAATAGTAGCTCTGCTGCTGTTGTTGGCACTGTACCTGTGTAATGGACCCTGCTGATAGTGTTGCTTCTGCTGTTGATGTCTCTGCTGCTTGGACTGCCATATCGCATATTCCATAGTGTCCATGTAGCTTGTAGTCTTGGCCATGTCCATGCTGAAACTGGAATCCAAGCAGGCTGTGGCTGCTTGATGAGATGGGCTGGAATGATCTTCAACAGATGCCTGAATCCCTTGGGCATGGGATGTCCTAGCCATTTGTCTCACCATGCCAAGGGATGCGTGGTCTGAGTGAGAAACAAGAGCCAAGCTTTGCCCACTAGAGAGGGATGTAGCAGAAACAGGTACCACAACATTGGGTGGCACTGCCACATTGTGCATCTCAGGAGGTTTGCAAATCTCCAAGCTGTATGGCCTCTGCCTGTGCCTGTGGGCCAAGTTGTTGTTGCTAGGTGGTGCATAAGGTGCCACAGCCATCTGAATTGGTGACAATTTAGTCCTCTTGCCATCAGAGCTCTTTACTATGCCTTTGTTCACAGTGGGGACTTTGACAATGGCCAGCAAGCCCTGGTAGCCAGTAGAGTAGGGCTGAGAGTAAGGGCTGAAGCGTTGGCCTGTCGTGTCCAAGCCATTCACAGTCCGGCTAATTTGTTTGTGTTGAGGAACCCTGATATTGGACGGGAAGATCTTGATCGACAGCGGACTATCTGCCATCTTCTGTGCGTAGGCGTCCAGCTCAGCAGTGGAGGGGTACCGTGGAGACTGCATTGAGCTCAGATCACCTGCAAGCAGACACCACATTAGTTACATAACTGGAAAGATTATGCAAAATACAAATACGAAACCACACTAAGTTACATCAAAGCACAATCTCCACAACTTGTATGCGCTAGAGGTCATGTGATAAACATACAGTGGAAATTAGGTTGAATATAAGCTCCTCATACAGCCTAGTTGATAACTCAAATTTGCACAAGCAATACGAACAAAGACGAATATCCCCAATTGAGGGTTTCGCTGTCTGACAAAGCAGATTGTTTTGCTCTCTTCAGCATAAACACAAGAAAGTGATAAATACTGGATGAGTAAAAATGATCAAGGAGCACACACGAGACATGAAAAATTGTCCAATAAAAATGGAGATACTGGAGTGTCTGCTCTATCCCATTTTTAACCCCCCCAACATTTACTTCCTCTGCCTCATTTCCTCTTGTGGATGTTCATCCTTAGACATCTGCATCTTTCTAAAAACTCATTTTGTGGAGGGAGACACCCCGGGCAATGTTTGATCAGTGCATTATGAAATTAATTTGGTCTTTCTTCAGGACAAAATTGGATTACCCTGGGAAATCAAGAAAGAGATGATGAGAAGGAGGGGGGAGCTAATTTTGTTTCAGTGGCTTGAGTGGAATTCATTTCATGGCATTTGGCTATGCAACCCACTTAAATGTAAGCACAAGTCAGCGCTGGTGATCAGAAGGAGAAAGATAGTGCTAGAGTCAATCATCTCTGGATGAAATGAAGCCTGACAATTTCCCAAAACAACAATGATTTGTTTGATACCTTCGGAATGAAAGGAGCAGCAGACAGCAGATGATTATGGTCAGTCAAGAAAAGGAGGCAAGTTCTTTTGTTATGTGCATTGGCGATTGCTGTAAATAACCAAAAGGCCCTCAATATAGATTACATTTGGTAATGATGCTCAGATGATCAAACATATATTACATGGTTACAGGGCCATTTTTACAGCAATGAGCCTAACCTGAAGTCTAATAATGGAAACTCTCCAGGGGGGACATACGTTCAATGGTGTACGGGAAAGCTGAAGGGACAAACCGAGATTGGATTTAGAGGCCATTATTCAGGCAATTTCATGGCTGTTTAAACTGCTGCAACTAAGGGGAAGAAAAAGTGCTCCATCCAAACTATGGATCTGCTGGCAAAAATTATGGCCCCTCGTAAGAATGACAGTTTTATGGAATTTCTGACATGAAAAGAAAAGTGCTAAAATGAAACTAAATTACGCAATAGTCAGCAAATGCCACTGCAGTCCCCTTTAAAGAAGACGGGGCAAAACCCTCCTAAATAAGACAATTCAGCTCTGATTTTGATAAGAGAAGCCATCACAAGTGATTGCTCGAGAATGTAAATGTGACTCTTGTTGTTCCTGTTCAGGATTGATTTGGGACCTCATTTCATTTTCAAGCCCACAAAGAGCCTCTGACTGTGAAAATGATTCAATCTACAAGATCCATCTCATAAAGGAAATAAATTGGGTGTTTAAAATGGAGAAAAGAGCCATCAATGCATCTTGCTGCAAAACACACTGCCTGCAGTAACACAGTGCTCACAGGGGGTCATTCATCACGATGAAGCCCCAGAAATAGACATACAGGTGGGCAGGAATTTGTGTCATTGTTAAGAATCTATGAAAGACCACAGATCATGAACAGTGTCGCTTTGATCTGGCTTGGCTTTAGGGCCTGTTTAAGGGAAAACACCTGAAAAGTAAATGCTGTTGGACCACCTCATAAATTAAAGGATCAGATATTTCTCAAAACTCAAATAAGAGTTTGCATATGCAGCAACACTCCCTTCATAAAAGGATCATTTTTCAAACCCCAGAAGCCTGGCAACAAAATTTAATGGAAATGTTGGTGGATTCGGTATGCATAATGAATTGCGGTGCAGTTTGGGAAGTGGCTAAATTGTTGCCAAAGCTGTGGGTTGTTAGCCACAGAGCGTGACAGAGGGAAGCGATTAGCATTCTGACCCTAAGCACTTAATCACATAGAGCAGACCAACTGCTAACCTCTTTGACTGCAACGCTGTCAAGGTCCACTCCAAGACTATGGACGAATTTAGTAGCCCATCTGCTCGAAACCACTCAAGCAGACACACTGCTAAATCCAAACCGTTATTTGCCGAGTCTGCCTTACCCAGGGGCTTCTCAGAGTGCTTACCAATTTACACTCTGTAAGTCTTTTAAGTGGCTTTCCTCCCTCTCTAGCGTCAGGATTGCCTGAGGTGGGACACATGGGATTCAAACGCGAGTGCTCTTACGCATGCAAGGCCATTACCTGGAGCGCCCAGCGCTACAGCTAAAAGAACGGGAATCAAACACATGCTGCTTCACTGCGCAGCTCAAAGAGGCAAGGTCAACCCTTCGATCAAACAAAGCTCTCAAAAGTGACTTCTATTACATTAGGTCGGCCCTGAAGGGAAGAGGGGAGGAGAGAGCGACTCTGAAATCTCAATTAACACTCAGCTAATTAACTTCACACGCCATTTGATACAGAGCAAACTGTTTAAAGTAGGACAATGACAAGACCAGTACCCAGGAATGAAAATGTGGTATGAAGAAAGGCTTTAGAATGAAAACGAAATGTACCGAGGCAGGGTACATAACATGCATCGGCTTCAAAACTGCAAAAGACAAAAAGGCACAAGCGCAAATGCTGACGTACATGCTGGAAAAAATGTTAAGCGCACTAACGTACGCAAAGCTTTCAGCCCCAATAAGCTGCCCAATCCTTTTTCCCATGGTTTGCTTAATGCAATACCCTCAGATCACAGAGGAGACCTCATTGTTTTGTAGTTGTTTGAGTTAATCACTGATTAACTGGGAAAACAGCTGAGGCTAAAAAAAGAGCAACACTCTGTCCCAGCATTTCTACTAAGCTCTGTTACTAAAACACAAGCCTAATGAGCAAAAGACAGCACCACAACTGAAAGCTTTTTGCTTTAGGATAAGACTGATGCTATAAAGGTTTCGTTATCAGCGTGTGGTACTCAGAAAAAAAATAAATAAATAAATAAATACAAAGATTAGGAGAATGTGGTTATTTAGTTCACTGTGTGCTTCTGATGATCTCAAATCTTCACCTTGGCTATACATCTATAATACCAAAATACCAGAAACTAAATTGTTGACCATGTAATTCATCTGCATGATTACCACCTTTGCTATTCTGCATATTTCACACGGGTGCTTGTTTTAGAATACATTTACTTTAGAGGAACAAAAATTTTTTTTCTTGTCCTTATTCAGAACTCTAAAATTCTAAATCTTTGGGGAAGGAACCACGGTCTGGGAACATTTTTAGTGAAGGAGAAACGACAGACTGAAGAGTTGATGACTGGTATAGGGAAGTTTTAAAAGTTCACTGTGGCTGTACATGTACGACAGAATCATACTGTACAGATGACGATTGGGAAAAAGAAAAAAAGAATTTGGAAATTTAGCTGAAACTTGGCAACGTAATTAATGTAATTACCTCTTATGGGCAAGCCTGTTGTTTATTCTCAACTACTTATTTTGAAATCACTAGGCACTAGTCTAATGCGATGGATTCTCGAACTTCTCAATTTTGCCTTCATTTGTGTTTTGGATGTCCTGGCCCTCCAAAATCTGTAGTCAAAAGACATTTAAGCTAATGTTGAAGCAGTCCCTTTATTCCCAAATCAGTTATACCAGTCATCTATAAAGCTTTATGGTTTTGTACTTTACATAAAAGCAGGGTAAACGGCAGTAAAATGCAGGAAGTCAAAGCCAGAAAAAAAGGTTTCTGCTACATTTTGCTACTCTCTCAGTGCATTTGTTGAGAGATTGATTCGGCAGCACTCCATTAGTACCATAAAGGCTCGGCTGAGTGGTTAAAACGCTCCAGTTAAATCAGGTGAGTAGGAGGTAATCATCCTCTTTAACAGAATTACAACAGTTAAAACATGGCAGCCTAAAATGCACAATGTCAATTTCAAGTATGCGCCAGATCGAATGGTATGTTTTAACAGGAATACCTCAACGCCTCTACGCTTCCACTGACGCCAAGCACAGTTATGGAGCCCTGGTGAGTTTGCGAGGCCGTGAACCGACTCCCTCGGGAGAGTCACGCCCTCGTGAAATGTTCCCAAGCTTGAATAGAATAAAAGCTCCTATTATTAATATTAAGAGACATTAATACTAACTGACATGAATCCAAAAGCAGGCATCCATGTGTGGAGGTGTTACATTATAATAGCAGGGTGCTGGGAATGTGAACGTACATTGTTCTCTGCTAATACCCGGCATAAATCTGATGAAACCGATCCTGAAGTTCTGCAACGCCAATGAAGTTCATTTGATTGGACGTGTCCGTGTCAGAAAAATGCCCCCCTTTCACCTAGTCAGTGTCTCTCCCACAGGAGGGTCTGCACGAACAGAATAACTGCAGGGGCCAGCGCTTATTTATCTAGTGCTTGAAAAGTCAGGCACGGACGAGCCAGGCACTTTACACAAGTGTTGCTTTCCATTTGGCTCAGCACTGTGGGAAAAAAAATTGCAGCCATGCCTAAACAGCCTACCCGGAGGCACAGCTCTTCCCACAGCGTTGCTCCCATTACTACTCATCCGCATGATAAAAAAAGCCACATAGCACCTCTGTAGTCACTCGACTGAAATGTTTCGTTTAGCGCGCGCACACATACGCACGAAACCAAATTTCGAACATACACTGGAAGAAAAAACTGTATTACATGAAACAAATTGAAAGCTAAATAATAGAAATCTGGATCTGCATTTTTGACATCATTTTATGAACAGTTATACATTAGTGCAGGCAAAAAATAAATCACCTCATTAGCTGCAATCTTTTTTTTTTTTTTTTACACTATTCATCCTTGTCTGGTCAGCACTATGTGTGTGTGTGTGCGCATCTGTGTGTTTGTCTCCACACAGCTTTCTGCTGTGTTTACAATCTGTACACAACAACTGACCATCTGATTCATCATTGTTGAGCTTCCAGTCTGCTCACTCCTGAACTTGGCTCATACTGATCAGTGTGGTGCTTTTTTTTCTCTTTTTATGTTGCACTTTGTGTCAGAATTCTCTATATATCTCAGATTTTTTATCAAATCATGCCAAAGCTACTTTAGTCCAAATATGTTTCTCTTTGGAAAATTATTCTGATGTTGTGTTACCCGTGTGCTTGGGATTAGCAGTATGATGACAACTGGCTTCCTAAAAAAAATCTAAACTCATGGGGTATTGCCAAGTGAAAGCTAATGAGTAGCTTAAACCTGAAATATTTCACGATTGTCATGCGACTTCAGTACTGCGTTCGGATTCGATATTTGACGGACGGAATTGCAAATCGGTCGCATTTCCATTAACTTGCTTGAGGCAAATAAAACTTCAACCTGTGCACAATTTATGAGAAGGAAACCTATAAGACAAAGAAAGATGATCGCCGTAAGCTTCCAACAAACCTTTAAAAAAAGAAAAAAATCTTGATTCTATTCTAAGCTTTTTCTTATGAGTTTTATACAAGCGAATTGTGCCACACATTTGGGATAAAAATTTATTCTGTTGTGTAATACCTGCTACAACAACTAACCATTTCATGTTTTTTTATTGCCTACTTATCACAAACCGCTGAAAAAAACACCTCGAGCGAATAGAAAACCTTTTTAGCAAATATTAAACTTTTTTTTTTGTTTGTTTTAAATATTGTTCTTACCAGCTTTCTGAGCTTTCTCTAATTCGATAATATGCATACAAATGCTCGAACAGGAAACATGACCATGTTTCTTTTTAACATTAACTCTAATAAATTAAATCTCGATATTAATTTGCTGCTTCGAATCATGTTTTAGTTACATTACCCAATCCAGCAGTTTGCTGACAAGAAAGGGAGGGGGTGAAAGGCAAATTATTTGCTCCATTCTATGAATCTTTATGAGAATTAAGCATAAACAGCAGCAGTAGCAAAAAAAACAACAAAAGAAAACAAAAAAAAAAAGCCATTGTGATAGATCTAAAGGCAAAACCCCGAGTTCTGCCTGGCAGATGTGGTGCTAACAGTCACAACATGTTGCCAGGAATGTGGCTGACTGATAAATCCTCAGGGCTGAACACGGTCCACGAGTTGCTGAGGCAGACATATGCACGGTATATTCCCTACAGCCCCACCACGGGCTCCTTTCCAGAATAACAGATATGACACATGCCTCCAGGCAATTGCAACTCCAACGATTCATCAGCTGCATTTCACTTCAACCATTAAACCTCCAGAGATCCGATGAGGGGAAGAGAATGATAGCACAATAAGGAAGAACCTAAAATCAGCGTTGGGTGAAAGAACATTTAATACGCTCAGCTGTCGACGTATTAAGCGTGTTGGATTCGGGGTGTGTGTTGAGTGGCATGGGCTGGGACTGTCGAACCACATCAGGCTCTGGACACAGAGCAGAATGTGTGTGCGTGTTAGAGAGATATGCCTGAGGCTCTGCCTGTGGCAAACCAGGGCCCTTCTGTTCCAGCGTTTAGCAGACAAGCGCTCCACTGATTCCAAATTAATATTTAATAACATGGCAGACAATGAGGTTTTTACCCCAGCTGGATGGGGAAGTGGATGGGTAGGTGGGGGCATGGAGATTTGCTCCAGTTGTTAAAAAAAAAAAATTCCAGAAAGGCTTTAGCACTGTGTGGTGTGGAAAAGACAATACAGATAAGCTTATTGATAAAAGGCTCATTGTCAGCCGACAGGCTCAATTATCTTTACGACTTATAATCTCTCTATCTGGCGATCTCGAAATTGTTTCTCTCAAACCTTTGATTAAGGTATATTCGGGATTCGGGACTCAAGTTAGTTTAAATGACTTGGTTTATCTGTTCCCTGATCAGATTGAATAAAATTCAATCCTAATGGGAGACGACGCATACCGTGCACGTGGACGAATTAGGCGAATGCTGGGGAAGCTCAAATAATCAGTGAATAATAATCAATGTCCTTCAGTCCCGATGGCCCGGGACTTAAGCAGACGACAAAAATGCACTCTCGTTAATTGTGAGCGTAATGAATGCTGACAGTAATGATAATTAACCGACTCTGAAAGCCATGTTTATGAAAATCACTTTGAAGCGCTTTTATAAACCGAGACAGTACGGATTTCATATCATGGTCGAGTCTATAGGGGTTGCTCGGGTGGTGTAGAGTTACTTTGCCTCTGCGTAGCGGAGAAATTAGATCGATAGCGTATGATTTGTGGACTTGTGGAAGTCTGAGTTGCCCTTAGCGACCGTGTGAAACTCTCAATTAGAGAAAGGTCAGTGGATTCTATAACATTTCGAAACGTGAATGCTCCAGCACTCCTTTTCTTTTAGAAGCAACCACCTCTTTGTAGAAATCGCACTATACCGAGTGGTATAGAAGTGTCTTCATAGAATTTTCTTTCAAAATGACATAAATAGGACAACTTTTCGATTGTACCAATAACAACAACAAACAGAAGCCTAAATATAATCAAGCTACATAAAGAGCTAGCTTTCTACTATTTAAGATAAACACTGTTTTTTACATAAAACAACTATTCAGGTCATGTTTGTAAGTTCTGCAGTGCTTACTGATCATCTTTAAGCAGCTAAGCAACTGTTTAATCGCATCGGTTTAGGTGAATTTCTGGTTTATATTTTAACGTCTTGACTAATCAACTCCGCTTCATGACAACTGTGACTGGCTGAATGAGTTTGGTGACCCTCAAAGTGTATACTTTTCTCAAAAAATCTTAAATGCTTCATCTTTGTTTCCAATTTACATGCAATACATATTTCTCGGCCGTGTAATTACAATGTTTTTAACGTGTCGTGTATAAAATGAAAATCTCGTTCGCGTTCCAAGGCTCCACAAGCTTTTTCTTTTTTGCCATTTGACCAGAGTAATGCATACTGATCTGCAATGCAGACGTGGCAGACCCAATCAGCCTTCAGTCCTCAGCCACAGTTTTAGACTTTGTGTCACTTCAAAGTGACCGGAGCTGTATTTCCGACATCATCTCCTCTGGGGAACAAAACCACCGTCTGTGATGACAGCCGCCCTTGCAGAGGGAAAGCGCGTCAGCCTGCTCGGCATTCGTCAATGCCCTCATGAATTAAATTAAAGACGGTGCGATTGCTGTCAGTGATAAGGAGTGCAGACTGATCTGCACCGCCGATAAACCTGGAACTCCGGGTGTTAGTAGAGACCAAGGTGAACATCCCTCCACCCCCCCCCCACCACCCCTCTTTCTTTTCTCTCTCACTCTCTCTTCTCTTATCTAACCTTCCACTTTAATCTGCTATTCTTCTAGCAGAATTGGAGAGGCCTAATTAAGGCAAATTAATTCCAGCAAATAGCCTAATTCATTAAGTCACGTTTTGCATCAGAGAGGCCTGGATTTTTTTCCCTTTAAAAAAAAAAAAAAAAAAAACAACCTTGTATTAAAGTAACCCCATATGTGTGGGAGGCACTGCTCAGCAAGCCAGAACATGGATTATGTATTATTTTTTGCCGCTTTTTTTTAAAATATATATATATATAAAGGTTGGTCCAAGTTTTGATTTTTTTTACAGAGGCCTAGAATGAAAACGTATCCTCCTCTCTCCTTCTTAAATAGATAAAATTCCACTGTCTGGACAGTGGATCCATCATTCACTCAATATGGTTAAACCATGAAAATCAAAGGTTACGTTACCTGAGAAAATCTAATTTACCGTGGAATTTTTTTCCAGCCCTTTACACCAATGGGTCCCCTTTTTCCTTTTTTTTTTTTTTTGACTCTATCTCTCTGCACTTTGTTCATAAAAGAATCCCCTACGGTGGAGGATTTCTCAACGTGGCCGGATCTGGTAAAAGGTTTCCAACGCCTCTGGTTAAACAGCTAAACTCTACTTCAAATTAGGGCTACAGCTATTGATTTTTTTTAGTAGTAGAGTATTTCATCGATTATTTCATCGATTAACCGGATAATAAGTACTTTTTATTTATTAAAGAGCAATACTTAATGTACGAAATAAAATAAGACCTGTCTCTTAAAACAGTAATTTGTTTACTTTGAAGAAACATTAACATTTTTATTGCAAAAAAAAATTGCATACAAAAATATCTGCAAAAATAAACCCATTCAATTGCCACATTTCATCTAAGTGCATATACAAATATATAAATTTAAAAACATAAGACTAATGAAATTCATTTCAAATGACTTTAAAAAGGGTAAACGCATTGTACGATGTTTTCGTTATGTTTTCATTTGAAATGATCCCAAACTTTGTAAACTTTGTCATGTACTTCGTCCCCGATCTTCTCCACGCCTCTCTCTGTTTTCTTCCCGTTCCTTCATTTTTTATTCTGCAGCATCTTCGGGGTTGTGTGTATAATATATAATATATATATATATATATATATATATATATATATATATATATATATATATATATATATATATATATATATATATATATATATATGAAAAAAAACAACGAATTTCTGCCACGTTAAAAAAAAGTTTGCCTAAATACCGACATTTTCCCTCGCAATTGCGACTTTACTTCTTGAAAACATTCAACATTTCGGGTGCATCCACCGGTAACCATGTTGTCGGCCTGAAGTTTGAAGCTGTTGGTGTATAAACGAAGCTCCTCCGCTTCATCCGTCCCCTCCAGAGCTAATTGTTAGTCAGAGTTCACTCCAGGGATCGGAGGCTTAGTTTGGTACCATGCGATTCTATTGATTGAAGCCCATTTCATTTTCAATGTGTAAAGCTTCCTGGCACTACAGAGGGGGTGACGCTGCCTGATTGGCTTGGAAAAAAAGTCGGAATTACAAGAAATAAAGTAGGAATTGCGAGAAAAAAACCTGGAATTAGGCAAAACTTTTTTTTTTTATGTGGCAGAAACGGGCTTCCATAGTGTATACCTGTCATAAATAATGTTCCGGAAACGAAACAATTTTAATAATTTGCCTCGATGCATTTTTGTATTCGAATTACTCAAGGAATCGTTTCAGCCCTACTTCAAAATCACGTGTTATTGCAGTCAAAGGGGCCTTTTGGTCTTCCAGGTGTAGCTTTTAACTTCCCACATCAGACACCTTTAGTGAGTTGCACAACCAAAATCGTAGGGCCCTCGCACTTGGTGTACGCCGGGAATGAAACGGAACCGATCGTGTACAGGAAGGCTGAAAATGCTTTCCTGGTAAACTGTGCTGTACAGGTATGTGTACTGTCACGGTGGAATATGCAACATTTATTTAAAGCAAGTTAGGTGACATTTAAAGAACAAACAATGTGAAGTGAAGATCCTTTATATAATACACAGAGTGCGATTTTGCTAAAGTCAGAGTTTGCTAAATCTATATTTATTTTACATACAGTATCCCACAAAAGTGAGTAGACCGTTCACATTTCAGCAACCATTTTAGTATCTTTCTCAAAAGACAATACTATAGAAATAAAACTTGGATATATTTTAGTCAATGTGCAGCTTGTACAGCAGTATAGATTTACTGTTCTTCGAAAATTACTCAACCTACAGCCATTATTGTCAAAATAGCTGGCAACAAAAGTGAGTACGCCCTAAGTGATAACCGTTGTACGTCGCTTAACCATGAAATGTCCTATTCATCATGTTCATGTTTTTGTCTGCTTGACAGCACCATACAGATTTGTGTATCTTGTATTAGAGTAAATAAAATGTGGTGGCTTTGTGTACAATTCTCTTATACTGACCACTAAATGTTCAACATGGCACCTCATGACAAAAACTCTCTGAGGATTTGAAAACCAGAATTGTTGCTCTCCACAGTTTCACAACCTCTTTTACTTTTCTTACCCTGAAAAAACACTATTTTTCTGTACATATGATGTGACTGCACAGAAAACCTTAAGTAATCGTGCATATACATACATATATATACACATACATACATATACATATATATATATATAAAAAAGTTACACTGCTTCCTCTCTGGCTAGTCCTAGGAAAGCAGGTATCAAATACACAGAACAACATGGCATTGCTTACCATCATTTAAATAGGATTTATAGGTAAATATAGATACATTGATAAAAATAGATAAATAGCCACACTCTCTCTTTCAGCTTTCAGAATGTATGGAAATGTGACTTTAGAAAATGTATGTATAAAAAAAAAAAAAAAAAAAAAGCCTGACCCACAATTTGGGGATTTGATTAAATTGTTAGTTTCCTATCATCATTACCCACCCAAGCATGTGCAAAGAGACATTTTGTCTTGATATACAGATTTTAACAACCTAGCTACTCTTTACAGTAAGAGCAGTAACAGAAATTCTCTTCTCTCTAACTGTACACGCATCAGCACTATATAGCCCTCCTACCGATCTGTTCGTGGCATCCATCTTTGATTGCCTGGCAGGTCCTAATGATCTAATAAAGCTGAATAAAACAGTGCTTACTTTTCAGGCTGACGGGAGCGTCCAGGATCTTGGCAGCACACGCCGGGTGCTGGGCGGGTTGGTTCTGTCTTCTCGGCAGGCACGCCAGCATGATGAAGCTTTTAGGCTCTACGGTAGCGAGAAGCCTCGAGGAATCTGCGGGAAGGCAAAGGAGAGTCACTTTCGAGTTTCTCGTCTGCATCACGTGAAAAGGATCGGATTCTGAGTTGGATCTGACCGATACGGGGCGCTTCCTGTTTACGATGCACGCCGATTCCATTAACGTACGCAAAAGTACCTGGGAAGACAACATCCTGCAGCGCTCGGTTTTGTACGTGTCAAATGTATTGTACAAAACGTATACCCTTTAGGTGCACGGAAACAAAGAAGACAGTAATGACTCAGCAAGCGGTTGTCTTTTTTGGTGGGATTTGGTGGGCCTGAGGGGCATGCTGAGTGCTCGACGGCTCTAATCAATCTCCCAGCAGGCCATAAATCTCACCTCCCTCTGTTCTCGGCTGCTAAGCTATATAAAGACGTACATCCACAGGCAACCCTGACAGGGATAACAACACAATGCCACTATAGGATTAACATCCCAGGCAAAGCAGGCCAACCTAGCTTTATCTTTTCAGGGCTCTACAAATGAAAAGCATCTATTTAGATGTCCCTTTTAATCCAATTTTCATCTTTTTTCTTTTTGAGGAGGGGTGGTGGTAGTGGTGGGGGTAATCCTTTAATTTAGTCATTTGACAGGTGGTCCTAGAGACTTGAATGTAAATTTTCCAGAGCAAGCCACAGCAAAGGGATTAAAAATGAGCAGGGAGTTATAACCTAAAAGACATGAGTTTTAACTTAGCTTGAGTGAATGCCAGTGTAATTCAGAGCGAAGTTTTGTTTTAAAAGTGATTTGGCACAACAACATAGCTGCATTTAGCAAACAGAAGCGGAAAGTGAATGGATCGATAAGTGGGTTTTTTTTTCCCCCAGAAAGCACACAGATTTTTTTCATTGTACTATGATCAATTATCAAGAGGGAAAAAAAGCTTTAGTAGTTTTTACCCTTTGACATTTACCTTTGCCCCAATCATTCTACATTCAATTACTTTTTATATTAACAAATTAATCTGCCGTCCTCAGGAGATCCCATGGCAGTAGCTGGCCTAGTTCTTAGTCTTTAGGCTAATGACTGTTGACTCTTCATATTCTTCATTTTATTTGATTCTCTCCGTCTCTCCCTCACACACACACACACACACACACACACACACACACACACACACACACACACACACACACACACACACACACACACACACACACTTTCCCCTCCTTTTTTCTCCTCCTGAAATCCCTCTTTGATTTATTTCCCGTCCAACTTATTACTCTCCTTTTTTTCCTGCTGGTTCCACACGATGGCTGCCCGAACAAACTGGAGGGGAGAGCTTGAAAGCCATCTGTATATACTTGATTGCCTACACCTCAGAAGGATAAAAGAAACAGCCTGGCTTTCATTCTTGTCAGGAGCCTGGAGAAATCATACACCCCCCTCAAAACACACACACTTTTTTTTTTTTTTTTTTAACACAGTATGCACAGAGAGCCTCTCTTCAAACCAAACAGCCGGTCTGTGATCACAGACAGCTAAACAGCTAAAAAGCCTTTCTCCCACTATTTCGTGTGAGGGCCAATTTCACAACAAGGCTTCCATTACTGCACATTTGTCAAAGGAAGATACAGGTTTGGATGAGGGGGAGAAGAGGCAGGGTAAGGAGGGGGTTTTGGGGGGGGTCTCCTGGGAAATGCCTGCACAGCTTTATCAACTGAAAATGAAAGACAACTGAGAAACTTCCATCCATTACTATCAGCAAGTGGCTGAGGGATAAAAATGCATTAGGATTATTTTTTTTTAAGACAGGACAGAAAAAGCGTTTGGTTTATGAAGAGTGCACAAATCGAAGCATGTGCTGACCCTTTGGCGTATACCGTAATATTCGTTCAAGCATTCAGACATTCTGTGGTGTCCGTGTTCCATGTGCTTTTAGCAAAAACTACTTTTTTTTTTTTTTTAAGACCGTGCACAAAGGCTTGAGAAATCACAAACAGCCCGGAGGAAAAGTGCTCCCTATCGGCAACCTAATGTCTTTTTGAATGACAGCCGGTCTGTCTCTTTAATTCCATTACGCCAAATGGCCTTGAAAGCTTCTTTCTCCAGAGGATGCCGTTCCGCTCTTTCTGCGCCCACGTCGTGCAAAGGCAACTCAATCCACGGCCTGACATACTTTGATACCGAGATATGAGGCCTTATCCTACTGCGCATTCTTAGCTCGTTTCCATCCGGGGACAGAGCCTCAGCCATGAGTTCCACGTAAAAAAACCTGCTTATTGGAGTTTTATCTGCTGCATCATTTTCGGTGGTATTTTTTCACCGCGCAGAACCTAACGAGCCGTAAAAAAACCTGGCATCCCTTCACTGAAGAGCTGATGTCGCTTCTCGCAACTTGAGCGACCGAGTAACGCTGACAAAACTTTTGACCAGAAAGGACAGCAAATCCTTTCCACTATTCTGCATCAGCCTGTCCGATAAGGCCGCTTATCATCCTCTGTGCTGCCTAGCGAGGGCCTGCTGGGGAGATAAGTGTCCTGCACGCCACTGCCGATCTTTTGTCTTCTAAGGATTTCTGATAAGATCGCCTCGGCAGACAAATTGTCCCCTCCGTTCTGGTATTTTAGCCTTTTCATCTCTCTTTCAAGCCTGGAGGTGAACTAGATGGAAGGTTGTCTATTTGTACGTGCGCCAGTACGTAGCTGGGAAAAGAGGAGTGCATACATAGATAAGGTCACGTTCCAGAGAGGGGGGGGGGGGTGCTTTATTCCCTCATGTGCATGAAGGACAGAATGTCGAGATCCTTTTAAATCAAATCTTATCTGAGTAGAATCCCTTTGAGGGCTAGAGCATAAAACCAATGGATTAGGCATGGAAAGCTAATTGCGTGACTGGCGAAAACAACGCATAATATATTAGTTCAGCAAAGTAGCAGGAGCGAAGGCTTTTTAGGTTCAGGTTTAGATTGAAGCAACTGACAGTGACAGAAAAACCAGGTTTGCATAAAATGAGCAATCCTCGTCTCAAACAAATGGCACGAAGCAAAACCTGGTCTCGTATAGAAACCACTTTAAATCCTGCACTTTGTTTATATCTTTATACAAACTCAAGCACTTAAAGCTTATGGGGTGAATCTAATGAGTAAAGGCTGAATCAAGGAGACTTAACAACCTTCCACGCTTACTTGCATGCATATGTATATGCGCACGCACACACACACACACACACACACACACACACACACACACACACACACACACACACACACACACACTTGAAATCCTGAGTTAATAATTAGATAATAATGAAAAAAAGGTTTAAGCCTAGCCCTCTTTCACTTGCCGGTTAGACAGGATTAGCATGAGAGTGCTATGGTAATTTCTTCTCCTTCCCCTCGGTGTCATCCTGCCTACACGGCGGGGGAACAAGCTTCGTTGCACCGAAATAACACACTGACTGAGGAAATATAGAGAAGGCTTGACCAATGAATAAAACCTATCACAGTTATATATTACTTTTTTTTTTTTGTCCTACTAAAGTGACATTCTGCCATTAGGTCCACTTTCCAACATCGAATCCTGTCCAGCTAACGCATCCCTCTCGTCATTAATTGAGGGGGAATCAAGTAACCTGAACAAAATTGCCTTTACGAGGAAGAGCGGCTAATATATTTGTAGGCTGATCAAATAATATGGCTGCAGCCATGCAAAATCAGGTTTCCATTGACTTTATGTGCGTCCTGCAGGTTTGATCTATGAGAGCTGGAGTCCAGAAGCAATCCTCCCCCCACTGACGGCCTGGCCTGTGGACTTTTCCAAATCACTAACTCTATTATGAGTGACAGCAGTGGAGGATAGGGGTGGCCGCTCTGCCACTTCCTCCAGCAGGAGCCCTCAGTGTGACGCTGGCAATCCGGCAGGAGCAAAAAGCTGAGCGCCACATCAAAAGGCCACATTTAGCCTCGCTGAACGAGAAGCAGAGAGGCCACGGCTGGCTGGCGACGACGCGCCAATCGGCCTCCCTCTGTGGAAATGGGATCTTCTCTGAGCAGTAAAAAGATAGCAGAGCTGTTTCCCGGAGGATGGAGACCGTTTGACAGACAACGGCGGCGGCTTCATCCGTAAAGCTCCTCATGCATTTTTAATGGAATCTATTACTTCAGGATTAGGAGATAAGAGACCGGGGCCCTGGTTAAATTTCTGATAGTTAGCATTATTGGGATCAGAGGCACAGAGGAGACAATGATTTCTTTTTTTCCCCCCTACGTCCTTTTGAAAAGGGTAACCTCTTAAGCAGATGCGCAAAGAACATGTAGCCCGAGATAAACAGCAGCTTGCTGACTCACATTAGCATCAGACACTGTAATAAAAAAATAAAAAAAAGAAGGGGGAGGAGGTTTCAACAGTACATTTAGAAGCATTTCTTCTCACCTGGCTGCAAGGTGAAAATGTAAATATGCTCTGTCAAATGTAAATTTACCAACCCAACTGATTTAGCTCCTGCTCCAAAGGACATTGTTCCACTTGCAACTATTTACGACTAGACATTGACATCATAGACTGGGACAGCTTGTTACAGAAGTTTGTTCCTGTGAGAGGCATGTGTGTACAGGGGGTATTACAGGGACACAGAGCAGAACCGGCCTGTGTGTTCTGCTCCAAGCACTTCTCCGCCCACCAGGCATGCAGGGCAATTCTTTACGCAGTTAAGGGTCACTGCTTCCTTCGAGTCATTAAAAATGGTAATAAAACAAAGAAGTCGGAAACAAAGATTGGCCAAATGTTTCCCGCAGGCTATTCACACGGTAAGAACACCTACCCCCCCTGAGTGCTTAATGAACGACTTGGCATAGAAAGACTAAAGAGTTCCAGGAGAAAAATGGACTTTACTTGGTACACACTAATCTAAAGTGACCTCCACTTGCTGCCCACTCAATGAGAACAGGTTTGAAAGCAGGGCAATCATTTCCAAAGCCTTATATAATGTGAAAGTGTCTTAAAACGGATTGGAATTTTATGTTTAGACGGCAGGAAACACCGAAAGCAGGCCACAATGCTTCTGTAATCTTGAGTAAACGCTTTCAGCTACCTCCCCCACCTGCTCGAGCCACATTACCCGTAGCTCCCTTTCACCCCGGCTCCTCATCCCATAAAAATAAAGAGACCAATTAGGCAGATTTCAAAGGATGGCAGCCGGCCTATAATTACACACGACGTCCTCAGGAGATAAAAGGTGATTACGGTGGATGCAGAGGGAAAATTGCTTAGCAACCGAGAGATTGACATCATCCCCACAAGTGGATCTTAGCGACCAGGCATCCGCTCTCTGAGGTCACTCAACCTTCCCGGATCACCCTTATCTCCGGGCTCTGTTTAATAAACAGGCTAAATGTATCGACAGAGCAGCTTTGTGCCAGCCTTGTGATGACTGAGGAATGCCTTGTGTAATCCCTTGTGTAATGCAGGAAGTCGACCGTCTACTTCCTGCAATAGTTAAGGGAACGTTAAGTGTCTTCGAAAGACGTTAGGCCAAACCGAACCGCCCGTATACCGCCTGGACAGTATTATTCCATCATTTGATGTTTTGATTAGGGTGGAGTCCTCCTGGAAAATAATCGTTCACAGATGGGATAAATGTACTCCGTATAATCAGAAGAAACTGCAATGTGCCTTTTCCCTTAAATGGAACCAAACCATGCTGGGAACAAATGTGTCACAAGCCTGTACTTGAATGTCAAAAGTGACTAGTGTCTAGAAATAAGATGAATGTCGGTAACCACAACAGGCCACATATGCGCGAATAAAAAGGCGTAAGAAACTGAAGCATGTCCCAAAGGCATCTTGGCTGAGATAATGAGGAAGTGCAGTAGTGTTTTGAGTGCAGGCCCTAAGGCCATTAGCCAGCAAATGCAGACAGAAAAACTGCTGCAGCGAGGAAAGCGAGCAGTCAGGAAAAAGGAGATGACAAATCTCATGTCTTCATGGAGGGAGAGTGAAAATGTTGATGGGACACAACATTATGAGACAGCCCACATCTTCATCTCCACCGTACTTTGCTTCCTTGGCATATATGACACAGAAATAATTGGCACTTGGCTGTAATACCGTGCCACTAAAAAAACCCCGGAGCTAACTACCGGATTATGTTGTGAAATATGCAGTCTCGACCTTTGTCTTAAAACAGTGTCTTGGGTACCTCGACAACACCGCTCATGTACAATACCTGCGATCGAAAAGTAATTACACCGGCTTTAAAGGTCAGTCCATTCCTTTCCAGTACCCGTCTGAAATTAAGATTTTTCCCTTTTCACCATAGCACTTGTCAAACATGCAAAGCTGATCCCAAAGAACCGCCGTGACACACGAATAATGCCGGTGTCCTCGAGGCTTGGCGTAACGACAGCTCTTTTGGTCTTTCTCTACACTTTAATTACATCGGGCCGTCTGAAAGGCCACAATGTTTATCCCCAAGCCTGGATGTCCCGAAATGTCAAACGAGCCAAGGCTTTAGGGATGGATTTCTAGGTCTGACGACAATCCACCCTTCTTTTCCCCTTCTCCTCTCAGATCTCAATCGGGCTGGAAATGAATCTTACCATACTAGCTGTTGAGGGATGACTGGCTCATTTGTCAGTGCCACACGTCACCTGGAGCTGAGTGATTTTCGGAGCACCTTCCTTTGTACAGGTCAACTTCTTTTTTTTTTTTTTCCTCCTCTTTTTTTTCCCAAGGGTTTATAGGCCTGCTTTTTCTCTCCTCCACCCTCTCTCTCTCTCCCAGTAGCCTCGCCCGTGTTGGCAAAGGGCTTTGAAAGGGCCAATAATAGTGCACTTCAAAGCCTTTTCCTGTAACCGCGGGGACTCTGGCACACAAGGCCCCCTTTTATTGCAGCCACATCCATCGGGGGCGGTCAGCTGACATGAAAGGCAGAGACGCATTTCCGACAATATGGGCTCAGACAGACAGCATTCAAAGCAATTCAGCATAAACACACACACACACACACACACACACGGGCTTATTTCCGTGCACTAACAGGGACCTAGACTAATCCGGCTCCTCTAATTAACAAGCTTGCTATAAGGCACATATATAACACACACACACACACACACACACACACACACACACACACACACACACACACACACACAGTGATAAAGACTACCAAGTCACTTCCCTGTTTACACGACAAATAAAAAGATCCCTGGATCATATTTACCATCAATGGAAGCCTTGATGCGTTTCCTTAGATCCAGGCAAGCCTTATTCCCTGAGATACCATGCCTGTCGCCTCGCTCGGGACCTGGAACACCGCGGGTTGCTGTCCCCCTGTCTCTCTGTCTCTCTCCGTCTCTCCGTGCAGTCTCTTTGCTTAAAAAACAAACACGTTATCCAACTGCTTGATTGAATTTGGTCCGAAGCAAAAATGACGCTGGGGTTTAAACCCGGAATCTGCTGTGGTCTCTCCTGAAAGCGGTCGAATCAGTGCTGAGCGATTTCATCTCCAGCTTCGTTGTTCCGGTTGCGGCGAAGCGGCTCCGGTACGTGCCGCATATCGGACTCCGGAATAATAAATAAAAAAAGCACCTGCTGTAAAATGAATAAATACAAATCTCAAGGTACACGAGAACTCTTTCAAGAACACAAACGACAGAAAAACTGGATGTCGCTAATCTACCCTAGCTGAGGAGGCTAACAGCAGCAGGGAATTGATCATACATGAGTGTAGAACACGGCTCCTGTTACAACGAGGGGGGGAAAAAACCTCTTAATTTTTTTTCTTTTGGATACAAAAAGAGTTGCAAAGTTCAATTCGATCAGTCCCGATGAAATTAAGCGGTGAAGTCGCGGCCCTTTAATTCAGGTCTGTTTGTGTGTCCGAGCTGAGAGCGCACCCGCACCGCACCGCTCCGCTCCGCTCCATGCCTGACAATCAATAGGGTCTGTGTACACACAACAACGGCTCATTCGGTCCGTTTCCACGCCCCGGGATGCTCCGCCAATCAATTACGAGAGAATCTTTAAATAAATCATAGTCTCGGCCAATCGAAGTAAACAGTGGGCGGACTCAAGGTGTGACGCTGCTAGCGTCCGGGCGACGGCGTCTCCCCCTCCCCACCCCCCCATGAGCGCGCCGCGATCCCGTCATTTAGCGTTTTATTTAAAGTGAAAGCGAGTTTGTTGTCGGGAATCTGCTGATCCCAGTTTATACAATGGCCTTCATGTGGACTATCATTAATCGTGTGACATTTAACGTGAAATGTCATTACGGTGTCATTACAAAATACTTATGATCTGTTTATAAATTCTACATGTTCTCTTTAGGGTTTACAGAAATAAAGTTAGTTAGGGAGATCCTCCTTTAATACACACAACAGCAGGTGTGTGAGTGAGTGAGTGAGATAGAGAGAGAGAGAGAGAGAGAGAGAGAGAGAGAGAGAGAGAGAGAGAGAGAGAGAGAGAGAGAGAGAGAGAGAGAATGGGACATATGGTAGCATTATAATTATGGATAACATTTTTATTCAGGAATAAATGTCAAAGAGCATAATCATTTCCATATATGTATGAGTTTTAACACTGTAAAGAAGAGTTTTCTTTATTTTCATGACTATGAAAATTGTAGAGTCACACTGAAGAAATCAAGGGCTATTTGACCAAGAAGGAGAGTGATGGGGTGCTGCGCCAGATGACCTGGCCTCCACAGTCACTGGACCTGAACCCAATCGAGATGGTTTAGGGGTGAGCTGGACCGCAGAGTGAAGGCAAAAGGGCCAACAAGTGCCAAGCATCTCTCGGGGAACTCCTTCAAGACTGTTGGAAGACCATTTCAGGTGACTACCTCTTGAAGCTCATCAAGAGAATGCCAAGAGTGTGCAAAGCAGTAATCAAAGCAAAAGCTGGCTACTTTAAAGAACCTAGAATATGACATTTTTCAGTTGTTTCACACTTTTTTGTTATGTATATAATTCCATATATAATTCCACATGTGTTAATTCATAGTTTTGATGCCTTCAGTGTGAATCTACAATTTTTATAGTCATGAAAATAAAGAAAACTCTTTGAATGAGAAGGTGTGTCCAAACTTTTGGTCTGTACTGTGTATATATATTTTCTCCTTTACAATATTGTGTACTGTATTTATGTCCTCTATATGATTTTACTGCAAACTTCAAACACTACAAATTTCACCAGTTTTTCACAAAAATGGCTTTTCACTCTTAATAATATTCATTAACAACATATATAATTTGAGCAGTTACTTGGCATGGCAGGATTTGATCGAGTTTTGGAGTTTTAATGTTGGCCAACGAGTAAGAATTAGAATTAGATTCTTATTCTAAGAATTTCATCAGGCTTTTAAAAAAAAACAAAAATCACAATAATATTGTTTTTGTGTATTAACCTAGATGCAGCCATAGACTTTTTTAGTTTTCCCTGAATCATTCATCAACTTACATCTTACTTTGATAGATGCAAATAATAGCATTGTGCAAGTTGGCAAGTGCAGATGAATGTGTAAATATATGTACAGTAAATAAATATAAAGGTTGAGAAAATACAATAAGAATATATATTCTAATCTTCTTTAAATGTAAACTGTACATACATGTATGATCTATAGGTGAGAAAAGAAAACGCAGAGAATATTCAGTTTCAGCAAGATGTGTGAGGCCCAATATTTGTGGAGAAATACGAGAAAAAGTTTTACAGAGTGTATATACAGTTATGTAAAAGATGATCTAAGATATGCTATAAATTATGTACAAATATTTGTACAAATAATACAGTTATAATTATACTTTTTGCTACTTTGCTAAGTTGCTAACTGTTAACACTTTAAAATGTATATTTAAAAAATAAAAACAAAACCAATCTCTATGTAA
This sequence comes from Silurus aristotelis, assembly GCF_946808225.1. Classification (NCBI taxonomy): domain Eukaryota; kingdom Metazoa; phylum Chordata; class Actinopteri; order Siluriformes; family Siluridae; genus Silurus; species Silurus aristotelis. The sequence goes on from NC_139591.1 coordinate 14,950,874, forward strand.
TCCTGTCAAGTTAGTTTATGGGGTTGCTCACAGACATGAGCTCTTTTCTCCCTATTTAGGCTAGCTAAACATTATTAGCACACTCTGTTTACACTGTATGTAAAGATTTCCCCAATTATTTTAACCCTTATCAAAAAGCTGGACTTATTCCATCTAAATTTTGAGTGTACAAGCCTGGATATAAATCTAATTTCCGCAGTATGAAAAATATCGACCACTGATCCATCCTGGTAGAGATAAGAATAGAGAAATGAATCTTCAAACCTCTGCTCGAGTAGATTTCTCAATTTAAAGTTAACTCGAGCCATTTCCCAGAAAGCTACCTTTACTTTTTACTTATATATTAGTATAACTGTGCATTAGGGCGATATGTGCCTACTGTGAAAAGCTCTCAGAGGTTAGTCAGCATCCTGCAGTGCTTCATTTAATTACAACAGCGTAATCAATGGCTTGGAAAAATGTAAATCAATACATTTTAGACCTACTGGCTTTGTCCTTGGTTAGATGTGTATCAGTGCGAAGCTCGGTGTTTTAGTGTAAGCTCAGATGCATGCTGCATTTCCTAGTGTTTCCACCTAAACATTGTTTAAAGCAACACATTTTAGGATTTGTGTTGTAAAGTCCATATGCTTCATGTCTTAGTAGTGTAATTCTGGTAAATGTAATGGTTTAACCTCTTGAGAGTGAACAGAACCAAAGGCAGCACAGCAGGGACGTACTGGCTTCTGTTGCAGATGACTGATTTCATTCTGTCGTGCTGTTCCCAAAACTCAAACCCAACTGTCAAAAGCAAACCAAACAGAAGCGTTATTTTTTTTTTGGTTCTTGCAAATGCACTGCAAATTTAAGAAAAATAAAGTTAAATACATGCTAATGTCACATATAGTGCTTTTTATATATGGTTTATACTTTGACATTATTGTACATAAAAAAAAAAAATTATTATTATATTAATTGTATTATTTATCTGTTTGAGGTTGAAATGAATGGTCCCGTCCAGACTAAACAGCTGTGTGTAGTGATAGTATTTGCATCATCACACATATATGATCAGATGAGCAGTTTTGACTCCATTGAGAACTATTCAAACACCCAGTTTTAATTAAATGTGAAGTAGGGAATACATTCCCTGTGCTTGGGAAAGAGAATCCTTCTTATTAGCATTACCGGATCATTTAAATCCCTTATCCAAGACTAATTATGAGCGAGTGATGCGCTCTTTATATTCATATGAAAAATTGTTCAATTTATTCAATCCGCCTAAAAGTAACACAATGTGGATTGCATGTGGGGAAAGTCATTTTACCACCTCCCAACACACACACACACACACACACACACACACACACACACACACACACACACACACACACACACACACACACACACACACACACCCTCCTTCACTTCGTTTGAAGTTACATTAGAAAATAATGACTTTCTCCAAGAAGAATGCCTTTGATATTGCAATTAATGGGAACCAGCAGGGGAAGGAGTCTGTATTTGAACTTCAGACCCAAGAGCAGCTATTCATCTACATTGCTTTGCCTATGTTTTAATTTAGATAAAATTAACATTTTCAAACACACACACACACACACACACACACACACACACACACACACACACACACACCTCGCACTTTAATGCAAATAGATTCCAGTGAACTGAAAAAACACCTTCATCACCATAAATGTGTTCTTTGATTTAAAATGGAATGAGAATGCTATTCATTAAGGCCAAGGTCTATCACAAAATTTTAACCTGGGGCAAAAACATTTGGAACTGTGATACATTTGCTTTTTGCTAAAGCTGCTCGATTGTCTTTTAGATTTTTATTGGGTTAAAAGAGCTCACTACACATATTGTCTTCCTAATGTAGTTTATAATGTAGTTTACTTCAGCATACTATGTTGAAATGCAAAACAGAACACAGAACACACCCTAAAGTTTGGGTGGTGTGAATAAGAATCATCTTTAGAAGCTAAGAATTAGTTTGGAGTGTTGACAGTGAGACATTATTTTTGCTCCAGTATGACCGCCATGAGCCATGAACCACTCCACAACTACTAATCCTGACATCATGGAAACTTTCTGTTCTAGCTACTTCAGTTTGCTTGGCAAATATTAGCCAGTGACTTGTAGCCATACTGTTAAATAAATAAAGAAATGCTATCACAAAGACCAAAGTTTTCTTTTTGTATTTGAAGCATTGAAATGGTGAACCCGAGTGTGCTGTAAAACATGCGTGATAAAATCTACAAGTGTATTTAATTGTCTAGTGCTTTTACTACACCCTTATTTCAAAAGGATTTTTATAGTGACCAGGTGTGATGACGGGTGTGTGTTGGTTCTGGGTGGAGTTTGAGGTGGGGACTCTTTTGCCCGGGGGCAAACTAAGTTTGGCTCACTTTATTTCACAGCCACTCTGGTTATTGGACTGTAAATTCCGTTATACATAAAAAATATCATGTTTTATCAGCTTTGGTTGCCAAACATTAAGCACTTTTCAATCCTCTTTGACATCAGTCTCATCAATACCCCCACAAATGAGGATTACGGCTAACAAATTAAATATTTCTTATTCAAAAAACAGTGTTTTAGTGGCTTTCTAGCTGTGTGCGATCAAAAAGCTATTCCAGGTATACACAGGCAATTTGTAGCATTATACACTACACGGGCAAAAGTTTGTGTACTCACCTAACCCTCACAGCTCTGTGTGTGTGTGTGTGTGTGTGTGTGTGTGCGCGCGTGTGTGTGTGTGTGCATCCTCCTTGAACCTTTGCCACAATGCTGGAGGCACGCATCCTTGTATACACACATTTATAATACATTTACAATTAAGGCATTTGGCAGACTCCATTAGGCAGATCGACATCCAAAAGTGCTTTGAATTTCCTATCAGTAAATATATCCTAATCCTAGTTCATGAGGTCTGAGACTAGGTAGTATGAAAAGCACAAAGACAAAGTGCTAATTTAAGTAGTTCATGTAGAGTTAAGTCTTTAATTGCCATTTGAAGTCTGCCAGTATGCGGTAGCATTAAGCAGTGGTGGATGAAGTACACAAAGCATGTACTTGAGTACAAGTAGAAACACAGTAGATAAAACATGACTCCAGTAAAAGTGCTCTCTTTAAACTTGCACTTGAGTAAAAGTACAAAGGTATTTGCCTTTAAATGTACTTAAGTATCCAAGTACTATGATTTATTATGTCTATAATGTTCCTATTATCATTACACAATGACTCTTTGCTTAATCAACTCAGTTTATGTGAAAAGACTCTGTTACTCTTCACCAATCTATCAATAAAATGATATTAATGAGTCAAACACTAATTGATATCTAGAAAATTATAATGAGAACAAAACCTTATTTTCAATGACTTAAAAAGGTGTTGTCGCAAGTTCGAGTCAGGAGTTTCTTCCATCATTTCTTTTTCTCTAAATGTTCTGCTTGCTGTTGAACTGATGCTGAACTGTATGCTTGTGTTAAATCGATACCACCAAGTGGCGATGGCGGTTCTAGCTTGAAGGATGCCCTGGTTAAACCACGCCATAACCGAACGTCTCCCTCATTGATTAGTTTCAGCTTTGAAAAGCTCCTCTCGGCTTCAGCTATCATCACTGGATGATTAAGACACAAAGTCCACAAATTTGGATACATTTCTGAGAGCTAAATTTTATGTATAAATATCACCTTCAATGCATTTATTGCAATTTAAAAACACATGTCATTGTGCACGGTTTATCACAATAACTCTCAGAACCAAGAACCAAACAATTCCTTGGCTAATCACAGCCATAAAATACATACAGCATCTATATCTTTATAATTGATGTCTTTTAAATGAGCCTTTAAGCTGCACTGGAGATTCAGTACAATTACAGAAAACCAAATCAATAAGTGCTGTTTAACTACAAGACTAGTTAGGTTGAAATTGTTTTGTTGCAACAGACATTATGATAAACTACATGCTATAAATTATAATGTTATGCAGGCTAAAAAATATATTGTTGTTTTGTGTGTAAAAACACAGCAGGAAACACAGCATAAGTGATATGCAGTTATTAGCCTATTTCATTAAACGCATTTGCCTCTACTATCCTCATAATGAGATGAGCTGCATACACACCTTTATCTTTTTCACATTTGCCCCATACTTGATCCCCTTTTTTATTAGTTTTATTTTTTAAATTGGGCTCCTGAGGGTTTAGACGTTTTTAATTTGGATTCAGTTCTCCTTACTGACGTGATGTCACCCAACAATCGCCTCTCCTTTATGAGTGTATGAGTGAGGGAACTTCTCCGGGCGGTGGGCGCACACTCTGAGTCCCGACCAGTTTCATTCACCGTGACATGATATAATAATTTATTTAATAATAAAAATAATAATTATTATAATAATATATATTATTAATTATATATATATATATATATATATATATATATATATATATATATATATATATATATATATATATATATATATAATTATATATATAATTATATATATATATATATATATATATATATATATATATATATATATATATATATATATACAGTGAGGAAAATAAGTATTTGAACACCCTGCTATTTTGCAAGTTCTCCCACTTAGAAATCATGGAGGGGTCTGAAATTGTCATCGTAGGTGCATGTCCACTGTGAGAGACATAATCTAAAAAAAAAAATCCAGAAATCACAATGTATGATTTTTTGACTATTTATTTGTATGATACAGCTGCAAATAAGTATTTGAACATCTGAGAAAGTCAATGTTAATATTTGGTACAGTAGCCTTTGTTTGCAATTACAGAGGTCAAACGTTTCCTGTAGGACAGGACACACTGCAGGAGGTATTTTGGCTCACTCCTCCACACAGATCTTCTCTAGATCAGTCAGGTTTCTGGCCTATCGCTGAGAAACACAGAGTTTGAGCTCCCTCCATAGATTCTCTATTGGGTTTAGGTCAGGAGACTGGCTAGGCCATGCCAGAACCTCGATATGCTTCTTACAGAGCCACTCCTTGGTTATTCTGGCTGTGTGCTTTGGGTAATTGTCATGTTGGAAGACCCAGCCTCGACCCATCTTCAATGCTCTAACTGAGGGAAGGAGGTTGTTCCCCAAAATCTCGCAATACATGGCCCCAGTTATCCTCTCCTTAATACAGTGCAGTCGCCCTGTCCCATGTGCAGAAAAACACCCGAAAGCATGATGCTACCACCCCCATGCTTCACAGTAGGGATGGTGTTCTTGGGATGGTACTCATCATTCTTCTTCCTCCAAACTCGTTTAGTGGAATTATGACCCAAAAGTTTTATTTTGGTCTCATCTGACCACATGACTTTCTCCTATGACTCCTCTGGATCATCCAAATGGTCATTAGCAAACTTAAGACGTGCCTCGACATGTGCTGGTTTAAGCAGGGGAACCTTCCCTGCCATGCATGATTTCAAACCATGATGTCTTAGTGTATTACCAACAGTAACCTTGGAAACGGTGGTCCCAGCTCTTTTTTAGGTCATTGACCAGCTCCTCCCGTGTAGTCCTGGGCTGATTTCTCACCTTCCTTAGGATCATTGAGACCCCACGAGGTGAGATCTTGCATGGAGCCCCAGTCCAAGGGAGATTGACAGTCATGTTAAGCTTCTTCCATTTTCTAATGATTGCTCCAACAGTGGACCTTTTTTCACCAAGCTGCTTGGCAATTTCCCCGTAGCCCTTTCCAGCCTTGTGGAGGTGTACAATTTTGTCTCTAGTGTCTTTGGACAGCTCTTTGGTCTTGGCCATGTTAGTAGTTGGATTCTTACTGATTGTATGATCAAATCATACATTGTGATTTCTGGATTTTTTTTTTTAGATTATGTCTCTCACAGTGGACATGCACCTACGATGACAATTTCAGACCCCTGCATGATTTCTAAGTGGGAGAACTTGCAAAATAGCAGGGTGTTCAAATACTTATTTTCCTCACTGTATATATATATATATATATATATATATATATATATATATATATATATATATATATATATATATATATATATATAAACCACTTAAGTACAGTAACGAATCACATTTACTTTGTTACTGTCCACCACAGGTATTAATCTTTTCTTTCACTAATGGAATAAAGGGTAGGCCCAAATGTGTTTCAGTATGACAATGCATACAGTGATATCCATAAAGTCTTGTTCTGCAAAGGGTTGAGTAGAAGTACTCCTGTGTCCTGCACATAGCCATGACCTTAACCCCACTGAACACCTTTGGAATGAATTGGAATGGCGGCTGAGCAATAGGCCTGTTCATCACTGCCTGACCTCTTGCACTTCTGTGACCGAATCAACCCAAATCCTCACAGCCCCCCAATAATTTTTCTAGTAGAGGTGGAACAACTTGATGTCTATTGTTCTGAAAAGGGACTCCAGGGTGTCCATGTAGTTCTTTATTTTCTTGAACTGTTGCATCAATAGCTTTTTATTGGTTAATAACACCTACAGAATGCAAAGATTTGTGTATAAAATTCTTTTTTTAATAATTCTGCAACACACTGAAACCTCTTTGTTTTCTGCTTGTACACTCAGGTTAAACGTTACAAGGGGTCCGAACACTGGAGCTAGTTTTCTTTCTTCATCTTCTTTTCGCACTAAAACAAATGAAATGAAAAATAACTGTAATACATAAAACAACAGAGATTCCATAATTCAATTATTAATCAGAAAAAATACAAAATGACCCGAATGCACCACTTGGTCCTATCCAGGCCATATGCATTCATTTCTGCCATGATAGATTTTTTGCTAACTTGCATAACATCTTGCATAATTGATCACCACCATTCAATGTCATTAAAATGATAAACATAGGACACATTGACTGGGCTTTTCAGAAAGATCAATTCTGTTCCATTTTCCTTGGTGAACACACCTACGTGTTTTGTACGTGAAATTCCCCGGCCAAATGATTGCAATGATTGATGACTGTCATGAAATTGCTATTTTCTGTTTGCTTTTGTGACAGAACATAAGCTAAAAGCCATCCCCAAAGCACAGGCTGCAGAGCCCAGGCCTGTACGCACATGTGTACGCCAGTAGATTTTGGGGCTCGTGAGGCTCTCCAGCACAATTATATCGTATAAACAGGCACTTCTGAAGGCTTATAAATCTTCATCATGCGGACAGTCAGTGAAATATGTGACTGTCCCCGGTGCGTAAATTAACGCGCTCCAGCAGCCCGGCCTATAAAGAAAAGTGTGTGGTGGCCGGGTGGCCGTCGACGTGCTCGCGGCTCCTCATAAATCACGTGATGGAGCGGATGAAGCCGCAGTGGTCTGCTGCTCCATTTTGTACTTTGGTCCATTTTCAGGCAGTATGTTTACCTTCAATGATTTGTTATCCATGTTAGCTTTTCTCTGCTTTTTTGCTAACCTAAGCAAGCAAAAGATATCCCGGTTGACTAGCTTTGAGAGTACTACATAGCTGAGTAGATAATAGAAGTTGCTGTATGACAACTAGGCCTTGCTGAAGTCTCCTTGCATTTTTACATACATTTCTAAGACTGTTTTTCTCTCACAAAAGAGTCTTTACACTGTATGTTGAATTAAATAAGTAAATAATTTTTAGTCAAGAAAAGTGTGTGTGTGTGTGTGTGTCTCTGTGTGTGTATGTGCGCGCATAATGGTCCATGATAATTTTTATACTATTTAGATTACTCTTGGCAGCTTTTAAATGGTTTTTAAAAAACTTTCTGGAAAGCAGCTCGTTACTGCCACCTGCTGTTCACAATGCTGCTGAGATTTTCGGGGGAAAAAAGTCCAAGGCTGAACCACAACGACGTATCCTTGTCTCTATCCTAAGGATCTTATCATTAAATTCATTCCTTATCTGAGGCAAGTTTGTTGCTGAGCTCTCACAGGGCTCAAGAGGTCGAATCAACTTGACCGGAGATGTTGGGGACAAAACAATTGATCATTAGATAAATATATTACACACACATGAGAGCTTCTCAGCACAATATTTATTACAAATGTGCAAAATAGCAAAAACGATGGCCTTAGAATGTTGAGTACCTGCTGATTTTCCATGCGCAAAGGCTTATCAGAAAGTGATACCGCTGTCTTCTGCATGGGTGTTACAAAAGGTGGTCAGCAAAGGCATGCGAAAAAGAACACACTTGATGTAAAGGAAATTGTTATTCACAAAGGAAGGCTATCCTGTGATGTACTGTATTTTCCTATGTACCACATATTCATTGAGTTCTAACAGGTCAAGTCTAACAAACCAGTGCCTTAAATAAATGTATAGGTACAGGAAATGTGATAGACCCCAGCATTTTTTTCATTCAGATTAGTTAAATCAATAGTTACATAATGCAAAAACATTTATTTGACAAATGCATACTTATAGAAGGCAAGCATAGACTCTGCATACTTTTATATTGCCTTTCATTTATAAATATATAATTATGCTTAGCTAATTGTAAGCATTGTAGCTGGTAGGCTGACAACTTCTTGATCCTTATTTGCAATCTGAGATTTGTTTTTTTTTGTTTGTTTGTTTATTTTGTAGGTTTTAAGTTATATATGTGTAAAACTCTCCGTGTGTCTCTCTGTGTGAATGCATGTGCATTGTGTGCTTCCACCTGGTGTGTAATTAACTAATTATACCAATTAGGTGCTAAAGATCATCAATTTCATATGTAGGTTTAAACACAGTTATTAACTGAAACAGAAACAACTGTGTAGGAGGGTGAGGTTGAGGAACAGCCAAACTCACAAACTGTTGTGGAAGGCAACAGTGGAACTTGCTTGCATGTTTGTGGCTGCATTTCTGCAAATAAAGTTAAAAATTGGGGCAGATACTTATCCATCATGCAGTATTATCAGGTACGATCGTCTGATCGGCCCCAAATTTATTCTGCAGCAAAACAACGACCTCAAACATACAGCCAATGTTATTAAGAACTATTTTCAGTGTAGAGAAAAGCAAGGAATCCTGGAAGTAATAGATTTGGTCCCCACAAAGCCTTGCTCTCAACATCATCGACTTTATCTCGGATTACATGGAGACAGAAGGATTTGAGGCGGTCTGCGGTAAGGTCTCCAAGATGTTTGAAACAACCTGCTGAGTTCCTTCAGAAACTATACCTAGAAGTGCAAGTATAACCCAGAAGAATTGATGCTGTTTTCCAGGCAAAAGGTGGGAACACCAAATATTGATTTGAGTTGGATTTTGACTTCTGTTCATTTACTTTCCATTTTATTTCTTGATGAATCTATAAACTATTAACACTTCTATTTCTGAAAGCTTTCTTACTTTACAGCATTTTGGAGTTAGTGTATATGCTTTTGTGTAAATGTATGTGTGAGTGTGTGTGTGTGTGTGTGTAAGCATATTTTCCCACTGACTTAAATATCAATTCTGCATGGATGAAGGTCCTCCTCGCGCTGAGACTGCGCAGGTCCACTGAGCATGCGCAGTAGAGGATAAACACACAGGCGCTGCCCAGCTGGAAAAATGACGGGCATAACTAATGAAACAAATGTAATTTAACAACTGCGGCTTCATTACATTTTATTTCACACAGTTACGATTATTCGGGGTTCACACGTCTATATACGTCGCGAATATAAGGTGTGTTAGAATCCCTTTAATCACTATTATGTTTTTGCCTGAGACTTTTTAATGTAAAATTTCTGCATGCTAGCTGCGCGTGCTAACATGGGTCATTAAAAGCAATGAGAAACGTTTGCTCTAATATCGCGATATCACACGGACAGACCAAGGACTGTTTCTTTTGGAGAAAATGCCTATGGATACTTTTTGTATCAATATAAAATAAAATCAGGAATATCTACTTGGCCAGTAAAACCCAGCGTATTGTTTTCTGCTGTATAGCATCTATTAATGTGATATATTATGATACCTTTCCCCATAGGTTTCACAATAATGGATGCAGTTCTGAGCAGGCTGCAAACCCTGACCCCAGATGAGCTGAGGGAGGAGATCTTAGGGGCAGGATTGAAGTGTGGACCGATAACTGCCACCACTAGGGGCATCTTTGAGAAGAAACTTGCCCGAGCTCTTTTGGAGGCTCAGCCAGGAGAGTGCATTAGGTCAGAGGTGGACCATGGAGAAACTGGAAACTCTGTGAGCATGCTCCAGTCTCCATCAGCAGAATCAGATGAGCTGAGGTTGGACGCGAGTCCTTCAGCACACGTTTCTGAAGATGCTACCCAACAGGCATCTCCTGAATGCCCCTTGATATTTTATGGGGTTTTGCCTCCAATAGATGATCCTTCGCACAATGATGGTATGTATTCAAAAGACTTGACTTTTTTTTTATCTGAAGGTTGAACATGCAATGGATATTATTATAAATGATGCTTTTGGTTTTCAAGCAGGAGTACATGCTTGTTTGTTTTTCTTCTAGCAGGTGTCCAGCATGTATTCACTGACAAGCAGAAAGCCCTGAAAGCGGTGATGGAGATGAAAGGTGCACGGTTTAAAGGTTTCTATAACAGAAAGGATGCTGAGAACTTTGCAAAGGGCTTGTATGATGGTAGTGTGACATCCAGCAAAAATTTAGCAGACAAACTCTGTTTAACATCTACAGGTGAGCTTTTTTTTTTTCTAGACACGACCTAAATGCAATAAATTACATTCAACAAATTAAACAGTGAAGATTTATTCAGATCATACAAATATATAAATGTTGGTACAAAACATAATAAACCGTTAAACTTCCTCATCTTCCAAATCCTCATCTCAACAGCTTTACACACTCCTGACATCCGGACGGTTTAATATTATTTAAGTGCAGCGACTGTGATAATGCACATTTCTAGATAGATACTGTAACAGCACACCAGCCGACTGGTTGCTCTTTATATAATGCTAAAGGAGCTTGATTGTACGCTTCAGGTCTTTTGTCTTGTGTCGTGAATTTGGTTCCATTTAGCTGTAGTTCAGACATAATTGCATGGAATGGTAGCCATGTTGGTTAAAATTTCCTTTCACCGTTTATCCTACAATGGGAGAAGTAATTGATTCCCTGCTGATTTTGTAAATTGACCCCTTACAAAAAGGAGTGGTGGCTCCAGCGGTTAAGGCGCTGGGTTGCCGATCGGAAGGTTTGGGGTTCAAGCCCCGGTATCGCCATGCTGCCACTCTTGGGCCCTTGAGCAAGGCCCTTAACCCTCTATGCTCCGGGGGTCCCTTACGAGGGAAATATTAAGGTCAGTGAAGTCGGAGTGACGTGGGGCCGCCTTCCCGTGGGCTCACTACCTGCAGGAGGGACCGTAAGGGACGGTGCTGTGAGGATTGGGCAGCAGTCGAAGGCGGGGGCCTGCTTAGACTGCTGCCCCCGCGACCCGAATTACGGATAAGCGGGAGAAATGGATGAATGAATGAATGACCCCTTACAAAGAAATGAACAGTCTAGAATTTTTATTGTAATTTTATTTGAACAAAAAGCGAGAATATAAAACAAAAATCCAGACAAAAACAATAAATTATATATAAATTACTTTGTATTTTGTTGAGTGAAATAAGTATTTGATTCCCTACCAACCAGCAAGAATTCTGCATCCCACACACCCAAATTACCAGTAATCCTGTGGCTTTAAGAGAGAACTCCTAATATCAACTCGTGATGTGTATAAAACCAAAAGAGCTGTCCAAAGGACATCAGGGACGAGATTGTAGACCTACAAATGTTCTCCGAATAGAAACAGAAACTTGTTTAGTGGAACGTGACGAGGCATTTCCAAAACCTACTGTTATTGCCTGAGGTGACAATGAAAATGAATACTGTTCAATTTTATTGCGTCTAAATAAAAAGAACATGCATGTATCTCCAAAACAACAAAAGACTGTTTTCAGACTTTTAATAAAAAATATTATTCATATGATATTTTCTAGTTAAAGCGGTATAAAATACTGAGGCATGTGTTGTTGGAAAAGAATGAACTTTGTGTTAATAAAAGCTCAGTGTTTTGGTCAGCCACATTACATCACCCCATCCTAGATTACGTTCCTATGACCGCATGTCCCATTATGTTTCCTTCCTTATTGCTTTTTAGAAGCTTACTTCGCCAAAGTAAGTCTTCAGTGTAGGCCACAGACGGGATTGAAAATAGGGCTAAAAAAAAAAATAGTACACCAATATAAATGAACATCACTTGGCTATAAAAGCTTCATATTATGATGGTCTACTTGTTTAATTTGTCAGGATGAGCCATTTGCTAAAACGTCTGTTTATTTTTTGGTCTCTTTATTATGATAAAAACAGACACAAGATACAATACATACACAAAACATTTTTTTTCCAGAATAAATTTGTTTAGGCAAATGCCAGTATACAGTACCTTTGTAATAAGATTTTGGTGAGATTGCCCTGATGTTTTCTGAATTAATCTTCTGGTATATATTAACAGTTTTTATCCAGACTTCCCCGTATTTTATTTTTAATGTAATGTTGCCTTTTATTTCCCGTACTGCCTCTATAATATTTAGGTCTGGACTATGTGGAGGCTAGTTCATGACTGTCAGTGTTTTATTTATTTATTTATTTATTTAAATTGTTTTTCTCTTTAAATATTATTGTACTACATTAGCAGTATACGTGGGATCATTATCATGCTGTGATCCTGCTTTCTAGGAGGAATGGCATAATTGATATTTGTGACAAATAAACCCAAAAATTTCAAGCTTGGATTAATCACTACATTATTCTCTTCTCCACTGATCTTCATTTCAATTTCGGTGCGCTTTAGCATATGTTAGCTTTCCATCCTGTTGTTTGATGTAGCACCTCAATAAAGCTGACTTGACTTGTCTTGAGTCAACTTGGCATCCTGACGAAGCTGTTCTTCAGAGAAGAAACTCTGAAACTTCTCATCAGATTTTGAAACATTTCTTTGTCCATGATCTCTCCTGAGTCTTCATATCTCTTTCTATTAGCTTGAATACCACCTCTTGACTATTTGTTTGCTGATTTCCATCTGTAAGTGGTGCAAAAGTATGACTGTGTCTTTTCAAATTGTGTTCTTTTGGCATTTTGAATAAAATTAAAAGATTGAAAGGTTGTCTTATTAACAAGCTTCCAATGAATTAAACTTGTGCACAATTTATGTGACGCTCAAGTATGTCTTGCACAATTGGTGTAATAGACCCTTTTCACAGCAGTCGTTTTGACATGAAACAGTAGGAAAAAAATATAAATACAGGTTGTTAGCAATGACAATAATTAGCAGTCCATTTTAAAACCAGGTTGCAGTATACACATTAAATACTAGATTAAGATCACACTGATCTTTAATACGGTATACAAATTTCCTGTATTTTCTAATTGAATTTGCTGAAGAGACTGAGAAATAATTATTTATAGTCATTATACCTTTGCTGAAACAACAAATCCAATGGTGGCCTAAGACTTTTGCTCAGTACCCGGTTTCCAATTGGAAAGGTGCACATTAATCTTCCATAATGGCTGGGTTTCATCTTTTATTGCTTAAGTTATTAACAGACAGACATGAGCCAAACAGTAACACTGAACCTACAAGTGAAGTCATTTGGCTTTCAGTCCCTTAAACAACTAACCCATAATAAATGGTGTCATTTACATAATTCTTTCTAGATACGTGTTCTTACACAATGTAACTGCTACGTATAAGCTTTATTATTTACACTTACTACATATTAGTTAAGAGAACAACAATTAATAGTACAATACGTGTGTACTTTTTTAATGAATTAAATTCCGACTTGTGAAGAATCAAAGTAGCTCTAATCCTTATGGTTTTGTTTGTGTAATGCTTCATGTACCTTCTAGCTTTTATTTAGCAATAGCAATAGCAACTCAGCATGGCAGTGAAACTGTTCCATTTAATGAACAGAGAAATCAGCGGGTCTGGAAACGCTGAATCTGGAGAAGGCCAATGAGTTTCGAAGTCCACGTGTACAAGATCTGACAACGAAACTTAGAAAAGCTGTGGAGACAGGAGATGAAGAGGCTTTTAATGAGCTTGTCTGGGGCAACCCAAGATACCTTATTGGATCTGGAGACAACCAAACCATCGTGCAGGTAGAGGGTTGTGTTCTGATCACTACTTTTGCTAAAAAAAAAAAACATCAATACAGCATTACGGATGTGAACGGATTGAAAGATGTAATATATGTTATGTAGGAAGGCTGCAGGTACAACGTCCTCCACGTAGCAGCAAAAGAAAACCAAGCAAGGATGGCACGCCTTATATTGGAGACTTTACAGAATCCAGAGTTCATGCGTCTCATGTACCCTGATGATCAGGAAGATATGCTCTGGCAACGAATCCACTACATTGTGGACCTGTACCTCAACACACCCGATAAAGTGGTCAGTATTAAAAACTACTCAAATTTGTATTTTCGATCTGTTTTGAACTCTGTAGTTCTCAGGCTTTGTTTATGCCGGCGTTTGTACAGAACAATGAGACGCCACTTCACTTTGCCTGTAAGTTCGGATGCCCAGACGTGGTGAACGTTCTTTGTTCACACCCAGACATCGATAAGAACTGCAGGAACAAGTATGGACAGATGCCATTAAGTGTATGTACAGAATTCAAGACAGTTGTAATATAACCTTGGATATATTCAGACTGTGAGCATAAGATTTAAATCAGAATCTGCATAATCTGTTTCGACTACTTTAATAGATGATCTGTGAAAGGAAAAACAAAAATAAGCAAACCAAAGAGAAGATTGAAGAATATTTGGAGGGTAAGCATATTTGGGATATGAGGGAAGCTGATCACAGAATGGTGAAGAAGATGTAAACACTGATTCATTTTTATTTCTCGTCCCAGATCGTTTTTTCGTGCCCTTACTGAGAGCGTCGGATAACACACTTAACCCAGTGATTTGTGCACCCTGGGCCCCTGGCACCTCTAAATATCAGGATGCGTCTCTTATACCTGGGTTAATGGAGGATCCTAAAAACCCACTGATGACTATTAGGGCATTTGTAGGGCCTCTGAAATTATTAAAGGTAACTCTAAGCTTGCAGCTTGTTTGGTGTGTGTTTGTGTTGCCTAACCAAGCTCCTATGTGCAGGCGGAAGAGTTTCACAAGCTTTGGAAAACACCGCCTCGTGACCGTGCAAAATACTTTCATCACATTTTAAAATCGGATCCTGATCGAGGAGCAGAGAGAGTAGGAAGGTAGGAGTGTTGATTCTAAAATTGAATACGTAGGTTGTTTATGTATTTTATTTTTACCTTTAATCGCCGTTAATTGAAGTGTTTTTGATTCAAATGGATATTAATGTTATTTTTGTTGACAGGGAATTAGCACATGAGATGGGGTACCCCTGGGCTGAATACTGGGACTTCTTGAATTGCTTTACTGACCTCACTGCAGAGGATGGATTGAATATGTTAGAGGATTATTTGAGCAAATCCACCCAGCAGAATAATTATTCCGAATACAGCTTTCCAGATTTAAAAAGTCCTGCTTCACTCACAGGTGAGATATCATTTATACAGTTTTTAAAATAAAGTATAAACAGATATAAACTCACAGTAAAACTAGGAAATGTATTTTGGATTTGTAAAGTGACCTAAATTGAAGAGTTTAATAAAATGCATTTGTTTCAATTTATAGTCATGTAGTTACAAATATTGTGACTACAGAAAAGTTTCATTTTTTTTTTCTTTTTTTGTATTTTTTGTACTAAAAACAAATATATTGCAGTAAATTCAAATTGTTTTCAGTTTTGAATTAATAATAATAATAATAATAATAATAATAATAATATTATTATTATAATTTTTTTTTTTTTACAGCTCAAAATAAAGCATCTAAATCCTGCACGTTATTAGATGATCATCTGCCCTCTAGGATGCCAACAGAGCGAGACATGCGGACTGAGGAAAATGGTTCTGTGTCTAACAGGTTTCCGGTGTGTGACCTCAGGAGTGAATTTGAGAGGGTTGCTGTAGAACTGTCTACTTGTGCAGAGGATACAGCAGATTCGGGTTTAGGTTGCGTCACTGGATCTGATAGTGAAGGATTAGATGAAGGCATTTTAGGAGAGTGGGATTGGAGAAAGAGTGAGGAGGACGACTCCAGCTCAGATGAGTATCACACAGCAGACGAGGACACTGATGCTGCCAGCCAGACGGATAGTGGGGGACCGTGTATGCCAGCTCGGGGGAAGATGGTAAACAGGAGCTATGAGGAAGACGTTCTGAGCAGTTCAGTGTCTTCCTGCTCTTCTTACAAATCCACACACAGCGCACCTGAACACCCTGAGGAGTTTCAGCCACATGTTTTTCTCACTGGGTGAGCTGCCAATTTATATGACAAATGATTTAATGTAGGATGTGTAGCTTTCTGAAAAAAGAACATGAAAAAACCCCAAAGCATTCATTCCAAACTATATTTTTTTATAATACTGTTCACTATTCAGACACTGCACTTTTTTCTGCTTTTTATTTGTATTACTTTTTAAATTCTTTTCCTTCTTTTTTTCGTCTTTTTATATTTTTTCTTAGTTCTTTTTCAAATTGTTTACTATGTATTTATTTTTTTTTATTCCTAAACACATATTTAGTGAGCATACAGGCTTCTGAACAAAAAATGTTGTTAGGGAACCAATATTACTTGATGAACTTTAAGTGAAAGAAAAATATGCCAATCCTAATTAATCTGGAAGTAACACATAGCAGATATTTGATTCATTTCTAATTGAAAACCAGTGGGTATTTACTGTGAAATGTGTTTGCTGTTTTGTTTAGTGAATCGCCCACTAAGCTGGACAGTGAGGTTTTGTTAGCAGTGAGTAGAATGGACATAGATGAGCAGCGTTTTCCCTGCATTACCAGATGGCGGAACATCGTTTGCTCGTGTCCTGAATCTCAGAAAAACCGGTGAGTAAAAAGCCAGGTGAATTTTTTTTCCTCTTCGGTAGTCATCTCTGTGCAAATGCAGTGTTTCATTTTGGCTTCGTCATTCAGATGGCCGAATGTTAAAGTGTCAAACGCACAAACGGAGAACCAGACGTCCACTCCTCGCAGACTGACGCACAGCTGGCTTACAGGCTCACCCAGCTTCCTCAGCATGACCAAGTTCATCCCTGGGTCGTGTGTGTATAATGGATCACCCAACTAAGATGCTGCATGCTTTTAAACACTAATCATAGAGTGCACTTTCTGTATTGCTTACGCTAGTCGTGTATAATTATTTAAAACACATAATCGCACTTAAAAGATAATTTCGAATTTATTATTTGTTAAGCAGATATATATTTCCTATTTTCTTCCTGATTTGTTTGTTTCAAGTTATCCATCCTCTTCCACACATGAGCTCACAGGTGTTCACGACTGGCTGGTGTCACTCACATGAGCCATTTCGAATGTAAAACCAAATTCTGTGGGAAAACGGTTGGTTGCATTGAAGTGAAAAACGTGAATTAATGCATTTTTGTGCAAGATACATTTGTACTGATTTCACAAGGAAAAAGATGGCACTTAGTACCTCAGTTGAGCAAATATTTGCTGAGTACCAATTTCTTATTACTTTGCTGAGTTATTTTGGGGTCTCTTTGGGGACATAATCAATATTTTTTTTTTCCAGCACTATGACACCTTACTCCAAGCAATATACATACAGTTCCTTGAAATATTTGTAATGCTGTGTACTTGTGCCTCAGTTTATATGATGTTTTTGTATTTTAATAAATAATTCATGCTGCATTGCCTGACTTCACTGTGGATCATAAATAATATATTGGCTAAAGGAATTGCACTATAATTTTTCTACTTTGTCAATATTTGCCAGAGAGCATAATGTCCAAATGAAGAATAAACTTGTATACACAGGCTTCCTTTGTCACAGCTTCTGCTTCTCATGCCTTTTTTTCAATACAAAACCGCTCCAGGTTGTTGGCAGAGTCATTTGTTTTGTGTGAAATTGCTGTTAAAGATTAAACGTTGAGCTCAGCAATATCTTCGGTAGAAATAAATACTTTCGTAGGCTCATGGGTATAGTTAGATCCTATTAAATGTTTTGCTAGATCTTGATTTAAAAGCAGTGTGTACTGTGAAGATTAAAATCATACTGTGATCACTTGGAAACAAAACGATTCTGACTACTGTGATGCATTTATTTTTCTTCAGATGCTTTAACTTGGTCTCTGATAGATCCAGCAGCAATCTTGGTAACACTGATTATAAACTGACAATATACCATGGATCAGAGAACATCCACTAGGGTAATTTAGCATGAGGAAATACAAAAGTGGCAATTAAAACTTATGAACTACCCCCAGCAATATTTGTTGCACCATGATGATGATGATGATGATAATTAGTAGTAAGTAGTAGAAACATCATGTAATCTAAATTATATTTATCAGTAAGAAAAAACATTGCATCAGTCTTTAAGAAAGTCTTAATTAAAGTCTCAATAGAAATTTCCCCACTGTGGGACGAATAAAGGTTTATCTTTATCTTATCTTAATTCTTAAGACCCAATCTGGCAACCTCTTTTCCACGTACTGCAGTGTTGCAGTTTGAGGGTTGAGCCACCAGAGGGCGAGCGATTTTGCGACCCATTCGCTTCTCAGCTTATGTAACCAGTTCTTATGAAGTGAACACAGTTTAGCAACGAGAGGTTTCATTTTATACCTACTGGCCAAAGCCTAACATGTGGCATTTATTATAGTGCAATATTATAACAATCATATTGCATTCCGACTTAATTTTATTATTTAAAAAAATTGTACAGGGTTGTAATTTGCCTTTGTTTCACATGAAGTTCTTCAGTGGCTACCAGGTGAGAAGTGCATTTGATGTAGGTCCTGGACTAAATCAGAAATCTTCAATATGCACAATGCAAACTTCTGAACAATTTATCACTGGTATTAAGTTTACTTCTTTCCATAACTCTGTTAAAACGAGTTCTATAGTTTCAACAGGTTAAATATTTTTAAAGTAGCATTTTACATACTTTTGTATATCTTGTATCTTAAAATATATCTAGACTATAATGTCATAATAGTAATATCATACTACTACTATTACTACTAATAATATAAATAACATCAACAGTACAGTCAACTATACAATAAGTCATTAAATATCATTTAAAACAATAATGTATATTATAATAATAATAATATATTATCACAATTATAAACTGCACACTCAATATTTGTTTCTCCCCTATTATATAAATGTATATATGATACTATATTAATATTAATAATAATAATAATATAGACTTTTAATTTTTATATTTGAAATTAAAATAGTAAAAGATAAAGTATAAAGTGTACTCTATAATACATTCTCTACGTCACGCCTCTTTGCTCCGCCCCTATTTTGATCCTGTTCTTTAACCGAATGAGGATTTTGATTCATTCGATTTTATTTAGTATTGATTTCTGAACGCTGCGGCTGTTGATAGATTTTTTTTTAAAGGAAGTTATTAATATTTTATGATGAGAGTAAACATCAGGACTGTCCGTTTTTAGTATCAGTTCATTCGAGTCGCTTGAACCGGTTGTACTTGGCAGAAGCGCGTAATTAAATGTAATTCGTTAGACGGAGTGAAACTCTGAGCTTTTTTATTTCCTCCCATTACAGACTGTAAACAACACAAAACAACAACCTTCCTACTGTTCAGTGGAACTATGATGTGATTAATGGACTGAGACGCTAAAGTGTGTGAAAAGAGAGGATATGGCCACCGGGATCGGCTACACTCCTGTGTCCATCACCGTGACTCTGCTGGTGGTGACCTCCACCCTGTTCTTCACCTTCACGTGAGTCAGTGCAATTGTTCATAGTGCAAATAGAAGTGCGATTTTGATATACATTAGGATGTCATACAGTCACTAATTCCATCATATAATACAGCTGCAGCTGCCCTGCAGCAGGCTTACCAGGAAAGTACCAGGATGTCCAATTAAAAGTGGTGTAAAGGTCTACAGTAAACAACTGTAATATAGTATAACATCATTTACATAATCCAATACATTTGCTTATTTGGCTGAGGCTTAAAAAAACACGACATCTGAAGCAGGACATAACTGAGCTGAAGGTTAAAAGTCTTGGCAGTATTGGGAATAAAAGAAAATCTTAACCACTGAAACACTACAACCAGTGATTCATACCTACCAAATATATGATCATTGTTTAGGGCTATTAAAGTTTTTATTATTATTATTATTACTACTACTAAATTCGTAATATTAAAAAGTATGTTTTTATGTATGTAGACATTATGTATACTACTGAAGTTGTTAAGTTTTTAATGAAAACAACTGAATTAAAGTGGTAAGTAACAATATATACAGTATATATGATGCTGCAAAATAAATAAATAAATACAATTATAAATAATAATAAAAAATATATAAAACTTATTACAGCAATATATTGCGATTCGATTTAATAAATTAAATATTAATTTCAGAAAAGTTGGAACACTGTGTAAAAGGTAAACACAAACAAATTGCAATCATTTGCAAATCTCATAAACCCAAATTTTACTCACAATAGAACACAGAAAACATTTTAAGAGAAAATAAGGTAATTTTGAGTTTTTTTAAAAGTGGGGACAGGGGCATGTTTACCCGTGTGTAGAATCCCCTCTTCTTTTAACAATATATGTCTAGGAACTGAAGAGACCAGTTGCTGGAGTTTTGGGAGTGGAATGCTGTCCCATTTGTGTCTGATACAAGATTCTAGCTGCTCAACAGTCCTGGGTCTTCTTTGTCATATTTTTTGATTGATGCACCAAATGTTTTCCAGCTGATGAAAGGTCAGCACCCAGACTCTTCTACTATGGAGCTTTGCATCATAGACCTTCAACCTGTATTTGTGAATAGCACAACAAACTGTGTTCACAGACGCCGGTTTCTGGAGGTGTTTCTGAGTTCATGTAATAATTTCCATTACAAAATCATGTCTGTTTTTAGTTCAGTCCAACCTGAGGGCCCAAAGATCATGGCATCCAATCCTTGTCCCTTGTGCACAGAGATTTCTCCAGATTCTTTGATTCTTTTATATTATGTACTATAGATGACGAGATATTCAAAGTCTTTGTGATTTTACATTGAAGAACATTATTTAGAAATCCTGAAAAAATGCAGTTTTTGCAGATTGGTGAACCTTTGCCTTTCTTCACTTCTGAGAAACTCTCTAACATACTCTTTTATACGTAATCATCTTACTGACCTGTTGCCAATTAACCTAATTAATCGCAAAATGTCCTTTCAGCTGTTTCTTCTTTGTGACACTTACTTTTCCAGCCTTTGGTTGCCATGTACCAACTTTTTTGAAATGATCTTATTTAGTTTCCTTAAAATGCTACACTTCCTTAGTTTAAAAATTTGATCTGGTTTCTATGTTCTATTGAGAGTATACTATGGGTTTTTATGAAATGTGCAAATCATCGCATTCTGGTTTTATTTATATTAAACAAGGCATCCCAACTTTTATGAAATTGAGGTGGTAGTTAAGACCCTTTGGTTATAAGACTCTCTCCTGTTGCAATAGCAATGTAGAGCAGATATAGTTTACTTGGTGTTATCATGAATACAAACAGAAGCCTAATGAAGCATTAGTTTCTGGGCAAATTTGCATAAGCTCTGTTATTTATTAGATAAAATGACACTGCATGGTAAATGTAAAACATTTGCTCTATATAAGCACCTGACAAAACACTTAATTGTTTTTAACTTATGATTGAAATGCAGACATTTATTCTTATATGTAAATCTGTCACTGGGTTTAAATGGTCATTTAGGGGGAATCTGCACCTTTAGAAACTAGGGCAGTGCACTACAGCCTGGAGCAGATTATATTTAGATAAAAGGATCAGTTTTTCTAGCAGATTTGCTGTTGCAGGACGTTTTACAGAATGCATGTCACAACATTTTGCCCTGAACTTTGTAACACTGAATAGTAAAACATGCACTGACTTGTAATTCACAGTGTGGCCTTTAACTCAGCTCGTGTTGATGCTGTGCGAGTAGACAGACGGGATGAAGCAGCTTTTGCTCTGTCACCTTTTCTGCCATGTTTATTCCAGTCTGGGTTCAGCCTGTAATTTATTAAATCGACTGATTGCTTCAGCAGATGGAAAGTTAGGGATTAGGATTTGCATGCAGTTGTTGTTTGATTTCCATACTGGAGAAGGCTTGGGGTCATTTTGGAGTTTTCATTGCAAATAGATGCCTTATTTACATTTGGATTTTATTTTGATGATATTGTTAAATTGTTCAAATAAATGTATTTTAAAATGTGGTATTTGCCATATGTGGTTCATTCCCAAGCTGTTATCACAAAGTTGGAGGCACACAATTGTATAGGATGTCTTTGGATGTGGTAGAGTTTTCTTTTCACTTGAACTCGGAGACACGAACTTGTTCCAGTATGACACTGCCCCTGTGCACAATGCGCCAGTCAGAGGTAAAGCTGAAATCTGTAGGAAATTGTAGGGAACTGATTAGGGAATAATTTTTTTATAGCTTCAAATAATGTAAGTAATAACAATTAATAAATTAGACAGATATTAATAAATAATTTGGATTAGAATTGGGTCAGTACCATCAAATAATAGGTGGCTCACAATATTAGAGAAAACATATTGGAAAATGTTTACATATAAATAGACATTCACTTTTGTTTGTTACAATTTATTAAATTATATTTAAACTATTTTGAGATTTATTATATTTACAATGTGAGTGTTTTAGTGTGAAGGAGAAAAGACTCAAAGGTTTCAGTACCGTAAAAGAAAACAAATAATATTGTGCAATTTCTTCTTTACATGGATATAAAGCATAATGCATAATTTTTCTAATGGCTAAAATTTTAATTAGTGACAACATGCAGTGCAACTCAAAGAATAAAATTCCTTAGTACATGCTGAACTACAAAAATAATCAACTGTAATGTGGTAATAGTAAATCTTAGCACCCAGTGTCGTGGATAATGTCGCCCAATTTTTGATTATTTCCTACAACTAAAGCTAACAGCTAAAATCATCTTAAGTGGTTAAATATAAATAATAGTTTGAGGAAGGGAACCTCATTTTTATTTTACCTTTTAAATCCAAATATAATCTCTGTACTGTAAAAAGTGCAATTTGTCTATCTTTATTAAAAGAAGTAAGTCAGACAGACAAGGCGATCTCGAATTGTATGCCGTTACCGCAGCTGCGGTTTTTTACATGCACATAAAAGCTGGAATAATAAAAAGTCACAAGCGTATAGGGGTAGTTCAATTTAGATATAATAACAGATTGCTTGTATTCTGGATCAGCAGTCATCGGATATTAAACCTGATGCAAATTCTTTCATCTCCACATAAATAATCTGGGACCTAAAATGTGAGATAGGGGTCATAGAGCACTTTAGATTTTACATCACTCAATTGTGGTGTTAGAATCAGTGCTTCATCTAGAGAATAAATAGTGCTAGATGAAATCACTACCCTGTTAATAAATATCAAAGTGAAGTTTATTATGATATGTATTTTTTATTTTTTTTGGTGATGCTGCCAAGCGCTTTATTTTATGATGTACTAATGAAAATATGGAACCACTGCAAATTTTAAAATGTAAAGATAATTGAGTATAATGTAGATAAGTATAGTAGAACAGGCAATATGATTGTAATTGAATTGAATATATTTTTGAAATGCATTTTTTGTTCACTGTTAAGTTAACTTGTGTGAAATTAATTGCTGAATCATCACAACGGTTCCATTCAAGATTGTTGAGCAGCCTTACAAAAACAAAATACTTATTGTCAGGGAGCCGCCTGCCACGCCTTCACGCCCGCAGCACCTCTCCATCATACTAAGTACCTGCACCTGGAGCTCATCTCCACTCATCCCAACTTAAGGGCCACCCTTCCTTAGAGTCCCCGTCCGTTCTACAGTTTACGCTGGGGAACTTACATGGACTAAACTCCTAGTGGAACTAACCTTCCGTTGGACTTTACCTTTCTAAGGATTATACGGGTTCCGCTGAATTCTACCTTTCTCACCTCGTTCTAAGTTACGTCGGTTTTTGGCTAAGTTCATCCAGCCTGACACTTATAGATACCAGCAGGTTTGAGCAAATATATATCAAAATGTATTTTAAATACCAATTACCAAATACCTTAACTTGAAGTGTATCAAAATAAACTACAAAATACAGCAGCCACATGTATTAAAATAAACTACTTTTATTGTTTAAATATTAATATTATAAAAATATAATATTTGTAAAAATATTAAAAAATACTTTTACAAAGGAACAGGAAATGTCTTCACTAAAGCTTTCATCAATTGGCCTGTTTGATCTGTTCCCTGACTGTTACACCGACTTAGTTGATTAATTAAACAGTGTTTAATAGCAACAGCTTTTCTCGGGCCGAGTCATGCAATAAATCTGACATATGCAACCAGTTAACAGATCAAATATTCACATACATAAACCTTGTGATCTCCCAGATTTATATCTGAGGTTAGTTTTAAAGTAACCAAAAGTTTAATGTTTAACAGTTTGCGTATTATTAATTATTGTATCCTAATTTAGTTAACTGGTGTTTGGTAACAAAGGGCTGCTTTGAATTTGAAATGGCACCTGCATTCATAGCAATTAGTTTCAAATTAATTGATCGGTAATCATAAATATAATAATATTGTGTCAGGCAGTCATTTATGAATTGGTATGCAAAATATGATCCTACTAAAAAGCTACTGTACTACAATTAAGGTACAATATTCAGCAATAAAAAATGTTATCAATTATTTATTTAATATTTGAAAGCCAGCAGCCTTCACATTTCTAACCTTGACCTCCTTCTTTCATATGGATACATTTTCTGTTCTGATCTCAATATGTCTGAAGACAAATTACTGAGTAGGCACCAATCAGAGGCCGCATTTTTATGATGTCATCATGTAGACTTCTTACAAAGTATTTTACAGGATTAAACTACAAAAATACAAAACACTGAAGTATTTTCTTTCAAAATATTAAGCCATTTGAATCAATCCTATCAAATACAAATTAAAAAATCGTATTTTACATTCGAAATACGTATTTGAAATACATGCATCGTAAATACTGCCCATCCCTGGATACCAGACTCAAAAATTTATATTGGGATTGTAAATCTTTACTCTTTTATAGCTGCTAAGTAAAAGAGTACTACAAACCCTATTCCAAAATAAGTTGACACTGTGTAAAATATAAATAAAAACAGAACAGAAACAACAATTTGCAAATGTCATAAACCCATATTTTATTTACATAAGAATGAAGAAAACATATCAATTGTTTAAACTGTGGAAATGTACCATATCATGGAAAGAGATTGTAAAAATGAAAACTGTTGAACAAGTCAAACTGTCATATGTCTGGGAACTGAGGAGACCAGTTGCTGAAAGTTTTGGCACATAAATGTTGTCCCATTTATGTCTGATACAGAATTCTTGCTGCTTAACAGTCTTGGGCCTTCTTTGTCATATTTTTTGTTTCATGATGCACCAAATGTTTTAGATTGGTGAAAGGTCTGGACTGCAGGCAGACCAGTTCAGCACTCACACACTTCTATGAAGCCATGCTGTTTTAATAGATGCCATATGCTGGTTAGCATTGTCTTGCTGAAATATGGAAGGCCTTCCCTGAAAAAGATGTTGCCTGGATGGAAACATACGTTGCTCTAAAACCTGTATATACCTTTTAGCATAATCAGGGATTGAACAGAGCACTGAGAACAATCCAGAAGGTCTCTCTACTCTTTAGCTTAGAGGACATGGCAACCAAAATTTCAAAAAAGAATTAGAAATGTTGATTTGTTTGACCACGGAACAGTTTTCCACTTTTGCCTCAGTCCATTTTAAATAAACGTTGGTTTAGAGAAGATGGCAGTGTTTCTGGGTCATGTTCACATATGACTTCTTCCGCATGAGAGAGCTTTAACCTGCATTCGTATATGACATGGCAAACTGTGTTTTTATTACTAACAAACATTTCTGATTTCTGGAGGTGTTTCTGAGTAGAATTATGCCTATATTTCAATGCAGTGCCACTTAAACACCTTAATATGACGGGCATCAAATATTGATTTTTGCTCCTTCCCATTGCAGACAGACATTCTGCAGAATTCTCAGAATCTTTTGATGATATTATGTACTGTAGATGATTAAAAATTCAGTCTTTGCAATTTGATGTTGAGGAACAGCATTCTAAAATTGTTCCACAATTTGTAGCTGCAGTTTTTTTGCAGATTGGTAAATCTCTGCCAATCTTCACTTCTGAGAGATGCTGCCTCTCTAAGATACTCTTTTTATAGCTGAAATTTGCCATTAACTTAATTTGTTCAAAAATGTTCCTTCAGCTGCTTCATTTTAGTAACACTTACTTTTCCTGCTTTTCTTGGCCCTCGTCCTAACCTCACCAAAATTACCTTATCGTTTCCTTAAAACGCTACATTTTTTTAGTTTAATCATTTGATATGTTTTCTGTGTTCTATTTTGAATGAAATATAGGTTTATGATATTTGAAGTTTTAAAGGATGCTCAGAACGAGCAGGTTGTTAATAAGGGTCCTGGGTTGAGCAACATAACATTCTTTATGAATCAGTTTATAGGTGCAAATTTACAGCATCACTGAAGCAAAAAAGAGCAGAAAGTAAGCAAAATTATGGTTCTACTTAGACCTGCAATTGGTCAGTGGCTAAAAGTAGAAAGAACAGTGTTACCCTGGAGACTTCTTGATTTTGATACACAGCCCTCTCTTGTAAGAAAGGAACAAAGAAAGTACTTATTGTCCTCCCTCTCAGGAAAACAGCAAATAAAACAACCGAGTCTCAGACCTGAAGTGGAGCTCAGCAGAAATGTGCCTTACAGTAAGCGTCTGAGCAGTGGCCAAGATTTGATTTTTAAGAACCTGTAGACAGTGATTTCAGGCAGGAGAAAGGCAATGTTATTTAGAAATCATAACCAAATATAATGTGGCTAAATTGTAAATTGTAAAGTAGACTTTCTGAAAAGAACATGGTCAGGGTCAATAATAGACTACTTCTCTAACTCCTGAACATTATCATTCCCAATGCCCTATACTAATTTATATTAAAGAATGGCGAATTTTAATAAAATAGCAGATTAAAGAAATAATGTTTTATGATCGCCTTAAAAAACAAAATAAAAATGCACCATTCAGGTGTGCATCATCACTTTTCCATTCTGCAACAGCAAGCTGTGTAAAGAACAGTTTAAACAAGCATTCATTTATTATATAAATATTGCAAACCTGCCATTGAGAAGTGCCAATATTATTTCAACTAGGGAGACCACTAGTACATCTAGTCTTTGTGTGTGCGCCACCATCAATCCTGTTTTGCATAGTATTAATTGGGGTTATTTTGTGGTTGAAAGTGCAGTTTCTTTTTCCTTTAAGGCAAACATGAGTCTTGATGAAGTCCCATTTATTAGTAAGCATGTATATTTATTGGGCATTGAGTATTGATTATATTGATAAAGCTCTTATTAGCGGGTCCGGTCTCTACTCTTTACACTCATAACTACTGACCTTTCCTATTAAATTAATGCCACTTATTAAATATAAAAATAGATAACTAAATTAGTTGCAAATTTAAGAAGTAAAACATTTGGCTATCATATTTTATATTATGTATATATAATAATATTTAATTTATAATAAATAATAAAAAATATATATTACATCCATACAGCAAAAGGCGTATGATTTCATTAATGCGTAAAAAGACCACGAGTCACGACCCTTGTGCAAGACCCTTAACCGTCATTTCCAGCTCTACGCTTCCTTTGAATTCTGCTTCACTCGTTTGGAACAATCAAAATTGTGCCAAATAAATAAATCAAAGTACATGTACCGCAATGCTCAGGCTTGCACACAGATAGCAAAGTTTAGATTCAAAGCTGCCAGGCTGTTTTATTAGGACTCAAATCTCATCAGGACACGCTGCACATAATAAAAACTCTTTGCTTTCCAGATGGTCAAAATCAGTATTGCATGGTAATCCTTATGGCTTCTTAAAGGGAACAAGTCTTTTTACGCTTGTGATTTGCCTGTTAATGGGAATGACATACAATATTAGTGTCTAATACACAGTGGGAGGAAAATTTGTATTCAGACATCCAGGCATACATGTATTATTTAATATCATACAAGAGCTCAAATCCATCCGAATGACGATAAAGGAGGTCATAGAGAGGCTAGCAGACACTGAAAATGAGTTGCAGGACAACCTGAAAGCAGCAGTTGCACACAGAACAATAAGCAAAAAAATTAATTCAAAAAACAACAACTACGAACTAGTTGCAAATGTTAATTTTCTAACTGACTTCAAAGTCTTTGATTAATATGTTCTTCTGTGTCATACAATAACTGCACATTTTGTAGGAAAATAAATAGAAATCTTAATGAAGAATGAAGGTTTTTTAGCTAAATAACAACAATTGTTAGTGCATTATCTGTAACTAAAAAATAAAAGATGGAACTAGTTGGTGTAGGTGACGTAATGCCTTGACAACTCATCCTCAGTGAAAATGATCGAACTGTACATAAATGCCACTAACATTAAACATCATTCAATAGGATTTAACAAGATCTCAGTCCACAGGGAAATTGTTGGCTCCATGCCATTGTTTACTTTCCTTTATGATAAATAAAGTCTAGAGCAATGAACAGCATTAGTGGGATTTTTGGCTATATGAGGATTCATGTGGTTCAGTGGCTCATTACGGTCTGTCCCCCAGATGCCAGACGGAATCTAAATCCAAGCACAGAGGACAAGGACAGAGAAAAAGTAATAACTCAAAAGGGAAATTGTTTGGTTGAGACAAAAATGGCTTCATGTGAAATTATGGTTGTCATCTTTTTCCTTTCTTTTTTTTCTTTTTGTATAAAGATGCATTGATTTTGAAATGTACCATTGGTTATCACTGCATTTCTCACAATAAACATGCTTGTTCCTCCTGTGTGATCTCTGATCTCAATTCGGTAATCTGGGATTATGGAAATCCATCTGGCGTAGTGCAGATATTTATTTAGTCTCAACCCTCCTTCTGACCTCTATTCTTGTAAATAGCAATGGGGTGGGGTGGGTGGGACTTCTAATATTCTATGATTTATTTAATCACATTTTTGATTGAATGAAATGTTTTTCGGCAGCAAATTTATATTTATTGTCCTCCATCCTTTATTACACACAGATCTATATCTATCCCTGCGTCTGAATTTCATCTACTACACCATCAGTTGTTAAGTTTTTTTTTTTCCTCATTACCTTTCCATTTAGCCTTTCTGCCATTTACTCATCCCCTCATTTAATCCAGTTTTTTTTCACCATCCACACTTTCGTCTTTATCTACAATTTCATCTTCCATCCTTCGCTTGATCATCTGATCAAAAGCAGGGATTGTTGGAGTGACGTTTATGCGGCCGTATCCCTGATTGTTCCATTGACTATGCTGTTGCACATCACACCATGTGGCACTTAAGTAGGTATCAAGGAACACTTGTCTATAATTGTAAGCATGACTCCATTCTTCTCGTGTCTCGCAGGTGTCCTTGGCTCGCCAAGAACGTGTCTCTTGCGTTCACTCCGTGTGTCGGCATCACATTTCTTTTTGCCTTGGCGAACTTCACCATGGCAACGTTCATGGATGCCGGTGTGCTGCCGAGGGGTCAGGAAAATTCAGTTCACCAGATCACATTAACATGCATTTCTTTTCTTTTTTTTCTTTCAATAAAAAGGCTATTATGATTACACAAAAAAAAAAAGGATAAGGTTTTCCATTAAAAAAAAATTCAAACTCATTGTATCACTGCTGTCACTTTTGTAGCTAATGAGGACGAAGATAAAGATGATGACATCCGTGCTCCACTTTATAGGGATGTGGAGGTTCGAGGAATCCCGTTTCAGATGAAGTGGTGTGCCTCCTGCAACTTTTATAGACCCCCACGGTGCTCGCACTGTACTGTGTGTGACCATTGTGTGGAGGTGAGTGGTTTGTGTGTGAGTGTGTGTGTGTGGACAGACTTTGTGCATATACGTTTAACCAGTTTTAACTCAAATGGACTAGTATGGCATGAATCAACACTAAATACCCCCTAATAATGAAGTGTGGGCAAGAGTAAAAGTTACTTCTATTTGTCTGCAACCCCTGAATTAATTCAATTGCGACATACAGCATTATTATTTGAATAGAGTACAATTATATATTTTTTTCAGTACCCCTAAAACTGGAAGGCTCCAGTTATTATTAGAGAGATTATATAAAGTCATGGACAAAGTATGTCAAACATCAAATGTATTACTTAAAAATAGAAGCATACCGTCTGGCACACCAGTTCCATAATAGTAAGGATGCAACAGTACCAAATTTGGAAAGGTTCAAGCAGGTGAATATGCATGGTATGATTATGTATGTGCAGAAATTATCATTTTGTGCCTTTTTAGATGAAATCTGCACACAGTCAGCTGTATTTAGAAAGCCAACCAAGTATTGTGCATTGTGTGCCATTCATTAGATGCTGTGTGCTCAGAAAAAAAAGACCATGCTGCTTAAAATTCCTCACAGCAGCCTGCAGTTTGCCTGTGTTAGAAATGCATAATGAGTGCAAAAGTGATATACAATTAGCTTATTATAATAGTGAGAATTCTGCTATAATGATCATGCAATAAACATGAAATCTGGCTATGTTTTATAATTGTTATTTACTGTGTTTCAAGCATGGATTCTGACATTAGCTTCTCAACCCTGCTCAATAAATTGTTCACAGAACTTTGACCATCATTGCCCCTGGGTGAACAACTGCATTGGGAGAAGGAACTACCGTTTTTTCTTTCTCTTCCTGCTTGCTCTCAGCATGCACATGGTAGCCATTTTCTCTGGGGGTCTCCTGTATGTTCTGGCCCACCTTGAAGCCCTGTGGGAGATGCATGCAACCGTCACGTATCCTGACTCTGTATAGTTTGATATTTTTTCCCTGTATGTGACAGATAAACGCTAGCTCTACTGTGCGTGCATAACACACCGGTTTGTTTGTTAATACACCGAATGAAGCTCTCAGAATCCATTCATGCATCCATAATTACTTCCTGCACACTCTAATTACATGCATTTCCTGTTTGTTTTACTTTAATTTAAAATCATTTAGTGGTTAAGGAGTAAGTATAATTAGCATAATGTTAAGATGCAGCCATGTAAAAACTGAATGATCATGTGAGAGTTTAAAGGGCTAAATGATAACGGATTAACCATGTATCATATTTTTTTTTTTTTATCTTTTGAAATAATGGGCCTGTTTAGATTTTATACTAGAAACTTGACTTTGCTAGGTAGCAATTTCAAAAGGTAAATGTTTATATATGTTACAAAATGTGGCACATCTACCACTTCTTGAAGACATAGTGACTTCATATCCTCATCTAGGCTTCTCTCATGTAATGTATATCTGTGACTGGACCTCCCGAAAATAAGCTATTGAAGTGTTAGCCTTATTAATTCCCATTTTGATCTGGGTCAGTCTGTCCATCATGAGCATGTCAGCCCTTTTCTTAATCCCTGTTATGGGATTAGCATGCTTCCATATAGTCCTGGTGGCAACTGGACAAACCACAAATGAACAGGTGAGAAAAGGGAAAAAAAAGTCTAATCATTCACCTGAAAAACCTATAAACCTCCTAAGATCCTATTTGGAATTTTATTTTTACAGATCACTAGAAAATTCAAAGGAGGAGCAAATCCCTTTACACGTGGTTGCTGTGGCAATGCGAAGTTTCTTCTGTTTGGTCCTATTTCTCCAAGGTACTACAAACAATGTCCTCATATGGCTCTGCAGTGTCCTGTCTATATTTGGTCATGTGCCATGATGTAAATTTGCATTTTCTGCTTCTTTTTACTGGCAGGTACATTTGGAAGTTGGGAAACAAGCAGACTGTCCATATACAACCACCATTTCAAACATTGGAATCTCTCGAAATGTCACCCATAAAAGTCGATGACAATGAGATCCAAACTGAAATGACTTCTATAAAGGTAATACACTTCCTTATTCTATTTTAATGTGCAATTTAAAAAAAGAAATCGAACACGAGTAACGAAAATGAGCTTCATTAGGAATATAAGTGGCCAATTATGTGAATTGAAACCCCTAATTTAACAGATATTTACCCTTTCTCTTTTTGTCCTTTTAAATTACACCTTATAAGCTAGTGAAGAACTTTATTTAAAGACTTTAATCAAGGCATGAGCATTAACCATCTGCCCAGTTGCTTCTTCTTCCTTTGTAACTGCAATAGAGAAATAACGCAGTGTCTGTAATGGTGTCTTAACTGTACAAGTGAAAGCCAATTTACCATTCTCACACTTATAATAGATAGGTTTCTGTTTGTCCTCTACTAGCGACAGTCTTCTGGAGAGCTGAACACACTGCTCCCTATGCCACTAAAACATGAACCAGTGCTGCTAAAGGGACACCTGGCCATGTTGCAAGGTGGGCATTAATGTCTATTTTACACCCTTGATTTTTATGGAAGATATGGTGATGTTTAAAATGCAAGCCTAAACTTTATATTGGCATTATGATAGAAAGTCATAAAATGTGTTTTTCTGATTTAGAGAACTTTCTGCAGACCTCTGTGCCAACTGTCCAGTCGACTACTGGTCAGATTCTAGAATCGTCCTCCAGAGTGCATTATCAAGTTCCCAGAGAGCAGGTGTGTGGACAATATGGCTGAAATCAAGGTTAAGAAGTTGAAAAAATTAAAACAAGATTGGATAAAAAGCCAAGATTTTGTCCAGTGTGTGGATTGCCAATTCAAGGCTAGGTTTGTATAGCGTTTTCTTCAAGAAGGGCAGAGGTAGCTCAGAGATTAATGTTTTGAGCTACTAATTGGCAGCTCAAGTCCAGTTCAAGGTCATTTCTTTTTATTTCATTAAATCACTTGGTTCCTTATTCAATGTTAGGTATTTTATTTGATTTCAAATCTTTTCATGGGCACACTTCAATACTGACTTGAACAGACCATATTCTATTACTGTTGGTTGACTAGAAGTTTACTGGGCATTGAGATTTATTCAGGTAAAACATCCAAAACAACTAAACTTTTAATCTGGATGCTACAGATGTATATGAATAAAAAATAATTAAACCGTAAATATTTTAGACTAATACACATTTGACACAAATGAGGATGCCTGATTACTGCAGTCTCTTCTTGCTGATTTCTGTGTTTATTCAGATGGACCACCAGCTACACATGTCTGGTTTTTTCCAGGAATCTGAAATGGGGCAGACAGAAAAGCAGACTCCCATCTCTACCCACCTGTCTTTGCATTCCAGCACACTTCCTATAAACAGACTCATTTTGAACTCCCACTCACTTACTTTGAAACACAGCCACTGTGGAGGATTTCGATCCCATCAGTGTCCTGATTCTGTGACTTCCACTTCCTCAACTCAGGGCATCCTCAGCCTCTCCTATGACAGCCTTGTCAGTCCAGCACAACGTGGGACTTTTAAAATGAACTACCTGCCTCCTTTTCATCCCTTAGATTTAGGTGTGGCCATCAAATGCCCAGCAGATGCTCAGCATGCATCCTACCATACCTGTAGCCCTCATATCACTGGCACCAGCAGCCACTCTCCTGTGTTCTATGACAGCCTTTCCAAACCTGCCATGAGGTCTATACAGGAACGCCATGAACTGGAGGAGCGGGAAAAGCAGCCATCTTTGCTTTCCACTCAGGATATGCCTGTCTACGACACACCTAGTGGGCACAGACTGCCATCCAGAAGGCCCACTCCACCTGCCTATGGCTCTCAAGAGTTCCTCATGAGCAGTGCAGCATACGGCTACACTTCCTCGCTTCGATGGGCATCCAGGACTTCAAGCTCGTTCACGCATGCCAATATAGCCCCCCAGAGTCGCTCACTCTCACCCTCGGCCTATAGTTCTCTGGGGCGCCATGTTCAGCACTCAGCCTCATCTATTCCCTGCCCAATGCCCAGCTCCTCCTACACAGCACAGAAAACTCTGGCTTTAATTGCTGCTTCAGAGAGAAAAGACTCAGGTCCATACTATCCACAGAGTCCCTGATTCTCCCAGACTGTGTATTGTACATATGTGTGATGTAGAATATCCTATTTATGATAGTTTAATTTTGCATGTTCATTTTGTGAAATCCATATGTTACAAATTTATGATTAAAAGCAGTTAAAAGCTATTGGTGCTTTCCATTAGCACTAATATCTTCCAAGCATCATTGATACCACTTACCAATTGATCTCTTCTGTAAGAAGAACAGTCTAATGCTATGTAATTCATTTTAGTATTTAAATGTGCACAGTGTAATTTGGTTTTTTTTTCTGTTTGTTTCTTTGTTTGTTTGTTTTAAATTCACAGTTCATGAATTTTACGTTAGAACTTGTTTTGGCAAAATTCTTATTACATTCTATTGTAGCTGTCAAATAAAATATCTACTCAGAGAATAAATTGTGGTCTCTGTAGCATTTCAGGCTTTTCAAACTGAAGATGAAAAATGTGATGTGGAATTGCAAAATCCAGGACAAAAAGGCATCTCTCTTAATTGCCTGTAAATTATGTTGCCTGCCAATTTAGAAACCTCTCACAAGGCAACATACTTGCATGTGATTTTGAAGAGAACTGAAAAGATTGTTTAAATTTTGGATGCCAAAAGTGCTAGCTTCATTAACAACATCTGTATAATTTCTAACTATATTTATACATACAGTGTAAGTCAGAAGTTCTTCATATTAGTTCTAGTAACAAGCTACTTTCTTTTTACCATTTTTAAATTAAAAACAATGCACAAAGTTTAACATTTAAAACCACCATCCTGCTTTCATCCTGCTTATCCTGTGCAGGAAATTATAATAAAATTTTTTTTTCCCAAATGTTTTGAAATTATACATAATTCATTAGCCTTTGCATGGTTAAACCCCCCTCTTCTGTTTATGGGAAGAAGTAAATGTGAGTAAGGCTTGTTCATCCTTCAATAAGGGCTGCCCGCTGTGGAAAGATAGTATTGCAAAGTAGACGTTAGCTCATTTTTACATGTTGTTTAGACATGTTACAGTAGAATCTGTCATTATTAAGCTTACTGCTTGTCTGCATATCATCAAAGATCCATTCTTTCTTTAGCAAATGGCAGTTATGGCGTTTCACATCTCAGCTTCATCGACACTTCTAGAGTTGAAATTTTTTTCTAAATGGTATTTACCATGGCTTAGCTGTCAAAAAACTGCCGTTCTTTGAATTGATTGTTTCCTTGCATGTGCAAATACACAGAGGGAATTTCTCAGGACGTCTTTCATCTCTGTAATCCAAAATCTATCCAAAGACAAAACAGAGCGTTCTGCTCTAATGAAAAGACCACATCTAATTAGTTTGCAGGAAGGCATTACATTTGAATCACTTTTTGTTCCTCATAGAAACTTTTTTTTTATGGTCTGGTAAATCTATATTGTGACCAAAGAGCTGTAGTTCTTATTTTACAAAGCCACATAACTGTCCTGGAGAACCAGAGCTTAGTATTCGTATTCTACCTTCTTGCAACTTAGCTCATTAGTAAGACTTTCATGAGTTGAATTTGAAATGCTGCCAAAGGGAAATGCTCCCCTGTGATTTTGGCCTTTAATGTCTGGTAGAACTGGCTATATATACATATGCACTATATGGAAGAAGTTAATAGTTAGGATAAATCCAGACTTTGTACGAGGCTGTAGAAGGCAGTGTTGCTCATTCAAACCCAGTTCAGACACATTCATTAGCTGAATCAAATGTCGGAACAAGGGAAACACTAAGATAGATGCACCAAGACCAAGAAAATTGCATATATGGAAATTAGTGTCATGGTTCTTACTGGCTTTATGAAATTATGTGGGTGCAAAAAAATAGTGCCTACAGTCTGCTTTCCTCTCATTGATTCTCACCCTGATATAGCTGACAAAAATAAATTATAAGTGAATTCTTTGGTCGTGAGTTATTACCAGATGCTCTTAGACTGTATAATGTAATGGCCAATTTAGCACCACAGCAGCAAAACACAGCAGATGTTAGACAAATGCATGTTTACATCCTAAAAAAGAAACAGCCATCTGTGGCCAGGAATCAAGTGAGCAACAACTGGCCATGCTCTCTGGTTGGAATAGCAGACACTTGCTAATCACAGGCTTGTAAGAATATGTATGCATAAGAGGGCAAATAACACTTTCCTCCAAGTATATAATACATAAGAAGTTCAAAATGTGGTTGTACTTCCCAATTAATATTTGGTCGTCACATGACTGGGGAGAATTGTCTACCAAATTGAGAAGTGCAAAGTTATGCAAAATCAAACTAATGGACAGAAAGTTATGCTTTTTCTGATCACAAATAGTTTAGATTCTGAGACTCCATTTTTTGCATAAGCTTGGATTAGACTGATTTGATCATAAAAAAGAAACTAGTAATTTAATTTAAATGCAGGTTTATTATTATAGAATATTCCATAAAAAATGTAACAGTTGTTCATAGAATGCATTTGATTACATAATAATATATTGGGTTCATTTAGTATAGAATGATAATAACCTTAAAAAACTGCTGGGATTGCACAGTGTCAATGAACAAAAGTATAGACCACACCAGTATAAATGACATAAGGAATAATCGTGGAACTGTAAATGAATTGCAAAGGCTGGACTTCTGTGTGGCTTACTGCTAGATAGCGAGACCTGCAGTGAAAGACTCTTGGGTAGAAGTTGTTTAATAGTAGGAGGTGAATGTAGAAACAATTTTATAAGATGCCTTATAGGAAAACAATTTTAAGCTCTATGCATGTTACTTTTCTCCCAGGCACTGTTTTATGTGCCTTCTAATTTTCCTAAATTCTCCTAAAATTGTTCTGTATATTAGCATACAATGTAATAATAGCATACTTTCTATTATAACTGTGGAAAATTATCTTTGCTAACAAACAGGAAAATGCTTTAGAAAAGAGACCCGTTTGTACAAGGAAGTAGTTATGAGGAATGTATGAAGCCCTCATATGAGGACAGCAGGGTATTTGGAGGTTATGGTGGCTTTGGTATATACAGCAGTTTGAACAGTTAAGACATGCCAGGAGGCGAGAGAGTGCACGGCATTGCTTAAACTGCCTTTGATCAAATATTAAAAGCAGCAGGCTCACTCACAGCCTGTTATCTTCACATTCAAGAGATTTTTTTTTTTTAGGGAAGCTGGTCTGGTGTGAGGCAAAGAGTGAGTGCCAGGCCTGTGGTGGAATGATAATGAAAGGAACTGCTGGAGCTTAGGGCAGTCTGGGGGTTTGGAGAAGTGTTAGCATGCTCAGCCCTACATAATAGGTGACAGTGGCAGTGTGTCTTTAATTGCCTGTGCTAAGCGCTATTTCAATGCATACGTGCTGCACATGCACAGCAAATCCCTGGTAATAAATTAACAACTACAATGCTGAATTAACACCTCCGGCGTTCATTTTATTCCAGCTGGACACGAATGAACAGTGCGAGAGTTCATTGAACATTATGAAAAAAAAAATTTGCTTAAAATTAATTACACCACTGAGGTCTTAATTATTACATAATGTTTTCAAGACAGTCCTAATGTACACTGTGCTGAGTAGTCACATTTTTATTCCCAATAGACCAAATATTTTCTTTCTCTTCTGTGTTTGAATAATGCAACTATATGAATTGGCTGGCTGTTCATGGGAAGCATTGCTCTGTATCAAAACAGTAAGCCCTGGCTTTATTTATTCAATGCACTGAAAAGACCTTGAGGCCTAGAAGTTCTTTAAATCTCCCAAAGGACATCTTTCTACTATCCAACACATTTTTGTAAGTATTTTTTTTTTCCAAAAGCACTGTTGATCAGTTATAAGGTGATTTCTATATTTTTTAATAACAGCAGTTAATACAGGTTTATATTAATGCATGCGTTCTGATATTGTTTCTATAGCAACAACTCATTCAGGACTGATATGGTGATGGTTTTTTTTTTTTACATTTATAAAATGTGCCACTGTTTTGTAATAGTCAGTAAGAAAACCTTTTTTTTTAGTTTCTCAGAAAATGTTTTTTTTTTTTTTTTTTTTATCTAATCAAGGGCAAGA
Organism: Silurus aristotelis; assembly: GCF_946808225.1. Lineage (NCBI taxonomy): Eukaryota > Metazoa > Chordata > Actinopteri > Siluriformes > Siluridae > Silurus > Silurus aristotelis. The sequence goes on from NC_139591.1 coordinate 14,989,055, forward strand.
TCGAGGAAAAAAAATATGATTTGTGATGGAATGATTATGTACTGTCATGTCATTCTTTAATAAAAACCCAAATTGGTTGGTAAAACACTGTGACATAGGATTAATTAGAAACCTCAAGACCTGCTGCTCTTGGAAAATAATCAGCTCTGGGGTTGTAACAGTAACTTCACTAACTGTCAGGCAACATTACCCATCCTTTCATTGATTAATTTCATATAACGTTATTCTCCGTTATGATTTATACTTTAAGCATCAATTTGTCATTACATCCTTGTTAAAGAAATTCTCTCTTACATACACACAATTCCTCTTTCTCCCTCAAATTAAATTGCAGTAGTGTAAGGATCATCGTTGTCTGGCTGTTTTTGCTATTCGAATATTGATGATGAAATGCCTCATAGAGTGTCAACTGACAGGGGGAAAAAAAGCAGATAAATCATCATCACCAGCAGCCCCTCTACAGGGAACATTGTCTTATATGTATTATTAATCACAATTCAGGGAGAATCTACCCTATTCATTATTCATCATAAAGGTTGCGCTGGCCTACTCATCCAGAGGTGCACCACCCGAGGGGAAAACAACTGTCCTTCAGCCTGTTAATCTGTGATGGCATCTCATGAAGCTCGTTTTATAATCCAAGCTTTACCTTGATCAGGATTTACTCCAGCTGTTCTGTTTAGGTGAAAAAAGAACCATTTACATTTTTGTTAAAAGGGCCATTAAATCAAAACCTAAATTATATTTGTTGTGATAATGTTTATTATTAACAATAATAATAATTACACATTGGGGAATGTATTTTCTTAACCACAGCTTAAACATCCAGGCGATAACAGCACACCGAATTATTTTAAAGTGCCCAAAATTGTTTTTACTTAGACAGCAAGCTAGCTAAAGCAAGGGTGTAATGGCATGTAATGCCTGTGTGAAATTGTTTGTGTGTTTGTGTGTTACATGGCCAAGTTATATTTGGATTTGTGCAGCTTAGGGGTTTATATTCTTTTTTTGAAAGAAAAATAGAAAAGAGCTCATGGTAAAAGCTGAGAATTGTATTGGACAGCAGCTTGCATTGACCTGCTGAGCCACACTGGCCACCATTTGTGAGGCTAATAAACAAGTTATTATCAAATAAAAGCGAACAATGTCAAATAATGGAACAAAACATGTTTGCCATGGTAATAGATCCATTCATCTATGTGTGGGTGTCTGTTTATGGGCTTTCTGTGTCAAATGATTTTGTTTTTTTAACCTTACCCCCTGTAGTTCTGTTCCCCTTAATATCTATTTTAGGGATGTGGATATTACAAAATAAGACATTTTAGGTTGAAAGGAGACAGGCGGAGAATGGGAACGAGACATTGGCAGTGTATAATCTTAATTATTATTTTGATAAGTGGCTTACTTTAAATTTGTGAATGTGCCATTTGAGGAGGATTAATAACCATTTGAAGAGAATTAAATTACAGGCTGAATTATTCAGTTGGTGGTAATTCTTCTCTTGGGAACAGAGCAGGATGAGTAAAATAGTCATGGCTGGGGTCTTGGAAGTATGTGAAAACCATTATTTAGGCTTGTCTAAGAACCAGCATTGGGACCATAGATCTAAATATGCCAGCACAATGTTCCAATCAAGCCAGATTGTTAACATAAAGGTCCACCAGGAAACTTTGGGGGGGAGATGAATGATATCAAACAAATCTTTTTAAACTCCATAGTGATGATTTCAATTGCATAACATCAGGAACATCATACCATACCTGTCAGAGCATCCCAAAACCTCATCTAAGCTCTCATGATCTAACAGCTCGACAACTGCAAATCTCTGCTGGCTGCTAGCAGCCTACACTTTTGCATGAATAAAAAGCAGCAGCATTTGGTCTTCAATCAACCTAAATGAGCACACATGTCTTCCCTCTTTATCTCCCTCCGTTGGCACCCTGTAGCTTCTCAGATCAGTCTTTGATGCTTGCCTGTAGAGTAATCATTTAGTTTTTCTGTTTATACAAACAACTCACAAATGAGGCGGAATCCAATCTAAGCATAGAGCTAAGTATTTGATAGTTATGGCTGTTGCTCAAGTGTGCCACTGTTTTCTGTATTCAGAAGCACTGAACATATAGTTCAGCCACCTAACATGGAGTCACTTATTTCCACTCATAGTTCTGTGAGAGCAGAATGTATTGCTCTGTTTGTTCTGTTTGCTCTGTCTTTAAAGTCACATAAGGCCAACAAACAACCAGAAAGATTTAGTTTTCCCAAGAGCACTTGAACACTTCCGCTCATTTATTTCTGTCAAGGAGTTCTTTTTTTTGCTGTGGTGCTACTTGTCTAACTTGCAGATATGTTACTCACGGTCACACTGTTTTTAGTTAGGTTTCTTTTTTGTTTTGACAACCTGTATAATTATTTTTTTTTTTTATCACTGTGAGCTACATGAAAGTGATCAAGAATAAATGACACATTACAATGGCTATACCCATCTTTAAACTCTAAAGGGACCCCCTTTGTAATGTGTGCAGCAGCCATTCACTACACAAAGATGAACTCAGTGATGTTCTCCATGTTTCCCCCAATACTCATTTGTGTGTGCATGGTACCCTGTCATTAATTAATGTCTTATCCAGGGTGTATTCACACCTTCTACAAAGTGTTTCTACGATCAGCTGCAGATGCACCATGCTCCTGTCCAGAAAATCTTTTCATTCAAGGTAAATGAATTAATAAACTCAGTAGTGCCACATTCTTTATTTACAGACAAAAATTTAACTCATAATTAAGTGAGGATGGCATGAATGTGGATGGCATGAACATGGAGTATGATGTAAGAAACTGTGGGAAATGACTAATAGATGCACTCATAGTTACAAGTTCATTAATTTTTTTTATCTTAACTAGCTGCTTTTTCCTAGATAAGGATGGAGCTCCATTACATTGCACCACACAGATATTCATTCCCATAGAAGTAATTTGTAGTCCCAAATACACCCACTGGCATTTTTTGAGAGGTTTGGTGAAACGTGAGAACATGGAGGAAATCCATGCCGACACAAGAAGAATATGGAAGAACTCTGAACATGCAATAATCTTTAGGATCAAGGTTCAGGATCAAAGAGGGGACAATGAAGTTATATTAAGTATAATTACCCCAATAATTGTATGCCTAGTTACAAAGACCCTTAAAAGGTTAAGTTATTTATGTAGGATGCAGTTAATTTCATTTTTGACTATTATGTGAATTTCCAGCGTGCTCACTTGACTAGGTAATCACTTGGTTTGGTGCTTGTTCATACTTTGCAGTATGGGTAGGGAAGTTATATCTCAGGGGGTTAAGATGTTGGACTTCTGATGGGAAGTCACCAAGCACCACCACGCTGTCACCGCTGGGTCCTTAAGCAAGGCCCTTATCCCTTTAACTGGTCAGTTGTATAAATAAGATACTAGTATGTCCCAGTATTACGGAAGCTGCCAAATGCCATGAATGGTAGAATTATTCCATTAATTATGGCATAAATAATTATGGTAAGGAGAAATAGTAAAAAAAATAAAAATTATATATTTTCATGATGAATTGCAAAACATGGGTACATTTTGTAAAGAAATTATATATTTTCTTTTATTGTCATAATTAAAATATTGAAATATTTAATCAAAATAAATTTTTCCTTTTCTCTGCTTATTGACATAAATCTGTTACACATATATATTTTTTAAACAGGGTTGTTAGCCCTGTGATAATCTGTGCCACTATATATATATATATATATATATATATATAGATAAATAGTGTTGTCTCTATTGTATTTATTTTGACGATAACTCAATCGAAGAGGTTCCACTCATCCTAAAAGACCCAATATATTTAGCAGAGGAGAACGTCTTGGCATCCCAGCTGAACAGCATAATACATTTTTGGGCCATGGGTTGTCTATTGCTTTTAATTAAGGGACAGTATTTCTCTGTGATGGATTGGGGAGGCTTAGCTGGAGTGTGACGGTGGATTTAACTGCTTTGCTTTCATCTTCACTTTACATGTTTGTTTGGTCTAAGGCTAAGCTTGAGCTGAGCTCCCTTTCTTTATCTTCCTCTCTCCCTCTTTCACTCACTCACTCACTCACTCACTCACACAAACACACACACACACACACACACACACACACACACACACACACACACACACACACACACACACACTCATTTCCCTCTCCATGTCCCTCATTACTTCCCACCTTCCCTAGAGAAAGAGGGTTGAGTCCACATGCATAGAAACGCCTCCTTTCTGATTAGCTGGCTTGGATGCTGCCTTTCTTTTTACACTAATGATGTTCTGTACGACTCACTTTGGTGAGTCGATTCTTTTGAACAAAATCACTTCACATGAGTCGAGTTCCGGGAGATGTTTGTTGAACTTATTCCCCTTAACAAACTTTCATAACTTATTTTGCACTGTGAAAGAGATTTTTTTTTCAACAAAAAATGGTTATGGCTCTAGACATGGGGTGGTAAAAATATGGGAGCAAAATCCCAGTGAGGGTTTTTATTTATTTATTTTTTTGTATTGCATGAGGTCTTTTACATTCAACTATATAAAAGTCTAGAGATTACTTAGAAAAAATAATATATAAAAATTCAGTATTAAATATAAAAATTATAAAGATTTTTCCTCTGCACATTGCTACCTGATGTATCACCATGCTGCCTACAATAACACAGTTTTATCTTTATGCCGAAGTCTGTGTGAATTACAAAAATATTATCTGGACCAGAAAATGATCTGTTACAAATTCATGACCTGGTGCAGAAAATTATCTGTTAAAAAATTGTAATAAAGCAGGTGCAACTCTGTACTACCCATTTAACCACATCCCTGACTGTCACCTCACCCTCCAACTTCATATTGTTGATGTTTTGTTGTTTTTGATCATCGACGTTTTACACATTATACACAACAACACAATGCAAAAAAAAACAACTAGCATAAATTAAACAATACAAATGCAAAGCGACCACAAAAGAGTCAAAAGAGTAGTTCAAAATGAACCGATTCGAGGACTGTAACGTATGAGCGCGTCCGAGCGCGTGTGGACGCACGCACGCGCGCACGAGCCGCAGATAGGATGGCTGCGCACTCCTAAGACATTATCGCTTACAAACTCTGTCCGGAAAGAACAGAACGGATTAAGAGTTAAAGGAAAGACAGATAAGAAAGAAAAGAGAGGGAAAGAGAAAAACATTATATCGCAGCAGCCGACGCCACTTGCCAATCATTATGCCGGCGGAGGTGAAAGAGGTGAGGTTTTTTTCCCAAATGCATTTTTCCCCCACGGGTTTTCTTCGACCTTTTACTCATCTCATCTGATGCTTTTCCAGTTTTTTTTTGGAAAAAAAAGAAAAAAGAAAACGTGCCAGCGCGCGCATCATCGCTCTCTGGATTTTTCTATGACGCGCGCACACGCACACACACACTCGCGCGCACACGACATGCAGCGATTTGCACGGTGTTCTAGTTGGTCGGGGAGCACGCGCTGTATAAACACCCGCAGAGACGCTTTATTTTGCACGAGAGCGAAAAACACTGTGGGGAAACGCACACGCTCGCGCAAGAGTCTCTTAAGCTAATGCCGATGTGAATATGCGGATTTTAGCACTGTCTTCAGGCTGCAGGGCGTGTGTGTGTGTGTGTGTGTGTGTGCAGGAGATGCTTTTGGCTTTATGCTGAGGCGGTGCTCTGCTCAGCTCTGAGGGAGCGTGTTGGTCGGGGAGGGGGGATTCTGTTGAGATGATGGGTCCTGCTGCAGAGGCATAGGTGTGTGTGTGTGTGCGCGCGCATGTTTTTTATGAGCTACTAACAGCATGCAAAAAAAAACTTGTGCCCATTCATGCTTATAGGTAGAATGTAAAACAACGTTAGGGATGGAGAATATTCTCAGAAAAGCCCCAAGCTTCTGTCTCATTCATCAGCCTGGGACTAGAGCAGCCCTGGCCAAGACTTGAGGTCATCCGAACAGTGCATGTCAGTTTTATCTTGGCTTTGTCATCAGCAGACGATTCATCTAGTCAGACTTAGGTTCCTGACAAGACGTTATGTCCAGCGTGCTTCTGATGTGCCCTTGAGCGGGTCATGCTTGTTAGGGAAGCCAGGCATTGTTGTCCCTCGGTCTGTGCAGTTTAACTGATAAGACTGTTTGACTGTTTGATTGAACACTGTGGCCTGGTGAAAGAAGAGAAAAGGATGAGGGAATGATAGAGTTAGTAGTGCATTTACTCAAGACCATTGTACAAGCACTATTACAGGGTGTCACAAGATTGCAGGGGGTGACAAGTGGCGCCGTAAATGTGTCACCTTTTGGAGTTTTCCAACCCTATGCAGAGGAGGATTGACAATTCTTTTGGCAAGTGGGACTGCAGGATCATACAGAATCCCATGGCCCATGGGCATGAAAGCATGCTGACTGTAGAGGGCTCGCATGTGACAAGCTTTCACACTGTGTTTTCCTCCCTTTAGCCAGGTTGCATATTTGCATTCGATTCATGGGACAGATGTTCTAAGTTTGCGATCACTGACGAAAATTTCTTGTTGTTATTAAAGGAATTAAAAGTCTACTTCATCTTCTGTATTTGTAACAATTGTCAGTCAAGAACAATGGCACAATCTTATATATTGATAACTCGAAACATCATTATAAATGAAGTTAGTTTAGATATTAGTAATGTGAGGAAATAAAAGGTAATTTAAATCAACAGCCATGTAATAATATACAGCCAATAAATGTTGTGCAATGATACAGTGACATAAAAAAAAGTATTAAAAGTTAGCTCTGTGGGTTTTATATAGTAAAACTGCATTTCCTTCACATTAACCACAGAGTCTTCATCCTAAGTGTGCAAAATGATGATAAAAATAATATTAAAAACAGAATTCAGCAATAGACTTTTATAGATGTGCACTGCATAGCACATTTAACGGGAGACATCACGACAAGGCAACTTGACAAATCCAGATGAAGTTTTTGATATTAAAAAGCCAGTGGCAAGGAAAAACTTTATTATTGCAGCAGAAGCTCTTAAGTATCCTGATCAGATTGTCAGGTGGTGCATGCAAACTGTTTCTGGAAAGTGTGTTTAATTTTTAAAAGTACCCATTTGGGTCTATCTACAGCAGCAGCAGGTGACCCCCAAGCATAGAAATCTTTGTGCTAAAGTAGGGCATCAGAATACATTGGGCAAATTGCACAAGAGAGGTACAGAAATGTATGTGTATAAAGATTAGGCAGTGGCAACTGTTAAAGGTGTGCAATTTTTTTCATGGAATTACATCATTGCTGTTCCATCAGTTGTTTTGCATTAACATGACAGCGACAGTTTTGGTTCAGAGCTTTGACTGTTCGGAGAGAAAGAGGATATCATTGGCATACTTAGTGTGCTATTGACAGACCGATGCTTGTTTCCAGAGCAATCAGCCGATTGTTGCCTCACTGTCGCTCTGATAGTCCAGCCGTCCTTTTTATAAATGCATGGCTGACTCCCTTTACAGTCTCATCATGCACTGTAATTTAAAAGAGATTGCTTTATGATTTGAATATAGTACTTGAAGCTACAAAACAGCTCAACAGTAGAATAATTACTCTAATAGGTGTGAGAGGCATGACTGCAATCTAGCATAAGGAATGAAAATCGATTGGATATTATCAATACTACTTCTCCTATCGATACGGTTTATCAGTTTGGTAGTGTAGAGTTACCCGAATTATTTCTTTTCCCATTAGTGTGCAAAAAAAACCTAAACAAATAAATTAGGAACGGCATCAACTACGCTTGATTATTTTATTTATTGTTTGTATTTTAATACTGAATGAAGTAGAAAATCAGTGGCTGTTTTGACACCCAATGGTACTGACTGCAACAGTGTTCATACTAAACTTCTCCTAGGCAAAATCTTCTTTTTTATCCATGCTGTATGTATTAAAGGCATGGGTATGCATCGAGAGAGATGGTTTAGTGTTAACAATTCCAGTCTAGCCAATTCATTTTCCCAACACATTAACTTCAAGAACTGACCTAGTATATCCCACCCTCTGATAGGTGCCATTAAAACAAGATAACATGCCAGGATGTTATTTACTTCACCTCTCAGTTTCAGTTCATTTTCCGATTGATGTATAATCGGAACTAAGCTATGTAACGGGTTCGTGTTTAAAACCGGCAACTCTTTACAATGTTCTAGATATTCTAATTGGTTTAAACATTTCACCATAATGTACTCTGAGTTTATAATTTTTTATTAGAAATAATTTCCTAGCTTTTATTTAGTAGCCAATTTGCGTAATGTCAGTACCCCCCTAACAAACTCTGTATCTGTGGTTCTGGTTGTTATGACACATATACGAAGTGTTCTGCAACATCTCCAGTTTTACCTCTAGTAATGGCAACACTAGCAGCAAGGGGTTTTTATTGCATTTGTAGCAAGTACAGTGTTATCATGAACTAAATCTAAAATGTAACCCTACTTTCGACTGCTTTGTTCTTTCTACCATTAGTGAGCGTGTAGGCGAACATCGCTTAGGTTGTTCTGTGAGAGTGTATGTGCGTTGGGCGCTACAAGCACAAAGACCGAGAAACAGTAAGAGAGAGAGAATTTTTTTTGCATTTCTAGAAATTCAAATGGCTCCAGTGCAGGCAGATACATATTATGGCAGGCCATATTGATACAGTGGTGTTTACTAACAGTAAACATCTAAATGTGGGAAGCAGCAGACACCTGTGTGTCTGTAATAGTTACAGGAAATTAACCTATAATAGCTGAGTCTTAATAGATGAAAAGCTTTAAGAATCTGCTGAATCTGCTTGTGCATTCAGAAGTACTAAAAAAAAAAAAAGCAAATAAATTTAGGCAGGTCACGAGAGAAACAGATTTAAGTACCTTTACATAAGACTGTACTTATAAATTGGGTCATTTATGTATCAACTCTTTTTCTCTTTCATTTGTGGACTTTTTTAAAAAAGACTGGCTTTACACACAAACAAACTTAATATTTTGAACTTTGCAATGTCTAGAAAGTTCTGGCTGAAAGGATCTCATGCATTATTTATCAGTCCTAAGTAAACTGCGAGGAGTTTGTGCTTATTCCTATTTATTATTTTTAAAAGAATTTGTTAGTTATTATACATTGAGTTAGGAGTCATTTCACAAATTTCACAAAACTATCCTCTTTAAAGAATAATCTGTATGTGCAGATTCACTTTTAGGCCTGCTGAAGTCAGCGTTTTACTCAAGTCAGCTTCTGCTCCACTGGTCAGCGTTTGTTATTATCAAAACCCCTTTAACAGATTTTTTTTTTCACCTCGTTGTCTTTGGGCCAAAGAAACAGAGCCCAGAGGATCCTGTAGCTTTGCCTTCAAAGAAGCAGAACAAAGAGCTGAGTGAAGAGGTGCCCTCTGCAGAAGACGTCCCGGACACACCGTCCTCTGACCTGAGCACGGCCACGTTCACCAACGGAAGCTCACAGAACACGGAGACTAACGTAGGTCACGTGGCTTAGTTGCTTAATGGAAGAGTTGTGTGACTGGAGATTGGGGGAAGCAATATGAATGTTGCCCTGTGGTGATATTCTGTTAGGTTAATCACTTAATCTTAAAAAAAATATTAAGCGATATTTCAGAATATGAACAACATCAGGATATTAAACACATTCAAAGTGCACAAATAAAATGCACTGTGTATTTGAAAACAAACACATCTATCTATCTATCTATCTATCTATCTATCTATCTATCTATCTATCTATCTATCTATCTATCTATCTATCTATCTATCGATCGATCGATCGATCGAACGAACGAACGAACGAACGAACGAACGAACGAACGAACGAACGAACGAACGAATCTCATAATCCCATATTTTATTCACAACAGAATATAGAGTACATATCCTTTGTTTAAACTGAGGAATTTTATCATTTGAATAAAAAAATAAGGTGATTATGAATGTGGAAAAAAAGGTTGGGACAGGGGCAAGAAATAGCTGGAAAAGTAAGTGTTATTAAAAAGAAACAGCTGGAGGAACATTTTGCAACTAATTAGGTTAATTGGCAACAGGTCAGTAACATGACTGGGTGTAAAAAGAGTATCTTAGAGAGGCAGAGTCTCTCAGATTAGATGGGCAAAGGTTGACCAAACTGTGAAAAACTGTCTAAAAATTGTAGGACAATTTCAGAATTATATTTATAACATTAAATTATAAAGACTGTGGATATCTCATCATCTACAGTACATAATATCGTCAAAAGTTTCAGAGAATCTGAAGAAATATTGCGTGCAAAAACAGGTGAATAGCAGGCAGTACTGCAATAAAAACAAGCATAATTCCTTAATGGAAATCATTGCAAGGGCTCAGAATCACTTCCAGAAATCAGTTTCTGTTAACACAGCTCATGCCATCCAGAAATGCAGGTAAAAGCTTTATCGAACAAAGAAGAAGCCATATGTGAATTTTACTCTAACGTCTTCTCTGAGCCAAAGCTCATTTAAAATGGACCGAGGCAACGTTGAAAATGTTCTGTGTTCAAATGAATGAAAATAATAATTATTTTTTTAACCATGGACTTTGTGTCCTCCGGAGTAAAGACAAGAAATATCATCTAGCTTGTTATCAGCACTAAGTTCAAAGCCTGCAGCTCTGATGGTATAGGGATATCTTAGTGCCTATGAGCAAAAGGTTTTAATAGGTTTTAGAGCAACATGCCTACAAAAAAATACAGAGAAGAGAAGTCTTGGGTCTGTTGAACATCAAGAATCCTATATCAGACATGAATAAGACAACACTCTTCTGCTAAAACTCCAGCAACTGGCCAGTTCCCAGATGTATATGGACTGTTGTTAGAAGAAGAGAGATGCTATACAGTGTTGCACAATCTCCTTTCCCCATTTTTTTAGATAAAAAAAACATCAAATTTAAATGTAACATTTTTCATACAAAGGTACGTTTTCTCAGTTTAAATATTTGATGTTTTTTATGTTCTGTTGTGAATAAAATGTGGTTTTATGAGATTTGCAAATCATTGAATTATGTTCTTATTTACATTTCACATTGTGTTAGAATTGGGGCTGTATCTATAAGTTGAGAATATACTGTTATCTACACTCAACAGTCACTGTCTTAGGAACATAAACACAGTTCATTCATTAAATTATCCAAACAGTGCAATGCTTACAATCATGGTCACAAGCTTGTTTGAGTATTTCAGAAACTGCTGATCTCACACACAGAAGTCTATAAAGTTTAATCAGAATACAAGAAGACCAATTTGAAGCTATTGTGTTTTACTCACTAAAAATGGTCAGTTGAAGCTCACTCACATAAAGGCTTAATGTAATATGCATTCTGAGGTGCTGTTCTGCTCACTGTGGCTGTAGCCAATCTGTCAGCTATAACCAGTCCGGCCATTCTCTTCTGACCTAAAATCACATAGTTTTTTCATTCAGATGTTTAATGTAAACATTAGCTAAAGCTTTTGCACTAATTTTATGCATTGCACCATCATGCTGCCGTTTGGTACTCATGACTGAGCGTGTTTACCATTGTTCCCATTAAAGTGGATAGTGAGTGTGTATTATTCTTGGTATACAGCTAGTGGTATACAGCTTTGACTATATAATACATATCATAGTACACAAAATACACAGCATTACATTCACCAATGTTGTGATTGTATTGGGATGCTGCTGCAGAATGATGAAAGCTCTGGGATTGGGACAGAGAAGTCATCCAGCCCTGACACTGAGTTGAACCCCCTCAGTGCCTCCAGCTCTCACGAGGAAGTTGTGCCAAAACAGCTGGAGGTGAGGCGTCCAACCTACAAAACCCAGCTACATAGACTCCCATTCATTAAAAACCCTGTACAGCTTACCTACATGCAGTGCTGATGTTGGCTTTTGTCATTTTGATATTCAGCAAGTGTCAGTACTTTTGTAACAAAATTGGTATTGATTCTAGGTCACAGATATACATTTCATACTGTGTGCTATTATGTGCAATCATGTCAGTTTTTTTATTTTCATTCACATTGCACGCTTTTTCAGGATATTGTGGTAGATTGGCAAGATATGGACATAACACTCGACGGATTTGAACTAATTGCTTACTGGATATATAGGATCCAGTTCATTGCATCAAACCGCTTTGCTGCTGGCAATTTTTCAAGCTCAATAGGAGCTCCTCTGAATCTCATTTCAAAGTCCACAATAAACTAATTTTCAGTTGAGTGAAAAATTGTTTCTGTGTAAGTTGTGCATGTCAAGTACTCTGCTAAATATAAATTCAGCCCTTGTTGCCAACACAGTAGAATAACATTATAGAATTAACAGTATAACAGGTAGAATCCTTTTTAGAATTTTTCATTGTTGTTACATTTAGGAACCTTGGCTTTGTTTGTTAAAAACTGTTATAAAATTAAAGCACAACCACTAGTCCAAAAAGTGTGATGCTGTGAAAATGTAAATAAAACAACAACAAAAAAAAAAGAGACAGGACTGTTGAGCAGATAAAATCCTGTATCATAAATAGGAAAACATTCCTCTCACAAATGTAACTGGTTTAAAGCAGCTGGTCTTCTCAGTTCCCAGATGTATACAGACTATTGTTAAAAGAAGAGGGGATGCTGCACAGTGGTAAAAAGCACCTTGACTCAACTTTTTTGAGACATGTTCCGGCCATCGAATTATAACACTTTGTTTTTCCCTTAACATGGTACATTTTCTCATTGTAAACATTTGATATGGATTCTATGTGCTATTGTGAATAAAATATGGCTTTATTATATTTGAAAATTGTTTCATTCTGTTTCACTTACATTTTACACAGCATCCCAACTTTTTTGGAATTGGGGTTGTATGTAATAGATAGATTTAAAAGTAATTCAAAGGGTTGATGAATCCGAAATATTGAGAGATGAACTTTTTCACTCTTTTCCTCCTCAGGAAATTATAACTGATCCAACAGAGACATTTCAGACAGTGTGTGAGGGCTCTCATAATTCAGAGGGCATTCTTGTTTCTGATCCCTCAGTGGAGAAAGAAGATGTATGTAGTTCATCTCAGGCTGATATAATAACCCCCAGCCCTGACATCAACACATCGTCTGGCAGTCCAGCAGAAAGCATCAAAGACCAGCCTCTCAGGCATAGCACTCTTCAAAGTCCGAGGGTAGACCTTAGCAATCATGGCACCATTCCTCATGGTTTCCCGTACCCCCCTTCTTACACAAACCTGCCAGCTAGAAACTACTTAGAGAACTGTTATACCCTCCCACTTCACAGGGACAGCTTTGGTCGAATTGGAGGACCAGTGTGCAATGGTGCTGCCAAAGGTGATCAGGATGGTTCAGACATGAGGTCAGGAATCCCTGCAATCAGTCATCCTATCATGGGTGGAACCCTTCCTCTGAGACCTACGTTGGATCTTGCGGTTGACGATCATCTCGGTCCATTACCACATCCATTCTTGCAGGATCTGTACAGGATGCAGACCCTGATTCCTCATAAACGGGCCAGCATGGTCAGCCTGGACACCATTCGTAAGGACCCTCGATGGAGAGATCCCAACTTGCGGGAGGTCATTGCCATGCTTAGCCACCCCATGGACCCTGTCAAGTCCAATGCTGCTGCCTATCTACAGCATCTCTGTTACGAGAATGACAAGATAAAGCAGGATGTGAGGCAACTCCATGGTATCCCCATATTGGTGGGGCTGCTCGACCACCCCAAACCTGAGGTGTACCGCAAGGCCTGCGGAGCCCTAAGGAATATATCCTTTGGAAAGGATCCCTTCAACAAGGTGGCCATCAAGAACAGTGATGGCATTCCTACACTACTGAGGCTGCTGAGAAAGACAAATGACATGGAGGTTCGAGAGTTAGTTACAGGTTGGTAATATTTGGAATAGAGCCATCATTCAATATCAATTGGATTTTGGTATGATTTGAGGATCTGATGGTGCTGTCAATAATGAAGATGTACATACAGTGAGTAGTACAAAGTAGAACACATACATTTATTCTCCCAGGAACGCTCTGGAACCTCTCATCTCATGAACCCCTAAAGATGGTCATCATCAATCATGGGCTTCAGACTCTGACTGATGAGATTATCATACCACACTCTGGTTTAAGAGGGGATCCCAATGACCCATCTAGACCAGGAGCACCAGAATGGACCACAGTTTTTAAAAATACATCTGGATGCTTAAGGTAAATTACCATTTCAGTCCTGATTTCCTATATTATTAGTTCCAAAAGTGGGGTTACAATTTCATTTAACCACATGCAAAAAATATTTAATTGTTAATTATGATTTGATTACTAGATTACTTTTCCCTGCAGGAATGTGAGTTCAGATGGGGCTGAGGCTCGTCAGCAGATGCGTGAGTGTGATGGACTGGTTGATGCTCTGCTTCATGCCCTTTACTCTGCTGTGGCAAGGAGGGATATGAATAACAAGGTAAAATGAAAAAGAACAGTGCCCAAGATGCCCAATAAAAGGACAATAGATTGAAAACAAAAACAATCCATAAAGACATGAAGAAAATCTATACTGAAATCTATCCATATGGACTTGGAAATTGTGTCTGAATTAGTTTCTTTTGTCTGCAATATAAAGTCTGTACTCCTATGAGGATTTTCTGCAATACAGAATGAGATAAAAAAAAAAAAAAAACTAACAAAACAGAAAGAGAGTTTCATCTATCTATCTGTTTGTCTGAACATCTATCTACACTCACCGGACACTTTATTAGGAACGCCTGTCCAACTGCTCGTTAACGCAAATTTCGAATCAGCCAACACATGGCAGCAACTCAATGCATTTAGGCATGTAGACATGGTCAAGACGATCTGCTGCAGTTCAAACCGACCGTTAGAATGGGGAAGAAAGTTAGTTAAGTGACTTTGAACGTGGCATGGTTGTTGGTGCCAGACGGGCTGGTCTGAGTTTTTCAGAAACTGCTGATCTACTGGGATTTTCACGCACAACCATCTCTAGGGTTTACAGAGAATGGTCCGAAAAAGAGAAAATATCCAGTGAGTGGCAGTTCTGTGGGCGCAAATGTCTTGGGGATGCCAGAGGTCAGAGGAGAATGGCCAGACTAGTTCGAGCTGATAGAAAGGCAACAGTAACTCAAATGACCACTCGTTTCAACCGAGGTATGCAGAAGAGCATCTCTGAACAACACGTCGAAGCTTGAGGCGGATGGGCTACAGCAGCAGAACACCACACTGGGTGCCACTCCTGACAGCTAAGAACAGGAAACTGAGGCTACAATTTGCACAGGCTCACCAAAATTGGACAATAGAAGATTGGAAAAACATTGCCTGGTCTGATGAGTCAGATTTCTGCTGCAACATTCGGATGGTAGGGTCAGAATTTGGCATCAACAACATGAAAGCATGGCTCCATCCTGCCTTGTATCAACGGTTCAGGCTGGTGGTGGTGGTGTAATGGTGTGGGGGATATTTTCTTGGCACACTTTGGGCCCATTAATACCAATTGAGCATCGTGTCAACGTCACAGCCTACCTGAGTATTGTTGCTGACCATGTCCATCCCTTTATGACCACAGTGTACCCATCTTCTAATGGCTACTTCCAGCAGGATACTGCGCCATGTCATAAAGCACGAATCATCTCAGACTGGTTTTTTTTAACATGACAATGAGTTTACTGTACTCAAATGGCCTCCACATTCACCAGTTCTCAATCCAATAGAGCACCTTTGGGATGCGGTGGAACAGGAGATTCGCATCATGGATGTGCAGCCGACAAATCTGCAACAACTGCGTGATGCTATCATGTCAATATGGACCAAAATCTCTGAGGAATGTTTCCAGTACCTTGTTGAATCTATGCCACGAAGGATTAAGGCAGTTCTGAAGGGAAAAATGGGGTACTAGTAAGGTGTACCTAATAAAGTGGCCAGTCAGTGTATATCCTTAGTTTTTTACAATCATGCTAACTTAGTCTGTTGTGCTTTCGCAGTCTGTTGAGAACTGTGTCTGCATTCTTCGTAACCTATCCTACCACGTGCACAAAGAGGTACCGGGGGCAGAGAAATTTTACAGCACCCCAACTATTCTTACTACAAAGCCAAGGAATCACCAGAAGAAAAAGGATGTGCCTGATTGTTTTGGTGGGAGGACAACCAAAGGTTAGGTATTTTCATGAAAAAATTGTAAATGTTTTCAAATATCAATTCCAACAATTTTGTTTTCAGTTTTCATTTCAATTTTGTATGTGTAAGGAGAGCATATAATTACACTTGAATTGGGCTGAAACTATCATGATATTGGATCTGTCTGCTCTATAGCATATGGCTGTTTTTAATGAATTATGTTTTGTAATGATATAATAAAACAGGATCTGGGCAATCCAACCTGTTGTAATGTCACACTTTGACATATATTTTGCCATTGTGAATGTGTCTTGTCTTCTTTTTTTTTTATCTGTTTGCTTTTACACTGTTGGTCCGACTGTCTTCATCTGCAGAGGAGTGGTTCAATCAGTGTGAGTGTGCTTCTGTTCCTGCTTAGCTTAGTGCTGCAAAACCTTGATGATTTTTTTCCAGTCATGTCACATACACTTGATTTTTTTTTTTTACAGCCCTCCTACTCTTAACGCCCACAGTGCCTCCCACACATATACTCAAGCTTTGGACAATGTGAAATGCTTGATGCTTGAGATTTTTTGAAACATGCCCCCTTTGCAATGCTTATAGTGGTTTACCTTTTTTAGGCCGGAAACACGGAATAAGCGACAAATCAAACAACACTCTGGACATGCCCAAGCGCACACTCCCGACTAAAGGTGCACATTTACCTTAGTTTCACTATCCATATCCATATTCCATATACTGGATCCTTTCACCACAAGAATATTTAAGTCATCCTTCCATTTTGTGGACTATAAAATTTCAAAATATTTTAGGAACAGGCATCAGTTTTTAATATAATGCATGCAGACTGCCAACCGACAGACCCGAAAGGTTAAGCAGTGTGTTAAATTCAGGACCAAATTCATGGAGATGTAGGCAGCATATGTAGCTTGCTAGCCTGCATTCAGCCTGAAGTCAAATGTGTGTTAAGTTGGCAGATGGAGAAAGTGTGGGAGCAGCTTTGCTGAGGAGAGCAGGCGGGTCACAGGAAGACGACAAAACATCTGAGGGAGGCCTTGAGGGAGGTGAACCAGGGAAGCACAGATAAGCTGAGGCGAGTGTTCCACACCAAGTGGAGATGAAGACCGAGCCAAGACAGCTTTCGTTGTGTGTAGGAGGGTAATTAAGTGTTTTTAGCTGCTGTGTCAAGTATGCGGAAAAAAGGTATTTTAAGACGGGAAAAATAGCAACGCAGTGATGCACTGATACACTTGTTACGCTTGTGTTTTGTGTCAACACGCACTTAAAGCTGGATCTTGCATCTGTCTAGAAACGCGAGAGATGGATGAGATAAGCGCTTTTCTTTACATAGCTGGAGAAAGGATTGCTTTGTATTTAAGGAGTCGATCCTATAATTTTATGGAACTGGGTCAGCGTGTGTAAGAGTGACTATATCTTAGGTGCCCTTGAATATCCGAACACACTGTTATCTAAATCCTTTCATATACTATCCCAGCGAAAATGGTATCAGGCTATCTTTAAAGGCCCATTTACAGATTTCAGCTAATCGTTATCTGAGTACGTGTTTCCCATCCTGTCAGTGAACTGACAATCCTTTATTTCATTTCTCTCCCATATTTGCATGATCGCCTCAGCTATTAAAATTTCTTAGTATAAGATTTGTCATGGATTCAAGATAATGTCAGAGTGGTTGTTGAGAAAAAAAAAAAAATGTTGGTTGCTCTGAGGAACTTGAGAGCATAAATACAGCAAAGTATAACTAATTATATCTATGTAATGTGCTTTATTGATTCAATGGGACCATGAGGTGGTTTGTGATGTGGTTTGGATGTTGACAATTGTATCTTTATCTTTTCCAGTAGAGGCTCTGGTCCCTTGAGTTACACTTGCATGTTCTTTAGAAAGCTTCACTGGAGATGAGTAGATTTGGTTCAGAGGATTGGAAACAAGGCTTATTGCTGTGCTGGCTGAGTCATTAAAAACCCTTGAGGGCTTGTAAAAAAAAAAAAAAAGAGAGTTCTTAGGAGTTTCAACTCTGTATTCATCTGTAGTTGTGGGAACATGCCTTGGGTTGTCTCTTGCCACTCTGCCTCTCGGATTATTTTTCTTATGTTGTCTGGGGCATCTTACACTTCATAGATAGAAGCAGGAAGACATGAGACAGGGGCAGCAAAGATGGAACTTAAATAGTATAGTTTAACACCATTATTAAGTTTGTTCATATTGTCATAATGCCATAAAATATTCCTTATCATCATGGTAAACTGTTTTCACTGCACATGCTCAGTGTCTCTCACATCCATCTCATACAGGCATTCACTTGTTGGATTATGAATCACTCACACCAACATTCTATGCTGTTTGATGTAGTGTCTGAGTGTATGTCTGTGCAGGTCTGGAGCTGCTCTACCAGCCGGAGGTTGTGAGGCTTTATTTGTCACTCCTTAAGCTGAGCCACAACCAGAACACTCTGGAGGCAGCCGCAGGGGCCCTCCAAAATCTGTCAGCAGGACTGTGGGCAGTGAGTAGTATGCTTAAAAAATAAAGAATGCGATGAGGAATATAAATCTGTGACTGAATAACAAACTTTGTTATAACAGAATGAAATTATCTTCTACAACCCACAATTCTAAATTTAACTTTCGCTTTTTTTGCATGTTTTAATGACTCATTATTCTGCCCATCTGGTTTTCTCAGTGGTCCAACTACATCCGAGCAACTGTACGTAAAGAGAAAGGGCTGCCTATTCTGGTTGAGCTACTCCATTCAGATGCAGATAAAGTAGTGAGAGCAATTGCTATTGCCCTTCGTAACCTGGCCATTGAAAACAAAAATAAAGATCTCATTGGTAAGATACCATTTCAGTTACCTTTCTTTTTATCTCCCATCTGTAATTTGCATACACTCTCAAGACCCCCCTTATGGCACAATAACGTATAGTGAAAAACGTATAGTGAAATGCAACGTTAGCTCCAAGTGATGCACATGACTACCCATGGTCTCTTTTGACAAGAAGAAAATAGATCATTGTATGCTTTTAAATCATTGCAAATTCATTCATAACTTCTGTAAACATATTTGCCAGCAGCACTCTTGTATAGTATGATTGATACTTTTTAATATTTGACAAATATTTTTCACTTTTGTTAGGGAGCTATGCCATGAGGGACCTTGTCAGCAATTTGCCCAGTGGCCAGCAACGTCCTGCCAAAAACCTGGAAGAGGACACAGTGGTGGCAATCCTCAATACCATCCACGAGATCATTACTGACAACCTGGAGAATACTCGCTTCCTTATTCAGGGTCAGGGGATCCAAAAGCTGGTGGCCATAAATAAGACGAGGTAAGTAACGTGCAATGTGGTTGATCAGCAAAAGCAAGATTTCCAGAATCATTTTTGGTCAAATTTCCATTGTTGTTGTAGATCCAGGAACACTCTCTTTGCATTAGGGATACAAAAAAAATAAGACAGAAACAGACATTTGCCATGTGCCATGTGCCAAACTTCAATACAGGAAAGTGTTCTGGACAGTGGTGTTGCTAGTTTCTTTTAAGAGAGAGAAAACAGGTAGTGATGGAGCGGGTGTTTATAACTGATTTAACATAATTAACTTGTCTCACAGACATTCCATAATTATTCAATGTAACCATATAAGTAACAAAGGAAAAAAAACCAACAGACACTGCATGCCATTCTTCTTGTAAAATAAGAAAATGACAAATAATCATCTGTAGAAGTGCACAATTATTTATTTTGCTTGTAGTTGACAGGATTAAATTTATTTAAAATATGGAATGGACCTATGTACGTGGGCCTAAGCTTTCTGTATGAAAACCATAATCAATGGTAACTCATAGACAACCAGACTCTTTTACCTGGTTGGTAGTTAGGATGGGATGCCTCCCATGATCAGCTTGTATGTGCTGCTTCCAGATGGCTCCTTGGAGTCCTACATAAGTGCTGTCTCAAAATCCTTGGCTCCTCATCATTTAATCCTCGACCATTGGCACTGATGAGCATTTACCTTACCAAGAGAACAGAAGTGGTTGGTAGCCCAGAACACATTGGAAAGGTGTAAGCCCAGTAGAGGAGTGAGGGAGCGAGTTCTGGGCATATGGCCTATCTAAAGTAGGCATTGCACATTTTTTCCTGGTTAAAATATGTTTGTTAATGATATAAAATCTCTTGGTTGGGCCTTTCCACTTGCCCATTTGCTTGTAAATGATAACCAAAGATTACACTGACATTGATGCAAAGTTGTTTACTGAATGCCTGCTATACCCGTGGAATGAACTGGGGCCCTAGGTCCAATGTCCTAAAGTATTCCCTGCATTCTGAAAATGGAATTGAACAGAGCAATCACAGTTTCCTTGGCTGTGGTTAGTCCTTTGAGGGGGACCAAAGGGCAGGACTTGGATAATCAGTCTATAATAAAAATCAAGAGTGATTTATGGAGATTCTCAAGAAGAGTTCAGGACCTGACAAAATTAGCAATGTCCTTGACTAGAGTGGGCCACCAGAGTGAATTATAGATTGAAGTTATGGTGCATGTAATACCTGGGTGTCCACTACTAAGAAAAGTATGCATCCATTGAGTGATGCATTGCAATTATCCTGAGTTTTTGGGTCATGCAATGTTTTTTTTATGAAGGCAAGTGGGCGGTGTGGGGTCTGACTGTTGTTTACGTTGTATCTCCTTTATGATTTCCTACCAAACATTATGTGACTGTGAACTGGAATCTTATGAAGAATAGTAACCATCTTGCCTATGGTATAGCCATTCTTGATTAACTCTATTTTCCATGAACACTGCCTTGATAGGAAGGAACTCCTGTTTGACTGTATCACATGGATACATCTTGCCTTGTGTGCCATGCCTTTGTGATAAGACTGCTCCTGTCTCATAACAGAGGCATCTGCTTCAATGATGAATGGAAGATTAGGGCCAGAATGTTTAAGGATGGGGGCTGTAAGGATGGGAGTGTTTCAAAGGCCATTTGTGCTTGGTCTGTCCATTTAAATCTAGTAAAATTTTTACTTTTAGAAAAAAAGTCATTGGAGCTGCAATGCTGCTGTAATTTCTAATGAACTACATGGAGAAGTTAAACCCAGGAACCTTTGTAATTTCTTAATGGTACTGGGACATGCCCACTCCATAACTACCTTGATTGTTGATGAATCCATTTCTACACATTGGTGACAAATGATGTTAATAAAGAAAGTGGTACTGGTGGTGTGGATCTCACACATTTCTGCATTGGCAAGCAGTTGGTTCTCGCATAGCTGAGGGAGTTTAGTCTTAACTTGTTGAATAACTCAAGCCTGGTTTTGCGAATAGATGAGGAAATTGTTAAAGTAGGTGATAACACATTTTTTGTGGAGGTCACAGAAGATTTTTTTATGATTGGAACACTGCTAGTGCTTTGGCAAAGAACAAACATCATGAATTGTTATTCGTAATGCCCCCTACTAGTAAGAAAAGCAGTTTTCCATTTATCTCCATCTCTGATTCTGATAAGGTTGTAAGCACTGTGGAGGTTAACTCTGGTAAAAAAAAAAAAGCTTTGTGCAACTGTTCTAGGCCCACTGGGACCAATGGCAATTGGTATTTGTATTTGATGGTAACTGAGTTGAAGTCTTGATAATCAATACAGGGGCAAGGCCTCCATCCCTTTCTCAACAAAAAGGAACTCTGCTGCAGCAGTGGACATAGACAGGCAGATGAAATCTCTAAATCATTTTCTATGGATCCGGTCTCTGTAAGTGATAATGAGCTTAATTACATTTTTTAAAGGGGCAGTACTGGACAGAAGTTCAATGGATGGTGAGAGGGAAGTTGCGTTGTTATAGCCTTGATTTTTGTTTACACCTTGATAAATTCAGGCATTTTGGTTTGGGCATTGACCTTCACACTTTCCAAGCTTGTAGAGAGTCATGGTGCCCTACCATACCAACCTCACCACGATATTAATATATTAAGAAAGGTTAGCTACTTCATCTTTGCATGCTAAATCAGCTTGTAAGGCCTGGTTGATCCTTCATGGAAGACAAATGTGACTTCATTTCAATCACTTTGAGCAGCTAATGTGTGGAACATCTTGTCCCCCATGAGATATTCTAAAACTTCTTTCATTTGCCCAGCAAAACATTCAAACAAGGTTTGTACCTGGTTATCCATGTCCCAAACCGCCAATTTCCATTCCAGTGTTTTATTAGTTAGTAGAGTTAACATAAATGCACATTTCGTTGACGTTAGGATCCATTTGTGAAAGTTTTGGTGAAAGAGTTAATAGGAAACATTTAATAGGAAAAACAGACCACTTTGTCCTGTTATTTTCTCTTCACATGTTTTATTTCGTGCTGATATACATTTGAATCTGCTGTACAGGTAAATGTCATCACTAGGGAAATCTGTAATTCTATACGATCCTGTAATTGATTTGCATTTTCAATTCTACAGCCAGTCTGTGAGAGAGAACAAAGCGGCATCGCATGTACTCCAGACTGTGTGGGCCTACAAAGATTTAAGGCATGCACTGACCAAGGGAGGCTGGAATAAATCTCACTTTAAGGTATCACACTTTCAATATACAGGCCTTTTAAAGAGCAAACAAAACCTTCAATAGAAAATCAAGTAAAATAAATGACGATTGAAATTATTAATGAATTTGCATTGTAAGGTTGCATGTGATATGTATATTCAGCCAGCAGTTTCTGGAGTACCCAAAAAGCAGAAGAACCCAAAGCTAGGCAATGATGACATCACATTGCCCTTAATGGAAAAAAACCAAGGTCAGTGCTATCCTTGGGCTTTAGTCCTGATTGATTCCAGTATACACACTCATGATACCCTACTTACAAGAAGTGTGTGTGTGCATGCATATGTGATTTCAGTCAGTCATACTTGTTTTGTTAAGCACCATTCTTGTTTATGTATTAATAAATTAATATACACAGTGGATATAAAAAGTCGACACACCCGTATAAAATTCCAGGTTTTTTAAATATTAAGACAGAACTAAGAACATAAATGTCAGACTTGTTAAATCTTTAATGTTTTTCCAACACTGAAAAAATCCAGAGAAAAAAAAAGTAAACATTGGTAACATTATAAATAAAAGAAACCTATAACATTTACACGTGTGTGTGTGTGTGTGTGTGTGTGTGTGTGTGTGTGTGTGTGTGTGTGTGTGTGTGTGTGTGTGTGTCTTTTTTAGATGGATACTGCAGCACTGATCAGAATGACAGAGTTGGAGATGGTCCATGCCATATGATAGAGCGGGAAACCTACCAGGTAATTTTGTATTAATTAAATGGTAATAAGACTAAGACTATCTGTGACAATATCGTCCAAGACAACAGAAGTATTTTCATGTAAAATTCTCATAGTAGTATATGAATGCAGTGCAGTGCAATAGCAGTGTTACCATGGGTACAATGTTTTCTCTTTTTTGCAGGGGGTAAATGATAAGCGACATTTCATCAGGACCAGTAGGCCAGCTGTTGGCTTAGTGGAACACACTCCTCAACCCTTGGACTCTTGGGTCTGATGCCCCATCTGGTGAGCTCATTTGCCAAATTCTTGCAGATAAAATTGACCCTTTTTTGTATTTTTACACTGGTTTTGTCACTAAGGACAGATAACTGCGGTTTATTGTGAAAAATTGATTTTCTGAAATACATTCTTGACCAAAAAATGTACCATAGATACTCAGTGAGGATTAAAAATGTTTTGTTGCTTCAGTCAGCACGATGGACATTTAAAAATTCCATATTTATAAATATTTCATATTTATAATTTGTCTAAAAGCTATGATATATATATTTTTTCTCTCTTCTTATAGATGGAAGTACAATGTTGGATTTGCACTTTCCCCAAATTCAGCTGAGTTTGTGAAACAGAAGACCATGTACCACAGATTTTATTCCAGCATCTTCAAAAAGCAGAAAACTGACATGCGTTTTTTTTTGTTTTGTTTTGTTTTTTTAAACCTTGACTGTGGCTGTGGTATATATTTTTTTCATTTATTACAGTGTTTTGTGTTCCTACTAAAATATTTTCTCTGTTTTTAGCATTTTCAGCTCTAGTACTTCTGGAGAAATGTCCAGATATTATATAATCCAAGTACTGGTTAATATCTGATTACAAATTTGATCCTTGTATTATTTCATTTTTGCCCACAAGACATATGTATAATAGTGCTTATATTCTTTAACTGTATGCAACATAGACCAGTATTCTATCTTTCTTTTTGTTTTTCTTGATGTACAGCAAAGAGATGCAACCAGCATATATATGGATATTAAATTTTACTAGCAGTCTATGAAAATCTCAGACAAAAGTCATTGTGCCATATTAGTCAAACAAGTCATTCTTACTTGATTTAATTGCTTCTCCATTGTCAGTGTTTTAACTGCTTGACAATAAAAGGCTTTTTATCATTTTGTCTTCTGTCAGCAAAAGAATCACAAGGAAAATTTGCTCCAGAGCAGAGTGCACTATATTAGCTATACACAGGCTTATTGATACCAGTTAGGGTGAGAAATGAAGGAATTGTTTTGTCCTTAAGGGTCTATGGCATACATTTTCCATAAGCTTTAATTTGATATCTTAAATTACCTGATGAGCCATAACCCATAATGCAATAATCCACCCTGCAATAAATAGATTGGCTAATTTAATCATATAACAGGGGGAATTAAGTGTGGAAGGTAAATGAATAATGAAATCATGAACCCGTACACTTTGTCCTTAGTGCAACCTACAGTATATAGAAAAATAAGACTGGCTGAATGATTTCAACTAGTAGAGGAGACAATGAACTCGATAGTTTGTGACTTTTCATTTGGAACCAGAATAAGTATCTGAAAGTGGCTCAAAAGTTCGGAGTACCATTTCAAAACAGAGTTTGTACTGATAAATTACATACAAATGTTTGAAAAACTTTTATTTTTGTATTATTCATTTAAAGTAGTAAATAAAACATTGACAAGTAGTTCACAATTTTTGTTGAGTTTACAGCACAGTAAATGTACATTCCCCTTGAAAAAATAACGACCAAAAGGAGTCAAAACCTTGCCATTTTTTTTACTCACGAGGGGTCCTAGAACGTAGGACCCCCATGAGTACCAAGGTTGCACTGCACTTAATAATACTTAATATTGTGCAACCGTGTCCATGAATCACTGGAACTGGGGCAGAATCAAAATAGACATGTAAATTTCTACTGCTTCAATAGGATAAAAGAGGCTATTTAGCAACTAGGTGCTGCTAATTATATGCCTTTGATTAATTATAACTATAAAAGCTAAAATGCCAAGATAGGATGTTCTCTTAGAAAAGAAATTGTTGCCGATCAATCTAGCATGGGTTATAAGGCCAATTTAAAGTCCACCATTCTATGGTGAGGAACATTATTGACACGTGGAAAACATTTAAGTCAAGTCAAGTCAAGTCAAGTTTATTTCTATAGCGCTTTTCACAACAGACATTGTCTCAAAGCAGCTTTACAGAAAACAACAGTGAAGGTGAATGGTGTGCGTTTGTCCCTGATGAGCAAGCCGTGGCGACAGTGGCAAGGAAAAACTCCCTTAGATGATATGAGGAAGAAACATTGAGAGGAACCAGACTCAAAGGGGAACCCATCCTCATATGGGTGACATCAAGAGTTTGGTCATAAATCTTTCAACAATACAGAACAATTTGTGATCATCATAGATCCAGCATCAGCTTCTCCATGCCAGGGCCTTTAAACACTCGGCATCTACTTCTCCATGATCATCCATAGGTCCATAATCTTCACGAGGTGGGACGTGACTGGAGCTGGCCAAACCTCAGGATGCCTCGGGATGGGGAGAGAAAGAGAAGCAGTGGAGAGGAATTAGCGTAGCTGCTGTTCATGATATTAACAGCACAAGTTGATAATGTGCATGTGATCATATATTCTGGAGCACAAGGTTGTGATGTGATGTGTGTGATGTGTGTTATGTGTAGGCTTTGCTAAAAAGAAATGTTTTTAATCTACACTTAAACTGGGAGAGTGTATCTGAACCCCGAACACTGTCAGGAAGACTATTCCAGAGTTTAGGAGCTAAATGTGAAAATGCTCTACCGCCTTTAGTGGACTTTGTTATTCTAGGAACTACTAGAAGCCCAGAGTTTTGAGATCTCAGGGAGCGTGACGGATTGTAGCGTGTTAAAAGACTGGATAGATACATGGGAGCCAAACCATTTAGTGCTTTATAAGTGAGTAGCAGTAGTTTGTAGTCTATTCGAAACTTAATAGGAAGCCAATGTAGGAACGATAAGATTGGGGTTATATGATCGTATTTTCTTGACCTAGTAAGAACTCTTGCTGCGGCATTCTGAACTAACTGAAGCTTGTTTATTAATGATGCAGGACATCCACCTAGTAATGCATTACAGTAGTCTATTCTAGAGGTCATAAACGCATGGACGAGCTTCTCTGCATCAGATATAGATAAGATATTTCTTAGCTTAGAAATATTTCTAAGGTGAAAGAAGGCTGTTTTTGTAACTTGATTGATGTGATTTTTAAAAGATAAGTTGCTGTCTAAAATAACTCCCAGGTCTTTTACCGTTGAACTAGTAGTTACAGAACAACCGTCTAAATGCAGGCTGAGATGCTGGAGCTTCTGTGTACTATTTTTTGGGCCGATGAGCAAAATCTCCGTTTTATCAGAATTTAATAGCAGAAAGTTATGGGTCATCCAATCTCTTATTTCTTCAACACACTCAGTTATGCGAGCTAATTGAGCTGTATCGCCTGGTTTGGATGAAATATATAGCTGGGTATCATCAGCATAACAATGGAAGCTAATTCCATGCCTTCTAATAATATTTCCTAATGGAAGCATGTATATTGTGAAAAGCAGGGGTCCTAGAACTGACCCTTGTGGCACGCCATAATTTACTAGCATTATCCTGGATAGCTCTCCATTTAAATCTACGAAATGGTAACGATTGGACAGGTAGGATTTAAACCAGCTTAATGCCTGTCCCTGAATACCGATGTAATTCTGTAAGCGATCGAGGAGAAGATCATGATCTATAGTGTCGAACGCAGCACTAAGATCTAGTAAAACTAATAGGGAGATGTAGCCTTGGTCTGAAGCTAAAAACAGGTCATTAGTGATTTTAACTAGAGCAGTTTCTGTGCTATGATGGGGCCTAAAACCTGACTGAAACTCTTCAAAGATATTGTTCTCCTGCAAGTGGTTACATAACTGGGCAGCGACAATCTTTTCTAAAATCTTAGACATAAATGGGAGATTTGAAATTGGTCTGTAATTCGATAGCGTGTTTGGATCCAGATTAGGTTTTTTAATGAGGGGCTTAATAACTGCTAACTTGAGGGATTTAGGGACATGACCTAACGATAGTGAGGAGTTAATAATATTGAGAAGAGGCTCACCAGCTGTATATAACACTTCCTTCAGTAGTTTAGTGGGAATTGGATCTAACCGACATGTTGTTGATTTAGCTTTCATAATAGCATCATACAGCTCTTCCTGTCCTATACATGTAAAACAGTGTAGTTGTGGGGTTGTAAGTACGATTGTGTCGGGAGATGCTGTCAGAGGTTGAACTGCCACAATTGTTTTTCTAATGTTATCTATTTTTTCAGTGAAGAAAGTCATAAAGTCTTCACTACTAAACTGTGATGGAACACATTTTTCAGATCCCTGATTTGTTGTTAATTTAGCGACTGTACTGAAAAGGAACCTGGGATTGTTTTTGTTATTTTCTATGAGTTTGCTCAGGTGTTTAGCTCTAGCAGCTTTTAGCGCCTGTCTGTAGCTAAGCATACTGTCTTTATACGCAATTCTAAATACCTCCAATTTAGTTTTCCTCCATTTTCTCTCCAGATTATGTGCTGTTCTCTTTAGGGCATGCGTATACTATTATACCAAGGTGCAGGTGCTTGTTCTCGAACCTTTTTTAACCGGATGGGGGCAACAGTGTCTAAAGTGCTAGTGAGGATAAGGTCTATGTTGTTCGCCATCTCATCAAGATGATCAGCAGTTATGGGTTTAATGTGAAACTGAGATAAATCAGGCAGGTTATTTATGAATCTGTCCTTAGTGGTTGGAATAATAGTCCTACCAAGTCGATACCGTGGTGAAACACGGTTAATCTGCTCTACCAGGGTGTGTACAGTATGAGATAATGGTCTGTGATGTCATCACTCTGGGGTAAAATATCTATATCAGTGACGTCTGCTCCGTGGGATATTATTAAGTCTAGTGTGTGGTAAAAACGGTGGGTTGGTCTGGTGACGTTTTGTTTAACTCCAAAAGAGTTTAGTAAATCGACAAATGATAATCCTAGGGCATCGTTTGCATCATCTACATGAATATTAAAATCTCCTACAAGCAGCACTTTATCAAAACTGATCAAGAGGTCTGAGAGAAAATTTAAGACGGTTGCCAATCTTTCTAGGAGTTGGGGTCCCAGCAAATTCACACCAATGTCAAACTATGCAATGCTCAGACAAATGGCAACAAAACAAAAGAAAGAGTCACATCTCGGGCACTATGGGCCTCACTTAGCATGTTGCATGTTAAAGGTCATGACAGTACAAATAGAAAAAGACCAAAAAAAAAATGGTATGCTTGTAAGGGTTGCCACTACATAAAAATAACATGACAGCATGGCTTAGGTTTGCAAAGTTGCATCTGAACAAACCACAAGAATTTTGGAGAGAAGTGGGGATGGACAAGTGGAGATGGCCATAATTCACAATGCCACATTTGGTGAAAACCATACATTGAGAAACTTTAGTGTGAATATATGTATTATTTGTTTTTCTGTTTTACAATTAAGGGCACCATGCTTGTACATTGTTTTCCTTATTGCAGGTGCCATGGAGTGTCTGGAATCTTAGTTTAACCTATCAGAAAAAGAAAAAATTAGATTTTTACCAACAGCCCTAAAACCTGCAGGGAGGAAGCTTCTAAAACTAATCACAGATTGTTTCATCGTCAGCTAGACAGGGGCACCAATATTACCCTAGGTTCTGCCTACTGTACATATCCTCACCCCCTTACAGAATACTCCATCAAACAAATCAAATATTTCAGAAGCAAATACCCTTGCAGCTATGGACAAATAAGAGCTCTCCCTAAACACTATGAAAAAAACAGCAGTACATCTAAAGATTCATGGGTCCAGACAACTTTAAAATTAGGAAACCTCTCCCTTATTAATACAAATTATAATGTAAAAGAATTATAACAGAAACACATATAAGATATCCTCTTCAGGAAGCCTGAAAACAGAGTTTCAAAGTTTTATCTTGTGTTGGTGTATCAGCCATTCAGGAATCTGATGAGGTCAGCAAGGCAGACTCTAGTGCATCTTTACAAATCCAGTCAAAAATGGCAAACACTCCTTACATCTGTTAATCCACTCTAACAACCAGCAAAAGTTTCAAAACTTGAATGGCCTTGAGACAAATGGAAAAGGTCAAGCAGACAAGTTGGATATGATGCATGAAATATCCCTGTGTGCCTTTAGAACACAGAGTAATACCGATTCTCATGATACCAAACAAGGTTTCAAACAATTCAATCAGACATATTTAGACAGTTCCTTAAGAACAGAAATGAGATCAGAGATTTCTCCTCAAGCCCTGTTCAAGACACCATCAGCCAAAGTTCATCATTCAAAGTTCTGCTTTCAAAAAGAGGACTGAGAGGACTTTCAAATGTCAGGAAAGGTATGCAAGTCTGGACATTCTGAAAACTCCAACACAGACATCTTTTTAAAGACTGGTCACAGAAACAAAAAAGCTGCCCAGAATCTTTAAAATAAAAGAAAGCTCTTCAGCAAAGATCCACAAATGTTTAACTACCAAGTACGATAGAGATTGTCTCAACTGTCTGGTTCAACCTTTTCCCAGGTAAAACTTTAATTTCTCTGACAATGCAGTAGCCAGACCCAAGTTTACACAGAAGTCTTTTCATGAAAGCTAGCCTGTTGGCAAATATGGAATAACAGAGAGGCAGGATTCAGCTCCAAGCATGTCGACTGGAGTTAGGATCAAACAACAGAAACCCAACATATCACATAACCATGTCTCCCTTCAGCCCAAAGATCACACTGGCTCTATTCAATGCCATGAGCTTCTTCTTGGCCAGTTAGTAGAGTCTGAGGCCTGTTCCATCACCATCAACTGCTATCCAAATCCTAAATCTGAAATTCTTTGCCCTTTAGTTTTGACCAGTTAGACCAGCACACAGAGGGCAAACATATCAGGACACCACCACTATGCTATCAACCTTGAGCCAGTAAAACGCATTTAGAAATCTCAAACTTATCCCGGCTCCAAGTTTAATCTGGATACTGTACCTACTCTGTATTCTTTCTTTTCTAACCAAAGAAGCATAAAATGGAGGTATTCATTTGTACTTATTTCAAACATTATATGATTTTTACCTGCTTATCAATTATTGTCCCTGTTTCTAAAAACAAAAAGTATTAGAAAAACAAAGCAGCCGACTTTTGTCAGACCAATCAGAATAAAGCATTCAGCAGTGCTGTGGTTTAAGAAAGGTTAAGTTTATATTTGCTTGTCAGAATTATTGCAAACTTGGCATGAGAAGATAGAACTGGCTGTTTGTTCCTGGAAAGGAGGAGACAGCCATACCAGGTGACTTCAGTACTAAGCAATGAAGAGGATGATGGCTGATGCAAATAAAAGCACAAATATAAAGAAAGAAATTTACATGTTAAATTATATATGTGTCAAGATGATAAAATGTATAAATTCTCACGTAGCTATAAACCATAAACTAGTGCACTGTTCATTATGTGATCATTGTATATGTGAGTTAAGAGTCGATAAGTCACCATTCTTACACATGCATATTAAAGTCTGTGTGTTGTGTTTGCTGTTAGGGGCAATAGGGTGGCAGTGTTGTACAAAGGTGAACCTTTTTTCTTCAGATTCAAATATGGTATGTGAGAATATGGATTACTTAAATGTGAAGGAGATTAGGGAACATTCAATTCAATTTTATAACTATAAACATCATCTGAAGTAGTATTTATTTGGATTGAAGTTCACAATTTTTTATTCAGTATTTACGGTCAATGGAGAATTGAATGTCGAAAAAGAATATGAACATGCTGAGAGCTTTGAAGGCAAAAAGAGCTTTGAAGGCGTAATCTATTCCATAAAAATCATTAAAGTTGCCATAACAACTAGTATCAGGTACTTTACCTAAATAACTCTAACAGGCCGTAAGCACGTCTTCATTTTAGTCTGCTTTCTCTTTTAATACACGGTAAAAAAAAAAAAGAAAAAAAGAAGAAGAAGAAGAAGAAGATTTTCAAAAATGACAGAAAACAAACATAAAGGTTACTCTAGATAAGTAATAACATTTTTATTAAATTCATATAATAATAATAATAATAATAATAATAATAATAATAATAATAATAATAATAATCAGCATCATTATCATCATCATCATTATAATCACAATAATAATAAAGTACACTCGTAGGTTATTAGAGTCTAGAAAGTGCCAAGTAACTTAAAACGGAACATTTGAATAACTTTTGATTTGTAAATGTTGAGCTATTTTATGAGTTGCTCATTAGCTTCTAGTTTTATAACCACAAATGACTGTAAAAGACTGTAGAAAGGACATTACTCATAATCTTACATTCCAGTAGTTTTCACTCTCCAGTGTTCTGTATTGTTTAAAGAATATAATCACAATGTTGATGTCACCCAAATGAGGATGGGTTCCCCTTTTGAGTAGGGTACCTCTCAAGGTAAATTGTTGGCCTTCTGGAAAGTATGTTCATTAACTATATTTGTACTTAATACTTGGTAAAGGCTTCTTTTGCTTAAATTACTGCCTCAAATCAGCATGGCATGGAGGTGATCAGTCTGTGGCACTGCTGCGGTGGTATGGAAGCCCAGGTTTCTTTCTTTGACAGTTGCCTTCATTTGCATTTTTTGGTCTTGTTTTACTCTTGACAATACCCCATAGATTCTCTATGGGGGTCCAGGTCTGGTTTGCTGGCCAGTCACTCATGCCAACACCATGGAAATTTAACCACTGTTTGTGCTTTCGGCCTTGTGGGCATGTGCCAAATCCTGCTGAAAAATTCAGCATCAGCATCTCCATAAAGCTGGTCAGCAGAGGAAAGCATGAAGTGCTCTAAAACTTTCTGGTAGACGGCTGTGCTGACCCTGGACTTGATAAAACACAGTGGACCAACACCAGCAGATGACACGACTCCCCAAACAACCACTGACTGTGCAAACTTTACACTGGACCTCAAGCGACGTCAGAGGTGTCTTACCTGGGCAAAGGCCTGGATTGTGACTCAGTGGCCAAAGTCGTCTTTTCAGATTAAAAGAAAGAAAACTTTGCATTTCAATTGTAAATCAAGGTCCCAGAGTCTGGAGGAAGAGAGGAGAGGCACAGAATCCAAGTTGCTTCAAATCAAATAAAATTTTATTTGTGTATGTGACAAATAAAATTTGATTTAATCTTGAACTCTGACGTCTCTGGTTCAAGAGTGGCTTGACACAAGGAATGCGCCAGTTGTAGCCAATGGATACCACTGACGCACTGGCTGATTATAGTGTGACATGACGAGTCTCCAATATTCACCATATTCAAATTTTCATATTACTGAATTTTGGGTTTTCATTTAAAAAGAAATAAACACTTTAGATATATCAGTCTCTGTGTGATGAATCTATATAATATACGAGTTTCACTTTTTGTATTGATTACTAAAGTAAATCAACTTTTTAATGCTTTCTAAATTATTGAGATGCAGCTATATATACAGTGGGTACGGAAAGTATTCAGACCCCCTTAAATTTTTCACTCTTTGTTATATTGCAGCCATTTGCTAAAATCATTTAGGTTCATTCTTCTTCCTCATGAATGTACACATAGCACCCCATACTGACCGAAAAACACAGAATTGTTGACATTGTTGCAGATTTAAAAAAAAAAGAAAAACTGAAATATCACATGGTTCTAAGTATTCAGACCCTTTGCTCAGTATTTAGTAGAAGCCCCCTTTTGATCTAATACAGCCAGGAGTCTTTTTGGGAAAGATGCAACAAGTCTTTCACACCTGGATTTGGGGATCCTCTGCCATTCCTCCTTGCAGGTCCTCTCCAGTTCTGTCAGGTTGTATGGTAAACGTTGGTGGACAGCCAGTTTTAGGTCTCTCCAGAGATGCTCAATTGGGTTTAAGTCAGGGCTCTGGCTGGGCCATTCAAGAACAGTCATGGAGTTGTTGTGAAGCCACTCCTTTGTTATTTTAGCTGTGTGCTTAGGGTCATTGTCTTGTTGGAAGGTAAACCTTCGGCCCAGTCTGAGGTCCAGAGCACTCTGGAGAAGGTTTTTGTCCAGGATATCCCTGTACTTGGCCGCATTCATCTTTCCCTCGATTGCAACCAGTCGTCCTGTCCCTGCAGCTGAAAAACACCCCCACAGCATGATGCTGCCACCACCATGCTTCACTGTTGGGACTGTATTGGACAGGTGATGAGCAGTGCCTGGTTTTCTCCACACATACCGCTTAGAATTAAGGCCAAAAAGTTCTATTTTGGTCTCATTAGACCAGAGAATCTTATTTCTCACCATCTTGGAGTCCTTCAGGTGTTTTTTAGCAAACTCCATGCGGGCTTTCATGTGTCTTACACTGAGGAGAGGCTTCCGTCGGGCCACTCTGCCATAAAACCCAGACTGGTGGAGGGCTGCAGTGATGGTTGACTTTCTACAACTTTCTCCTATCTCCTGACTGCATCTCTGGAGCTCAGCCACAGTGATCTTTGGGTTCTTCTTTACCTCTCTCACCAAGGCTCTTCTCCCCCGATAGCTCGGTTTGGGCGGACGGCCAGCTCTAGGAAGGGTTCTGGTCGTCCCAAACGTCTTCCATTTGAGGATTATGGAGGCCACTGTGCTCTTAGGAACCTTAAGTGCAGCAGAAATCTTTTTGTAACCTTGGCCAGATCTGTGCCTTGCCACAATTCTGTCTCTGAGCTCTTCAGGCAGTTCCTTTGACCTCATGATTCTCATTTGCTCTGACATGCATTGTGATCTGGAAGGTCTTATATAGACAGGTGTGTGGCTTTCCTAATCAAGTCCAATCAGTATAATCAAACACAGCTGGACTCAAATGAAGGTGTAGAACCATCTCAAGGATGATCAGAAGAAATGGAAAGCACCTGAGTTAAATATATGAGTGTCACAGCAAAGGGTCTGAATACTTAGGACCATGTGATATTTCAGTTTTTCTTTTTTAATAAATCTGCAACAATGTCAACAATTCTGTGTTTATCTGTCAATATGGGGAGCTGTGTGTACATTCATGAGGAAGAAGAATGAACTTAAATGATTTTAGCAAATGGCTGCAATATAACAAAGAGTGAAAAATTTAAGGGGGTCTGAATACTTTCCGTACCCACTGTATATATATATATATATATATATATATATATATATATATATATATATATATATATATATATATATATATATATATACAGTGAGGAAAATAAGTATTTGAACACCCTGCTATTTTGCAATTTCTCCCACTTAGAAATCATGGAGGGGTCTGAAATTGTCATCGTAGGTGCATGTCCACTGTGAGAGACATAATCTAAAAAAAAAAATCCAGAAATCAAAATGTATGATTTTTTAACTATTTATTTGTATGATACAGCTGTAAATAAGTATTTGAACACCTGATAAAGTCAATGTTAATATTTGGTACAGTAGCCTTTGTTTGCAATTACAGAGGTCAAACGTTTCCTGTAGTTTTTCACCAGGTTTGCACACACTGCAGGAGGGATTTTAGCCCACTCCTCCACACAGATCTTCTCTAGATCAGTCAGGTTTCTGGCCTGTCGCTGAGAAACACGGAGTTTGAGCTCCCTCCAAAGATTCTCTATTGGGTTTGGGTCTGGAGACTGGCTAGGCCACGCCAGAACCTTGATATGCTTCTAGGGTTAGGGTGCTTCGGGTCATTGTCATGTTGGAAGACCCAGCCTCGACCCATCTTCAATGAACTAACTGAGGAAAGGAGGTTGTTCCCCAAAATCTCGCAATACATGGCCCCGGTCATCCTCTCCTTAATACAGTGCAGTCGCCCTGTCCCATGTGCAGAAAAACACCCCCAAAGCATGATGCTACCACCCCCATGCTTCACAGTAGGGATGGTGTTCTTGGGATGGTACTCATCATTCTTCTTCCTCCAAATACGTTTAGTGGAATTATGACCCAAAAGTTCTATTTTGGTCTCATCTGGTCACATGACTTTCTCCCATGACTCCTCTGGATCATCCAAATGGTCATTGGCAAACTTAAGTCGTGCCTGGACATGTGCTGGTTTAAGCAGGGGAACCTTCCGTGCCATGCATGATTTCAAACCATGACGTCTTAGTGTATTACCAACAGTAACCTTGGAAACGGTGGTCCCAGCTCTTTTCAGGTCATTGACCAGCTCCTCCCGTGTAGTTCTGGGCTGATTTCTCACCTTCCTTAGGATCATTAAGACCCCACGAGGTGAGATCTTGCATGGAGCCCCAGTCCGAGGAAGATTGACAGTCCTGTTTAGCTTCTTCCATTTTCTAATGATTGCTCCAACAGTGGACCTTTTTTCACCAAGCTGCTTGGCAATTTCCCCGTAGCCCTTTCCAGCCTTGTGGAGGTGTACAATTTTGTCTCTAGTGTCTTTGGACAGCTCTTTGGTCTTGGCCATGTTAGTAGTTGGATTCTTACTGATTGTATGGGGGGGACAGGTGTCTTTATGCAGCTAACGACCTCAAACAGGTGCATCTAATTTAGGATAATAAATGTAGTGGAGGTGGACATTTTAAAGGCAGACTAACAGGTCTTTGAGGGTCAGTATTCTAGCTGATAGACCGGTGTTCAAATACTTTTTTGCAGCTGTATCATACAAATAAATAGTTTAAAAATCATATATTGTGATTTCTGGATTTTTTTTTTAGATTATGTCTCTTACAGTGGACATGCACTTACGATGACAATTTCAGACCCCTCCATGATTTCTAAGTGGAAGAACTTGCAAAATAGCAGGGTGTTCCAATACTTATTTTCCTCACTGTATATATACTGTATATAGTAAGTGTGTGTGTGTGTGTGTGTGTGTGTGTGTGTGTGTGTGTGTGTGTGTGTGTGTGTGTGTGTGATCAGAAAGACACTGAATATGACAGATATCTCCAAACAATCTCATTAATATTTTTCTCTCGTAATATATATTATTTAGTACCTCATAGTTACCACAGTAAAAATATACTTTTATGTTATTCTTAATTTATTTAAAATAGATTTAACACTTAAGCCCTTTTCATTTGGACTATGAACATTTATTTTAAGTTCCCATGCCATTCATTTGCTTAACAAGGCCACAACTGAACTTAGGTAATTAGTTTTACAGAGCCTCGCTCAACGCTTTGTGCCTGAGGCAGTTGCCTGCTGTGCTTATTTTGAAGTTAGAAGTAAAACTTTTGTCTCATTTTGCGTTTATTTTTGTACGTCTACTATATGTGCTATGACAAATATGAGGTCCATACATAATGTGTGAAATTTCAAAATCTGTCGTTTTTTTTAAGTTATGTCTACGTTAGGAAGAAGTCATGAAGCCATGATAGTATTTGGAGTAATTACTACCCAGTATTTAATTGGTTGATCCAAATATCATATTGGTGACCAGAATATTTTGAGTGGACTTGTGCAGATAGAGCAGCCTATGGAGCTAGCTCCTTTAATTCAGTGTGATTTGTAAAGTGTAAGCTTAACAAGGTGACATCCACATTCCCTGCAGTGAAGGAACCAGTTTCTCTGACTACACACAAAAAAAGAACATCAACAGGATTTAATGAAGCTGGAGGGCTTTGAATACAATAGAATACATGTACTAACTTCTTCATTAATTTCTTCTCACAGGGTTTTAGCTGAGTGCAATTATAAGACACTGACCTCCAAAGCATTTATCATTCTTTGTCTTCCAGACCTTTTTTTAAACAGCATAGTAATGAAGAATCGTTAAAATTAGTAGAGATATTTTTGTTTCTTATCTGACCATTGTTTTTAAATATTAGTTATTAAAAACTAATAATACAATACTGCGAACATAGTAATAGGACAGCTGACTTTTCCAGCCATGTTTTTTTTCCCCCAAACTGTTACCACAACATTGGAAGTAAACAGTTGTTTGCATGTCTTGGGATGCAGTACAATAAAATTTTAATTTCACTTGAACTAGAAGACACAAACCTGTTCCTGTATGATCCTGGGCACAATGTCAGCTCCATGAAGAAACGGTTTACATGGATTAGAGTGAAAGATCTTGAGTGGACCACTATAAAGTTATGACCTCAACCCTATTGAACAACTTTATACAGTGGCGGGCCGTGCATTTGGTACCTGGGTATTCAATGAGGACTTACCCCGCTTAATCCGCCTCTTAATACCACCACTATCACGTCGCAATTATAGAAACCATCAATACTATATAAAAACACAATATAACAACACGTGGCATTACAGAGAGAGAGGGGCATTTCTCATATCGAGGGTCAATACCATTTTTACTAAAGCAAGAAACCCAACCACAACTATGCAACGTACATCACCTGGAGCAGTTCAGAGTCAATATTTGTTTA
Source organism: Silurus aristotelis (assembly GCF_946808225.1). Taxonomy (NCBI): domain Eukaryota; kingdom Metazoa; phylum Chordata; class Actinopteri; order Siluriformes; family Siluridae; genus Silurus; species Silurus aristotelis. Next base: position 15,026,913 of record NC_139591.1, read on the forward strand.
ATAACATGACAAAAACATAAAAAATTTATATAAAATACATCATGTTCACCAGAGATGCATACTCATAATGCATACTTAAATAATTTGCAATGCTCCTCAAAACTGTAAGGCAGTGGTACCGCTCATAGGCACTGGTCTGGAAGTGGCAAACAAACCCTTTCCCGGTCTGAGACAGACTTCAGCTGACCTCTCCTTACTAAGTCTAGCTTTTCTGGTAAAGTCCACCTTGAAAATGGATTTTTAAATATGTCTGCGACCAAATAATTTTCTCTTTCTCTGTCAGCCATTGTGGGCGTAGAAAAATTCTAACTTAAATGTATTGATATGTGCAGAGCACAACTTGACTGTATCAGTTTCCATCTGACCAAACAATCAACGGAAGGAAAAATGTTGACGTTATTGTGGGACAGCTAGCTAGCTCTGTGAGGCGAATTTGAAATCGGATTGGTTAAAGAAACAGTCCCATTGCTAATATAGTTTGAGGTACATTGGCCAGCACTACTGATTCTGAAGGGCCTGGGTAGATTACATTGATGTGGCAGCACATAGATAATAAAATCTGATTGTACAAAAATTCGAACATCCACATAAAAAAAAATAAAAATGCTACAAAATGAAGAGAATAGACTGTTGGGAATAAATTAATACAATTTAATGGAATAAATATTAGAATTTAGGTTGTAAATGTAGGTCAGTGCTTCTGATTTCTGTTTATGCCAGTAGAGAAGGCCTTGCTGGCCCTGACGGCTGACCACTGCACAGGACACCACTGAAGGTCTAGTTGTGAAATGCACTTCCCATCACTGTGAAAATAGAACCTGAGTCTGCAAATTTCTTAAATTAAAAAAACTGCAATACTGCATGTAAATAAGTATTCAGACTCTTTGCAGCAGCACTTAAAACTTAGCTTCGGTGTCCCCCATTTCTCTTGATTGTCGCTAAGATGTTCCTGCACCTTGATTGGAGGTTTATTGATTGGAAATGATTTGAAAAAGCTCTCTATAGAAGGACTCACAGCTGACAATGTATAACAGAGCACAAACCAAGCTGCCTGCAGAGCTCAGACACAAAATTGTTTCAAAACACAGATCTGGGGAATGCTACAAAAAAAATTGCTGCTGCACTGAAAATTCCTAAGAGTACGGTGGCCTCCATAATTCTCAAATGGAAAGAACCAGAACGCTTTCATGAGCTTGTTGCAAAGCCAAACTGATCAATTGAGGGAGAAGGGCCTTAGTAAGAGAAGTGAGCAATAACCCGATGGTCACTCTAACTGAGCTCCGTTGATCCTGTGTGAAGATGGGACAAAGCTCCAGAAGGATAATCATTACTGCAGCCCTCCACCTATCTGGGCTTTATGGAAGAGTGGATAGACAGAAGCCTCTCTTTAGTGCAAAACCCATGGAAGCCCGCTTGGAGTTTGCCAACTGGCATCTGAAGGACTCTCAGACTCTGTGGAAGATTCTCTGGTCTGATGAAACCAATATTGAACTGTTTGATTTTAATTCTAAACGTTATGTCTGGAGTAAATCAGGCACCACTCATCATCTACCCAAAACCATCTAAAAAATACGGCATGGTGTTGCAGCAATGTACAGTGATCTCTTCGAAGAAAACCCATTTTGCAGCACCCAGGACATCAGTCTGGGCCAAAAGTTCAACCTTACTACATGAAAACAACAATATGAACACAGCCAAGACAACATAGGAGTGGCTCAGCCAAAGCCCTTACTTAAACCCTATTGAACATCTCTGGAGAAGGCCTAAAAATGGCTGTCCATCGACAGTCTCCATCGAACCTGACTCAGCGTGAGATTATTTGTAATGAAGTAAAAAGCCCAAAAATACAGAAGGCTGTAATTAATGCCAAAGTTTTATCTAAGTACTAAGGGCCTGAATACTTATGTATGTGATTTTGTATTTATTTATTTTTTTTTTATTTAAAATTAAAATTCACAAAATGTATTTCTAGAATTCTGTCATTATGGGGTACTGAGTGTAGAAAAATAAGAAAAAATAAAATAAATGTTAATAATTGTAGTATCAGGCTGCAACATAACAAAACTGAAAGAAGGGAAGGGGGGATGAATACGTTCCGAAAAATATTTTTTAATTCTTTTTTTTTATTACTTTTGGTAAAAATTATATATTCTTTTTTTACCAAAAGTTATTAAATTCAATATTCATTCATTTTCTCCCGCTTATCCGTAATTCGGGTCGCGGGGGCTGCAGTCTAAGCAGGCCCCCGCCTTTGACTGCTGCCCAATCCACACAGCACCGTCCCTTACGGTCCCTCCTGCAGGTGGTGAGCCCACGGGAAGGCGGCCCCACGTCACGCCGACGTCACGCACCTTGATATTTCCCTTGTAAGGGACCCCCAGAGCATAGAGGGTTAAGGGCCCAAGAGTGGCAGCTTGGCGATACCGGGGCTTCAACCCCAGACCTTCCGATCGGCAACCCAGCGCCTTAACCGCTGGAGCCACTACTCCCCCCTTAAATTCAATAGACATTTTCAATTCAATATTAATTTTTTTTCTTGTTGTTGTTCTTGTCTTTAATGGTCTTTCCTTAAGTGATCTTGACTGGCTGTGGTTGATGTGCTCTGGTCTGGTGTTTTCTTTTTTGCAGTTTCGCTCAAATAACGAATAATAAATCTGCTGTGCCGCTCGTGTGGGCGTGACCAAAAACAAGTGGGCGGAGTCAGCGCAGCGCGCACTCCCTGAAACGGCGATGCGGCAGAATGCGCTCAGTCCGGAGCATCAGATTTCAACATCAGCGTGCGCACAGGACTCATTATTTCTCTTTTAACACCCAAGCGAGTATTTTTACTGTTCTGTTTCAAAACTCCCAGGTAGGAATCTTTCATTTGTTATTACTCAGTATCAAAATATTCAACATATTAGGCTTAAAAGTAACAGTTTTATGCTTTTTTATTCTTTACAACACTGATACAGTTACTTGGTGAATTGGAAAATGTCCCTTTTTTTTTTTTTAAACAGAGCATGTAAAAACTGTAGCAGCTTACATTAAATGTGTTGTTATTTACTCGAATATAAAAACATGATTTTTTTTTTTTACATTAAAAAAATGCATGCTTGTGCAACTTGTTCTTAGACAGACAGAAAAGTCTAAACACTTAATTTACACATTTTCAAGATTTTAGACATTTAAAAAAAAAAAACATATATATAACATATATTAAGTTTAAATCATGGACCTGCTTTAAAAGTTTAAGCGAACTTAACAACCGAACATAACAACCGAATTCAATTTTTGAATAAAAAAAATCTAATGAAAGCTGTTCATCATCAATCAATTGATTGCTGTCTTATTTGCTTCTTATGATAATCATATTTATTCATTTTATCCTGATTATTATCATCACATTGATTGGGCTCCCCCTCCATATATCAACAGTTTGGCAAGTATCAGGATAATGCTGTCAATTATGCACACAGCAGTCCACAATACTTACTGAGAAATACACACACTAAAAGATACACCTGCAATTATCCAATCAAGCATGGATCAATCATGGGGCTGCAAAACAATACATAAAATCATGCAGATACAGGTCAAGAGCTTAAATTAATGTTCACATCAAATATCAGAATGGGGAATAATGTGCCTTACTTTCTTATAAAAAAAAACCAAAAAAAAAATCTATAAAAAAATCTCTAAATCAGTGGACAACGGCTAGACTGATTCAAGTCAAATAACCACTCTTTACAAACATACCATGCAATAAAAGTATGATCACCCAAAGTTTCAAAACCACATTGTGTAAACTTTCAATTAAATGGGCTAAATGAGCAGAAGACAACATTTGGTTCCACACTGGTCAGCCAATCATTTAAATCAGAGGCTACGTGTTCACCAAAACGAAACAGTTAAAGATTGGATAAACATTGTATTTTCTGCTGCTTGAATTTGGCATGGTTGCTTTGGTAATTACTTGAATTAAATTACATGTTAAGCAAGTGTTGCAAATAAATTTCTCTCTTCTTTGCCCTTTCATATTTGTCAGGTTCTCGCCTCTCACTCATGGAATCTGATAGAGACAAATCTGTTATAAGTGGAGGAACATTGGCGCTACCCACAATTCACATAATTTCAGATCTCCTGCATGAAATCAACATGACCAACACTACCAGTCTGCCAGAGGAGATCCTATTCTCCCCATACTTCCAGCACTCGCTGGGCATGGCTACCGTGTTCATCCTGGCCTACCTGTTCATCTTCTTGCTCTGCATGATAGGTAACAGTGTGGTCTGTCTCATAGTTCTGAGGAACAGGCATATGTGGACGGTTACTAAGGTCTTCATCCTGAACCTTTCCATCAGTGATCTGCTTGTGGGGATCTTCTGCATTCCCACCACTTTGGTGGACAATCTCATTACAGGCAAGTTCCTCCTACAGACTGGAAGGATAACTAGCTCTAGTGCTTTTTGTCACATTTGTACAGATAAATAGTTGCACTTGTTTATTTATTTAGCAAGCACCAAATTTGGTGAAACGGAATCCAAAATAGCAAGACAGTACAAATATTTATCACAATTCTCTTGAATAATACAATCCTACAAGTTGATGAAGCATTATTTTTAATAGAGTGGCAAGTAATACACATAATCCGGGATAACAATCGGGTTTCAGCAAATAACAAGTAACAACTCGTTATGAAAAAGATCTTTTGGATATTCTCACTTTAAATATTTTAGTGATATGGTCAACGTTTGATATATATTGTTGAACATATGTCTAAATGTGAAACATAACCTACTGGAGTTAATATTTCTATTTGAGGATTAAAATTTGTTTTGTGCTTGTTCAAGTGATTAGTGAAGGGTTATTCTTTGTTTAAGGATTCCTAAAGAAATGTAATAATAGACAGGAAGTTCAAATCATCACCTTGGTAAATTTGCAAACAGCCCCATGATCCCCTCATAAAACTTAGAAGGTGCATTTTTCCTCCTGGGGTTCAACTGTAATAGTGATTTTTCTGAAAGCCTGAGGAGTGTGATTAAACCTTTTGCCATTTTTCCATTGTAACAGTCTAGTCTTACCTCCACTTTCAATATTTGTCTGAACCCAAATGGGTTATGCAAGTGTCGACGCTCATCTACAGATATAGCCCCTCTAGGACTATCTACAGGGGAGGGTCCACCAGTTCCCTAGGATGCACCTGTTTTTTTTCTTACAATTGCTCTGTGTCTGACCTCTCCGTTCAGTTGTGTTCAGTAGTATTTGGCCATAATAATACCATTGACAGCCTCAAAGTTCTGAATCCACCTAAGGGGGAGATATACCTGAGGTAGACTTTTTATACGGTGGGTAGAGTAATACAGGTACCTCACAGATCCAGATCTCTCACTTGGGATGCTCTCTGTATGGAGTTTCCATGTTCTCTGTGCATTCACATGGGTTTTGTACAGGTTCTCCAGTTTCTTGCCAAAGTGCAAAGGAACATGTGGTTGTGTGTGCATGGTCTCTAACACTGGCCAAACATAAAGTGATTACTGAAAGTGCAGCTAAATCTGTAATGTTTGTTTTTTTCCAGATACCTCACATTTTGTTGAATTAGAAACAAAGTGTCATGTAACCTGAATTATAATTGTCTTTTTTACATTCATTTTTTATTTTTTTTTATTGAACTGTCAATGCTGTTGTGTTTGGACAGGTTGGCCATTCAGTAATTTAATATGCAAGCTGAGTGGCCTTGTGCAAGGAATATCTGTCTGTGCATCTGTCTTCACACTAGTGGCCATTGCAGTGGACAGGTAAGTGTTCATGTGCATTTGCCTGTGCATTTTAACTATAAATCAAATATCAGATTTCCTTTTTCTCGGGCACCACAAGTGGGAGCCATGAGTGAGTGGACTGGTCATGTGTAAGTTTAAGTAAAAATGACCAGTCCACTCACTCATGGCTCCCACTTGTGGTGCTAGCATAAGTGCAAGGGTAGGAAGAGAAAGATGCATCAAAAAGCATTTGATTAGCTGTATTACATGTATTAGAAATTTAATGTTCCTGACCATTTTGTATTTTACAATATTGACTTCTCTGACCAAAGTAGAAGCACTATAATTAACACAACCTATCCTTTCACAATTTAAATGCATGAAAAAATGCATACATTGTAAATGCGTTGATGAAACCTAGAAAACAGAATATAACACAAAAGCACTTATATTTCTAGTAATTATATATTTTTTTACTTAAAATTGATTTTTTTCTGTTAACAATTAGTTTTTGGTTAGAAAATTAGGAAAAGATTTCAAGGGCTTATCCGAACCCGCTATTTAAGTAAATCCTTCTGGGTAAAGCTCACTAATGAAAATATAAATTAGTTTTACATTCTGTTTATCTTTTCTGACTAGTTACTGCACAGTATTATATTTGTTTGTTTTTTTTTTATAAAATATCTAGTTGAAAGTTTATATATTAACCATAAAGCAGTCTGCCATAATAAACAACAACAAAAAAAATTATTCTTAACATTAACATATAATATTTAACATATTCTTCTACAATTTTCTATGAATATTACCAGATGGATATCAAACCTCTGGCCAAAAATGGCTTTATTAAAAAAAGGACAAATTTTTTTTTTTCTATGGTGTTGTTTGAGCTACAGTACTACTAAACAATTGTAACAATAATTTGGTCCAACATAAGGTGTGAGAACAGAAATAAACATGTGAGATTTCTTAAAAAATTTAGTTGGACTGACAAAGGCATAACTCTAATTATTAAACCTTTAAAAAGTTCAATTGCTATATAATTTGGATTGGTTTAAAATACTAAAAAGAGTGCACAAGGGAAACATGGATAGTGTAGACTCTAGGAAGGAAGATTAGATGTGAGAATACTGTTTGTATAAGTTTAGGAGGGCCTGATTAAAGATTTTCATGATTTAATAACACCTGATTTAACATATTGTAATTACAAAGTGTAGTATATATTTGCATAGTTTAAGAAAATATGACTGCTGGAAAAATTTGTTTGACTTAAAACAATCCAAAAAGCAGCTATATATTCAATGAGTTTGTTTTAAATGTCCTTTAATTGTGTATATTTAAAAATTAAAAATTATTGTGTACCTGACAGATTCACTAAAGAGGTTTAAAATAAAAACTATTTAATAGATTTTAAAGGATTTTGGTATTTGTCAATATATGTGAAACCTAAAACATTTATTTATAACTGATTTGAGTTGTTCTTCCCTGACTTCTTTGTTCAAGGTTTCGCTGTGTAGTTTACCCTTTTAAACCCAAACTAACACTATTTGTGGCAAAGACAATCATTGGAATGATATGGCTATTGGCTCTGGTCATAATGTTTCCCTCAGCCCTGATGTTGACCGTCCAACAAGAACAGAGCCACTTCATGGTTCAAGGTGACAACTACAACCTTACCTATCCTCTTTATTCTTGCTACGAGACATGGCCTGAGCCTGGGATGCGGAAAGTGTACACTACAGTGCTGTTTGCCCATATATACCTGATTCCCCTTATCCTTATCATCCTCATGTATGGCTGCATTGGAGTGAAACTGTACTCGACAACCTTCCTGGTCAAGGTGAACCAACTAGACAGCACTACACAAGGGAAGTCACCCATATTGCAAAGGAAGATCAAAGTCATCAAAATGCTTATCGTTGTGGCCCTTCTCTTTATGTTGTCCTGGCTGCCTCTATGGACCTTGATGCTACTGACAGACTACGCACGTCCTGAAGGAGATCAGCTGGATCTTCTGACGGGATATGTCTTCCCTTTCTCTCATTGGCTGGCGTTCTCCAATTCTAGTGTCAATCCCATCATCTATGGCTACTACAACAAAAATTTTAGGCAAGGATTTCAGGCTTCTTGGATACAGCGACCAACCTGCTGCTTAGTCCGTCCTTCACAGGTCCATCTTAGAAAAGGCAAAAGGGGCAAAAAGACTTGCTCTCACTTCGACAAAGCTGTCAGTTCCAACACACTGAACCTGGGAGTCAGAAACAAAATCTACACTGACAATGACCTAACAGGTTGTGTGTGTCTGGAGATGGAACACAGGCGCGTGTCTAAGCAAATTAGAAACTCAGGGGCAGAAGGAGGAAACAGGGGAACTGCCATCAAACGAGAGCTTCTGGAAGACATTGAAAGGATCTCTCCAACAGGACCTACAGTGTACCAAGCCTGGGAACTTTAAGTGGTCCACCTCAAAGCAAGGCTCATGGTCATAATGGATGCTGAATATTAGGTTTCTATGAGCATAGTACCTCCTGACAATGATAGAGAAAAATAATTTAAATTAAAACCCAACAATGGCCATAAACCAAAACAAAAGCAGAAATTGTAATTTTTTAAGTGACCTTTATATACAAATCTCTTATAGATAGGAGTCAGTGATGTAAACATGACTGAGAACAGAGACATTCCTGATCACCTGATCATCATCATTTTTTCTCTGCTTGTGTTCTATATGGTGGTTGTTCAGCCTTGATACATTTATTAGGTAACAAAATTGGAAAATTATTTTATATTAATATAATAATATGATGTGAGGTCCAGTTACCAAATGACACTAAAACAGGTAGTTGTAATGGCTACTCTTTACTTAAGTACATGTCAGAGCCAAAACTTCTTTACTTTAAAAAGTATAGCCAGTACCAAAGAGTCTTTTAAAACATATGTATCTTTACTTCTACTTAAGTAAAAGATGTGTGTACTTTTGCCATTTCTGATTTTTTATATATATATATATATACAGTTTATATACAGTGGGGCAAAAAAGTATTTACACACATAGGTACAACTATGAGAGAGATAAAAAAAAAAAATCCAGAAAATCACATTGTCTGATTTTTAAAGAATTTATTTGCATATTATGGTGGAAAATAAGTATTTGGTCAATAACAAAAGTTCATCTCAATACTTTGTTATATACACTTTGTTGGCAATGACAGAGATCAAAAGTTTTCTGTAAGTCTCCACAAGGTTTGTACACACTGTTGCTGGTAGTTTGGCCCATTCCTCCATGCAGAACTCCTCTAGAGCAGTGATGTTTTGGGGCTGTCGCTGGGCAACATGAATTTTCAACTCCCTCCAAAGATTTTCTATTAGGTTGAGATTTGGAGACTGGCTAGGCCACTCCAGGATCTTGAAATGCTTCTTATGAAGCCACTCCTTCGTTGCCCGGGCGGTGTGTTTGGGATCATTGTCATGCTAAAAGACTGAATTTGAGTCCCTGGCGGTGTAGTGTGTTACTGATGGTAGCCTTTATTACTTTGTTCCCAGCTCTCTGCAGGTCATTTACTAGGTCCCCCTGTGTGGTTCTGGGATTTTTGCTTACCGTTTATGTGATCATTTTGACCCCACGGGGTGAGATCTTGCAGTTAGCCCCAGATCGAGGGAGATTATCAGTGGTCTTGTATGTCTTCCATTTTCGAATAATTGCTCCCACAGTTGATTTCTTCACACCAAGCTGCTTACCTATTGCAGATTCAGTCTTCCCAGCCTAGTGCAGGTCTACACTATTTTGTTTCTGGTGTCCTTTGACAGCTCTTTGGTCTTGGCCATAGTGGAGTTTGGAGGTTTGAAATTGTGGACTGGTGTCTTTTATACTGATAACGAGTTCAAATAGATGCCATTAATGCAGTTAACAAGTGGAGGACAGAGGAACCTCTTAAAGAAGTTACAGGTCTGTGAGAGCCAGAAATCTTGCTTTTTTTTGTAGGTGACCAAATACTTATTTTCCACCATAATTTGCAAATAAATTCTTTCAAAATCAGACAATGTGATTTTCTGGATTTGTTTTTCTTATTTTGTCTCTTATAGTTCAAGTGTACCTCTGATGAAAATTACAGGCCTCTCTCATCTTTTTAAGTGGGAGAACTTTTTAAGCTCTCATCTTTTTAAGGGCACAATTGGTGGCTGACTAAATACTTTTTTTGCCCCACTGTACATGTATATATGGATATCTCCCCCCCACATGCCCAATATATTTATTTATTTATTGCAGTCTTCCTACGCTGCAGTTTTGAGAGCATGTGTAAAGACTGTCACAGATGCAAATGGTTGATCTTGCATGGGCAAGAAAGAACTCTATCACCTATTCGAAGTGGGTTATATCCATTTGCTTTAAAAAAAAAAAAAGGTGCCACAGTTCCTATTTCTTTTGCGTACTGCATGACGTTAAAATATATATATATTTTTTTTATAAATTTGTCACCCTCATATATAGTCTTAGATCAAACGAATATCTTGTACATGCAAGCAATCATATTGGAAATCATTATATCTGTGATTATTTTCCTTCACTCCACAATGCTCATGTCCTCTTTTATGTCCTGTGTACACATATCCCTCAGCACAGGGACGCTACTGAAAGCTGCCAAAATGGCACAAGCAATGCATCTGGTGTTTTTAGGTTCAGGGACAGCCAATAATATGTGTCCTGAAGGTTTTTATTTTATGTAAGCATGGCTACAAGAATAGCCATATTTTACTGTGCACATTTATGACAGGTCTAGTCACACATATGGCAATTCTAGTTACAGTAATGATAGGTCCAATAACAGAAATGTCAGGTCTAGTCACAGTAATGACAGGTCTGTTTAACACAAATTACAAATCTGTTTAGAACAATTGCAAGTTTGTTCACACTAATGATAGGTCTATTTACAGTAAAAAAAAACAGATTTTTTTCTCAGTAAAAAGAGGTGATGACAGTCATGACTGGTCTAGTCTTTGTAATGGCATGTCATTTCACACTAATGAAATGTCTATTAACACTAATGACGTATTTTTTTCCACAGTAATGACAGATCTATTTATAGTAATCAGTCGTAATGACATGTATAATCACAGTCATGACATGCCTTGAAATAAAGGCAGGTCTTATCTTAGTAATGGAAAATCTGCTCAACATATATTATAGGTCTAATCACACTAATGACATATTTGTTCACAGTAATTAGAGGTATCTTTACAATAATGTTTACCCTATTTACAGGTCTATTGATGTTAAAGCTAGTTCTGTTTATAGAATGTTTACGCTAACAACAGGTTTATTCACAGTAACCAAATGTTTGTTCACTCTAATCACACGTGTAGTTCACAGGTCACCATGGAAACTCATGCAGTATGTAAATTCCCTTACACATAAAAAAAAGAAAGTATATTTTTCTTGATTTTTTGAAGTTATTGGTTAAAAGAAGTGAGGTAAGGACCACACAATACTGAGTTTCTGAGGCATATATAACACCTGACCCTCTAGTGCTGGAAGATATCAAAAGCCAGGAATGTCTGTCATTTAAAAGAAGGCCATTGGTTTTTTAATACGTTTCCACAATCATCCATTTAAAACTTAACTAATTAAGTCCAAATGAGACTAACGTTGTATGTATTGATTTAGGCATAGACATGTAACAGGCACCCTATAAAAAGCATATTAAAAATCCCATTTAGACCCCTCTTCTGACAGCGCTATGTCCTGCTTAATGATCCGGATCCTATTTTGGGAAATGTGTGTGAGGCATGAATTCATCTTGGGATTGACACCAGTCCATCTCCCACCTAGAGGCAATTTTATCTAAGCCAATCCACCTAGTGGCATGTTTTTACAGGAGGTGGGAGGTAACTAGCGACTTTAGAGACCTACTCTAACACATGAAGCAAAGTTTGCTCACGCATAATGGGTTTCAATCGAAGACCCATTGAATCATTTCATGGGAATGTTAAGTAAAATATTGGAATTGAGCTCAGAGGTATACAATGGTACAACTACAGTGAACTGCTTGTTTGCTGCTATTTTATTTTCTAAAGTGGATTTCACCCCTGGCTCCTGTATTGCAATTTGATGTTTCCCTGATCATTGTGCGTTTCTGTGTGTCCTTGGGTGGACGTATTTCAAAATTCTGCTCAGCTCAGTAGTGTTTCATTGCTTTTACATCAGTTGCATGGTGTATAATTAATTTTATGATGCTCTAGAGGCTGTTACCTCAGGTGGTTGGGGTGTTTTGTCCTTAAACCTAGAAAGTGTCCTCCAGGTTGTCCACCAACGCTCTCAGTGTGGACCTATTAAGCTTACTCCTGACAGTGAAGAACAGGGTTGAAACATTCTCCTTGGTTGATTAATTGGACAAGACCAGGTTGAAGCAGGAGGTGGTCTCGTTAACCTAGTCACACACTGCTGAGGAAAGTTCAGACTGCGGTCATCTTTATTAAACTATAAAGTTATGTTCTGCTGGAAGAACGCATAAGCAAGAAAATATGAAAAAAAAAATTGCTTTCATTTTTTATGATGTTTGGTTTTGTTTTTGATGAAAATATTCTGAAAGCAGGCTTTATTCACAAGAATGTATAGTGTTGTTATTTACCTACTGTAAATAATACTAAAGTGATATTATCAATTATACCTTTTTCAGTATTTTGACTGGTCAGACAGTGATTATTAATGAATTTTCTCACACAGTATTTCTGTCTCTTAAGGTTTCTGGTAATTTGTTATTATGTCTGCAGTAGCATACACATGGACATTGTAAAGCAGGCTCACTACACAAATGTACAAACTACAAAAAAACAACAGTGTAATCATTGACAGTGAAGTGCTTTGTGACCTGACGCTTATTTAGCATCTGTGGAAGGAGTCTCTAGCATAAGTGTTTTGTAAAGCAGCACAACTCGAAGAAAAAAAACGTAAAAATGTTTTTGTAGTTACTCTGTAAGATTCACGGTATTTATTTTTGTCTTAATAAATCCAAGATTAAAAAAAGGTGTGACAATGACTGAAATAAAAACATGAACTAATGCGTTTTGAAGAAATTCAACATTAAAATGTATGATTTAGCGTGACTACTTGTGTAGGGCCACATCATTCTTTGTAACACACACACACACACACACACACACACACACACACACACACACACACACACACACACACACAGATACCTTAAAACCTCCTTGTGTTACTTTGGACTCAGGGAACCAAAATGAAGGTAAATGGTTTTCTGAAATGTGAAAATAAGCAGTCTTGTCATCTCACCTGTCTTGAACTTATAAGTATCTTTTAAAATACATCCTGTGTAGCATGTTTTGTCAGAGCTGTCACAACTAGTGCCTAGACACATAGCACCCAATGAAAGCTAAATTGTGCCATTAACATAGAATGGGTTATGACTCATTCACCAGTAGGGGAAAAAAAATGGCCAGTTCATACTTATCATTCTGGAGATGATCATCAGCACTGCTACTCTGCAACTTATGGGTCAGCATGAAAGCACAACGAAAATACTGAAAATACCCCCATGCTTTCAGGATTGGCTCAGTTTTTATTCTTATTTTATTTTTTTATATTTAACTTAAACTACTTTTAAACGTAAATGAAAATGCCCTTTTAAAAAAAAAGCCTTGATGCATTCTCCCATATAAAGAAATAACCCTTTACCTTAAAATTTTTATTTTGACAGATTACAGATTGTAAAAATGTCCTCTGTCATTTAAAAAAAAATAAAATAAATATTTCCCATGAATTTAGTTAATGTTGAATGTCTAACTTTGTAACTTAAAACCTTACATTTTCAGTACGTGTTTTCGGGCCTTTGTCTTTTTATTCGCTTCTCCACCAGATGTCGCTAGTGTGTTCCTTTGCCCTTACTAGATTACTAATTGTTTCCAACTTTGATTATTAAACCCACCACCCGACATTTTGTGCTCCTTTTTTGAGCTGTGGTCTACCTGGAGTTTAAACAGCTAACTGTAACTTGTTTCTCTGTGTTTTTCTCTTTTTTTGTTTTTTGGGATTTTCTTGCTAATAAATCTAAGGAACTTTCAATTGGCTTGAGTTTGTCTCTGCGGGTGGGTTCAAACACCCCCTGGTGGCACATTTCTAGAGCGCCAATCTTTCATGCAGCTGTCACTGGCTCAAGTTCCAACCCTAACAGAAGCATGTGCACCTCCTTGAGTCTTAAAGAGGAGGAATAAAAAGCAAAGACAAAAAAATTCATTGAAAAGAATCCATTTCTGCTTTTACCTGACAATGTTCGGTAGTAGTATTCATTAGCATACCTCTGTTTCTGTGGTCAGTGTCAGGCCTTTTGCATTATTCACGTTAAACTTGCATGGCTATTTTAGATTTTTTTTTAACAAGTTTACTTTAAAAAAAAGAAAACAAAAGAAAGAAAAAAGAAAAGCAAAATTTCCGTTTCCGGTATCATTTAAATAATAATAGTACATATCTATCTATCTATCTATCTATCTATCTATCTATCTATCTATCTATCTATCTATCTATCTATCTATCTATCTATCTATCTATCTATCTATCTATCTATCTATCTATCTATCTATCTATCTAGATACGTTTGATTAATGCCTTAAATAAAAAAAAGATCTGCATATTAATCGTTGTCGTGCGGAACTATATTGACCTTTAGTTTTTGTTTTATCTTTATCCTGATGCTTTACCTGATCTTAATCATCATCACAACTTCTCTGCCCTGTTTAAAGATGCGATATATGGATGGCTGTCACTGTTACTTTGATCGTGCGCTTTTATGGGCCCTGTATTTACACGTGTATTCCATCTTGTTTTACCTCAATGCAATGCATTACTCTGGATGCAATGCAGCATTGCCATGCCATTTCTAATCTGCATAAGGATAATCCTGCATTTTATCCTGATCTCCTGACACCTAATGCATATTTCCCTAATCTCCTGACTCCTGATGATTATTACTCTTACTCGTACAGATTATTTTTGTAGAAGGTTATTCTTTAAAAAAAAAGGGGGCAATGTAGGGCAATATTCAAAATCAGTTATTCAATTCTACCAGGAGCAATCTACCTAACTAATTTGGATGAGTTCTTATTATTAACTTTCCTTGCATATTGTCATGCTGTGAGTGTTATATCTTTATGATAATTGCTTATGTATGTACCAAGAACAGTACAAGAACAGTTTGACCTTCAACAATTCTTTTGTTCATTATTTACTGATGTGTAACTCAATGGTTGCATAGTCATCATGAAGATCTACATATGCATTCTCTGCTAATAAACTTTGGATCTATCAGGAACAATTACATACATATATAAACATAATTATCAGTAGGACACAGATATCACACTTTTACTGTAATGTATATAAAATATAAATAAATACTAAATACTAATCCCTCATGTCGGAAATGTGTGAGTTTTTGTGGGTATAGTGGGGGGTGCCAGAGGGCAAATAAAAGAGTACATTTAATATAATTAGGATATGCTAATCTTATTTTAATGGATGTGTAACAACAGAAATGTACTTGTAACCTGTCAGAGTGGGTTCAGAATATTATTTTAGTTCTAAATACAAAAACAAAAATTGCTCGATTACTTGTTAATATGCAACGCTAGTTTTCAGAGAAACACTCAACATTTTTTCATGTTCCAAAAAGTACTGCTTGTCATAGTTAGATTTTTCCTCACTGCGATTGTATTAAAAACACGGTATATGTTTTTAATACAATAGCAGTGAGGAACATTCTGACTATAACAAACAGTACTTTTTATTTATGCCTTTTTTTCTATCCATTTGTATCTAACATGTTTGGGTTACATGAAAAACATTGATTAGTGACAGAAACATGGTATCATGGAAATGTACGAATCACACATTTCCGATTGTGGAAATCATCTTTCCGCTAATTGTGCGTTCAATGCATTTGCACTGTATGCACACAAGAGGTCCCAATTTACACAATCCATAGGGTTATAATATATAGAGTGAACACTGGTCACATTACAACATCCTTTTGTAGAGAGGCTACACCGCTACCAGGAACTGTTTGGGCTTGTGAATGATAAGAAACACAATGAATGACACTAACACATTATGTGTTAAATGGCTATGCGGTCATTCTATATTCATTAAAAAAGCTTTTCACTAGCTTTAAAGTGACACCAACTCCATGCTGCTGCAATCTACTCCAGCTGAGAGAGAGAGAGAGAGAGAGAGAGAGAGAGAGAGAGAGAAAAGGACTGCGATATTAAAATTCTGTTTATAGGTATTTAAAAATATTTCGTTTTAAAGAGGTAAAGAGTTGCTCATTGTTGGCATTGCATACTTTGATTGTGTATTGAAACAAGTGTATACTCCATTATTTTATAATACATCATGAGCATGTATAAAAAAGGAATGGTATTGCAAATTGCTTGCTTTTTTGTATAGATCAAATTATCTTGTAATTTCATGAAAGTGGCCTTGTTTTCAGCTCAGAATTTTGACAGTATATTTTAGAGGTACCAATCATGAACCTTAATTTTGTCCCCATTGTACTTGATTTTTCCCTTTTAAGGGTTTAAGCACCAGCATTGCCAAGCTCCCACTGTTGGGGCCTTGAGCAAGGCCCTTAACTCTCTCTGCTTTAAGGGTCCATGTCCTGGCAGACACTGCGCTCTGACATATATGCAAAGAAAATAATTTTCAGATTTCCTATTTTTTCCCCCTCTTTCTCTTCCCCAACATATTAATACAACTCACATTTTGTGATTACTTCTGGTGAGATGACAACTGAGTCATTCATACAGACAGTGATAAAAAAGCAGTTGACAAATTCTCAGTGAAAATGATTGAAAATGTATTAGTATCAAAACAAAGCCATGCAGGCAGAGGAAGTGCAAGCCAGCCTTCATGTTGACTAATTTGTTTCAGTTCACTGAAATTGCTGTGCACTGACCAACATCGTTTCTTGCTTGAAGTGTTTTCTCATTAGTCTTCAAGTGCTGTCTGCATGCCGGCTACTCCGCTATTCACAGGTACATCGTGATTTGTCAATGTGCTTGATGTTGCTGTGTTCCTCATGAGTGCTTCTCCATTTGTCTTTCTACTGTGTTTATGATTTGAATGCATTACTGCCTTTCATCTTATTCTATGTCATGTTTGGTGCACAGAAAAGAATATTTAAATTTGCTTTCAAAAACGTTGAATGTGATGAATGTCTGGAAAAAATGATTTTGTCCCGTTTGGTGTATAGTGAGAAGGTTTTTTTTGTCAAAAAGATCCAGACAAGATGTTACCTTTAGTTCTCAGTCCTTTAGTCCTTCTTAACAAAAGACAAATATTCACTTGCTGCCCAAAATATCCCACAAACTATCAGGTGTCATGATAAAGAGATAATCAGTGTTATTCACTCACAATGTTATCATGTCATTATTTATGCCTAGTCGGTGTAAAGGAGTGTGCTGTAGAGTCTTAAAAGTTGAGTCTGTGGTGACCATATTTGAAGGCCTCTGTGTCTGCCAAAAAGTGGCGGCTGAATAGTGAACTCACAGATGTACCATTTAAATGATAATTAATCGTTATAAATCTCTGTTACTTCTATTCTCTGAAGCTGTTATCTTCAGTTGCACTATAATCACATATACTTCTGTTCTTTCAAAAAAAAAAAAAAAACCTAAACATATGTCAAACCCATTAAAGATTTCTCCATAGGAGAAACCTATACATTTTCTGTGTAAAACCGTACAACCGGAAGTTTCTCTTATAGGTAAGAGTACCACTTAAAACCCATTAATGTCTTTAACATCTTCAACATGTTTACATACTGTAGAGACAAATACATAATAATCATTTACGTAACATGGCCATAACTTACCAGTCGTCTTGCATATACTACCC